>NC_138768.1:768247336-768724836 GCF_965119305.1 Pelophylax lessonae
ATAAATCAGCTTACATAAACCTCAGCCTGTGTTAGACCTAAAGCTCATTTTAGATTGCTGGCTCTTGAGTTTTTTCTTTAAATTGTAACTGAAGAAAGGTCCATCTTGAGCTAGATTTGCAGTAATGTGGGCCAAAGTAAAAAAAAAAAAAAAAGAGCAAATATACAGAACAAATGTGTAGCCAGCTTTTTCATTAAAGAAAAAACCTAAAAGATGCTATGTTGTATTTGCCTGGCTTTCATGCTGACTCTCTTGCTTTAAAGACAAACACTTGGCTAATGTTGTTCGATGTCCTGGATGTTTAAAATGAAAAAAAAAAAAAGCGCATCCCATGTTGCATTGCTCCTCTGATTTCTAGTGCCCACCCCCTTTTTTCACTTGATATCCTCTTTTGGGTTCAGATTCATTCAAAGTTGAAGACAAAGGACATACTGTGAGTACAGTGCTTTGTGGTCAAGGCCACCACCTCTCTCTGCATCATTGATGGCCATGGGAGAACATTCAATAATCAAGAGGACATTAAACCCAATTTAAGAGGGCTTTAGAATCATTGATTCCAAGCAAATGTGTAAATATTACTGCTAACTTTCCTATGAATTTCCTGATTTACATACTACTGCAAGTTAAATAAAGTATTGAAGCCATTTGGTCAGCATAACAGCCAATGAACTAGCATCATAAGTAGTGATGAATCCTACAAAAATGCAACCTGCCTGGAGTGAAGTGAATCCAGCAGAAAATTTAGTAAATCTGCCCAGCTGAGAGAATTTCATTATAAACTGCTAAGGGGGTATTTGTAATATATAGAAACTCAGGCACTACCATGGGGAACCTGTGCCGATACTAACCTAAAACAAAAATTTGTAGAGCAGGGGGAGGGTACTTTTCATGCAGCTTAAAGGGCAACATGAGAAATACATACATCCTTTGAACTGCAGGTTTGGAAGATTAATTTAAAGCTATACATAATATACAGTATCTCACGAAAGTGAGTACACCGCTTTTATTGTGGTAAATATTTTATTATATATTTTCATGTGACAACACTGAAGAAATGACACTGTTCTACAATGTAAAGTAGTGAGTGTACAGCTTGTATAACAGTGTAAATTTGCTGACCCCTCAAAATAACTCAACACACAGCCATTAATGTCTAAACCACTTGCAACAAAAGTGAGTACGCACCTAAGTGAAAATGTCCAAATTGGGCCCAAATAGCCATTTTCCCTCTCCGGTGTCATTTGACTCATCAGTGCTACAAGGTCTCAGGTGTGAATGGGGAGCAGGTGTGTTAAATATGGGGTTATCGCTCTCCCTCTCTCATACTGGTCACAGGAAGTTCAAAATGGCACCTCATGGCAAAGAACTCTCTGAGTATCTGAAAAAAAAGAATTTTTGCTCTACATAAAGATGGCCTGGGCTATAAGAAGATTGGCAAGACCCTGAAGCTGAGCTGCAGCACGGTGGCCAAGACCATACAGGGTTTTAACAGGTCAGGTTCCACTCATAACCGGCCTCACCATGGACGACCAAAGGAGCTGAGTGCATGTGCTCAGCGTCATATCCAGAGATTGTCTTTGGAAAATAGATGTTTGAGTGCTGCCAGCATTGCTGCAGAGGTTGAAGGGGTGGGGGGGTCAGTCTGTCAGTGCTCATACCATATGCTGCACACTGCATCAAATTAGTCTGCATGCCTGTCAAGAAAGCCCGCAAACAGTTTGCTGAAGACAAGCAGACTAAGGACATGGATTACTAGAACCAGGTCCTGTGGTCTGATGAGACCAAGAAAAACTTATTTGGTTCAGATGGTGTCAAGTGTGTGGGGCGGAAACCAGGTGAGGAGTACAAAGACAGGTGTGTCTTGCCTACAGTCAAGCATGGTGGTGGGAGTGTCATGGTCTGGGGTTGCATGAGTGCTGCCGACATGGAAACCATGAATGCCAATATGTACTGTGACATACTGAAGCAGAGCAAGATCCCCTCCCTTCAGAGACTGGGCCGCAGGGCAGTATTCCAACATGATAATGACCCCAAACACAGCTCTAACATGACCTCTGCCTTGCTAAAGAAGCTAAGGTTAAAGGTGATGGACTGGCCAAGCATGTCTTCAGACCTAAACCTTAAGAAACATCTGTGGGGCATCCTCAAACAGAAGGTGAAGGAGTGCAAGGTCTTTAACATCCACCAACCATTATTGGCTGCGTGTTGAGAAATTTTGAGGGGACAGCAAATTTACACTGTTATACAAGGTGTACACTCACTACTTTACATTGTAGCAAAGTGTCATTTCTTCAGTGTTGTCACATCAAAAAATATAGTAAAATATTTACAAAAATGTGAGGGGTGTACTCACTTTTGTGAGATACTGTATCAGCCATATTTAGTTGACTTCTAATGCAGCCTTTCTCCCCACCACAATGGCGTATAGCCACTTTTTTTTTTTTTTGCAATTCACACATTATTACACAGAACCCCAATATTGTCGATATTGTCTATCACCGGCATGTAGAATGTCATTAGGCAGCAGGAGGCAGAGGAGGAATATGAGGTGAAGGAGGAGGGTTAGGGGGCTGGCAATGAGGAGGAGGACTTTTGGTGCTGGTGGTGATTAGTCATAGGACATTTGAGGCACATTTATGAGGGACCTTTCCCCTTCCAAATACAAGTTGACAATCATATAGAGATCTGCTGTTACCATCCAAGAAGGAGCACAATTTGTCCCACTCTGAAGAAGTTGTTTTATTTATTTACTAATTGGAGCTGAAACAGGCAATATTGCTGTTTGTGTTTGGCATGTCACTGCACACTTGTGCACCACACTTATGTTCTCCAAACACCCCCCCCCCCCCCATAGCAGGCGTGTCAAACTGGCGGCTCTCCAGCTGTTGCAGAACTAAAAGTCCCACCATGCCTCTGCCTGTGGGAGTCATGCTTGTAAGTGTCAGCCTTGCAATGCATCATGGGTCTTGTAGTTCCGCAAAAGCTGGAGGGCCGCCTGTTTGACACCTGTGACCTATAGCTTCCATAGGTGTCATTACATTTTTAGCCTTTAGACTGCACTGGAGGCACAGCTGCAGGCTGAAAAACAATGAGCATAGGCTAAATGGCGTAACATAAGTTGACTTTGGTTTTCTGCTTTTTTTCTGAGAATAGACAATTCTACCCTTTGTGTACTAATATCAATGCAAACTTCTGTGGTACAGTTGTTTCCACCAAATTAAAGCCCTTCCTCCCTGATCCCTTTGCCATATCTGCCATTAATTCCAAACAATCTCCATTTTATAAAAAAGTTTGCAAGGCCAAAAGTGAGAGCCAGAATTCTGTCATACTCACCCATTTCCCACCTGCAATCCACTACCTGGAGGTGGCCCAACATATGGTCAAGTACACATGCACAAAGCATAAATGAACAGGCCTTCAATGAAGTGATATGGATATATGACTGGGAAGCTGAATTTTAATAACCTTGAGGAGGTGTGCATGCTCAACCAAATGGTCACAATGTTTTCAGGTGGTGATTATATACCAGCTCTTCACATACCTTGTGGCTGAGTCTGTTGTGCAGAGAGAGGTCTCTCATACAGGCCCAGCTCAGGGACCGCTGTTTGCAGTGGTGCTTAGTAGGTGCATCACCAGAGTTAGCCGGATAGCTGGAACAGCAGACCCTGGGCTGGTAGACAGCAGGCAGCAGTAGACAGCGACTGGTTGCAGGTGCAGGAAGACTGGCAGCCTACAGCAGAAGCACTGGTGGAAACTAGGCAGGGTGCAAGCAGGATAGATGAACAACTGGATGCAAGGTCAGACAAGCAAGGTCAGCAACAGTCAGGTACAGGCATAGATGGCGGGCAGAGAATTGGCAGGATACTGGCAGAGGTCGCCAATGCAAGATTAGGCAGATGAGTCGAAGGCAAAGCAAAGTCCAGAGACAAGCCAATGTCAGGGCAAGCAGCATTCAAGTGAGGCCAGGAGCAAGCCAAGTCAATCACAGAAGTCAGCAGAATCAGATACAGGAACTATGGTACAGCTGCAGATCAGACAGAAATGAACTAGTGCAGCAGTGTCAATGGTGAATGTGTGTGCATGCGCATGACATTTTCCAAGAGGTGTCATCAGATATATAAAAGAAGAGGTGGGGATAGTGGTGCCATAATTGCCCGAATATTGACATGGTGACTTCAGTGTTTGGTAAAGATGTGAGGAGTGCAAGCACCCGTTGCTTCTTTAGCAACTATTGACTGCCGGAAGCTGTCACATTCACCCTCACTAAATGCTGTAAGCATTCAACCTTCAAACAAACATCTGAACAGCTAATGTTTGATCTGATCTTACATTCAAACCAAACAGTGGGCTTATCCCTAGGTGGAAGGTAAAAATAATTTTTGTGCTATGTAGCTGCTATTATACGCTGCAGAAGTTTTGCAATTATTGCTGATCCAGGAGTGGTTCATTTTTCTGAAAGTGAACTTAGGCTGTTAGGGAAGCTTTTCTTTCATGAATGTCAGTACTGTATTAGCTTCTAGCAATAAATGGAAGTTGCAATAGTCAATGTGGCGGTCTTCTTTTTGATAAAAGGACAGGTTTACTTTAAACTTTCCTTCAATATGGTGCAGTGTTAGTCCACTCCTCGTGAGAGATTACTGGGTAAATGGTATTGTTTTCAAGGCTAATAACTTTTCAGTAAAATATCCCTTTAAAAGACTAGACGGGACAGCCTACGTGTTACAGATTAAACAGTAACCACTGACATTTTTATGAAGAATTGTTTTGTAGTGTCTTAGCCATAAAAACAATACATGATATAATAATTTTTAATTTTTCTTTTATTCCCTGCACTAAATATTGATGATGACACAGCGTGAACTGCCTGATTCTGGGCAAGGAAACAACTGTACTACTCAGCAATAGCAGGAATAAATGTAGCAGAAAATGGAAAAACTTGGTTTGAATCAATATAGAAACTAATAGTGAAGAAAAACAATATACTTTAAAATGGTTACAGACTATGAACTTTAAAAATAAAGAATAGTTAAAGGAAATAAAATATAATTTTATGTGTTATACAAGTTTTATATTACCCATACACTATTTCAGTACATGGCATTGGGCATGTCTTCTTACTTTGGGTTCCTTCCTGTCAAAAGAATGTAGCAGCAAAGCTTGCTTATGATTACGTTATTTTTTCCTCACAGCAGATGGATTAGTAGAAAGTTAAAAAAAAAATAAAAAAAATAATTTAAAGGCTAGTTTCATGAAGCACTGAAAATATAGATCTTGGTCAAAGGTACTGTATAATAAATACATATATTTACATTTTGAATGACAGAGATCAGATTCATTGTCTGAATGTTTAGTATTATTCTACTATTACTGCTTGCACGCCATTGAAGAAATAAGCTTTCCACTTCTAAAATGGTTTGTCACAAATTAGCGTGAATATTGCATAATCCCAGTGGTAGGCAGGGGTTGCTTCCAAGCAAACATTTTATGAATTGTTTAGTCTTTAGCAGGGACCCCTTAAAGAGGTTTGGATTTCTCTGGGTAAGAGTTCAAATTCACGGACCATAGTTTTAAAAGCTTTTACCATCTAAAAACTACCTGCAGCAGGTTTCATTATCTCCTGCTTCACTCTAATGCTGACCCACTCTTACAGATAGAGCTCTGATACTCCTGGTGTCCAAGCTTACCAGGTGTTCCCCCCACATCCCCACTGGCCCATTATTATGATGATCTTCCCACTTGACAATAGGAATGTGCAGGACATGGAAAGGGGTGGGCAAGATTCAGCACCAGTGGCGGCTGGTGAAGTTTTAACCACTTGCCGACCGCCGCAAATACATATACTGCGGCGGTCAGCCCCAGCCAGGCAAAGTGACGTACCGGTACGTCATTAGCCTGTCACTCGCTTGTGAGCCAATAGCGGGCGAGCGCGCGCCCGCTGAGGCGCGCGCCCGCCCCGGCTCATTCCCTAACAAGTTAGTGCGTGTGACCGGTGGACCCGATGTCCACCGCGATCCGTCAGGAAGGGAGAAAGGCAGGCGGCTAATGTAAACAAGCCGCCTGTCATTCTCCCCTGTGTAAAAATGGAGATCAGGCATCACACTGATTCCCTGCCAGTGTCATTTTTACAGTAACAGTGCATATGTATAGCACTGATTACTGCAGTAATGTCACTGGTAACCCCAAAAGTGTCAAAAATGTCAGTCAAGGGTCCGATCTGTCCGCCGCAATGTCGCAGTCCCGCAAAAAAATCGCAGATCGCCGCCATTACTCGTTAAAAAAAAACACCAAAAATGACAAAAATCTTTCCCTTTGTTAGTAAACGCGATAACTTTTGCGCAAACCAATCAAAATACGCTTTTTGCGATTTTTTTCTACCAAACATATGTAGCATAAAACAAATTGGCCAAAAATGTTAAAAAATTTTGATTTTTACATTTTTTTGGGGGGAATTTCATATAAAAAAATGTGAAAAATATTGTTATTTTTGCAAAATTGACGCATGATCAAAAAATCGCACAGGTGATCAAATACCACCAAAAGAAAGCTCTGTTTGTGGGAAAAAAAGGACGTCAAATTAGTTTAGGTACAGCGTCGCACGACCGCGCAATTGTCAGTTAAAGTCACGCAGTAAAAAATTGCAAAAAACCCCCTGGTCAGGAAGGGGGTAAAATCTTCCGGGGCTTAAGTGGTTAAGATGGTGGGGAGCAAGACCCCACCCTTCCATTTTGACCCCTCCCATTTCTCAGAAGCCCACACCTTATAGACTCCACCCATTTTGTCCCCTGTATTTTGCTTGCATGAACAAATTCTCCCAATATATTACATATTAAGGGGTCCATCAGTACTAGTATATCCCATAATAAGGAACAGGGGCCCTATTATGGGATATACTGTGAGAGACACCCTATTATGGGATACACTGACTGAGAGTGGTACAAACCCCACAGTACAGACCCCCCCAGCACAAACCCCACACAAACCCCTCAAGCACAAATCCCCTAGCAAAACCCCACAGTACAGACCCCCTAGCACAAACCCCACAATACAGGCCCCCTAGCACAAACCCCACAGTACAGGCCCCCTAGCACTAATCCCACAGTACAGACCCCCTAGAACTAATCCCACAGTACAGACCCCCTAGCACAAACCCCACAGTACAGGCCCCCTAGCACAAACCCCACAGTACAGGCCCACTAGCACTAATCCCACAGTACAGACCCCATAGCACAAACCCCACAGTACAGACCCCCTAGCACTAATCCCACAGTACAGACCCCCTAGCACAAACCCCACAGTACAGGCCCCCTAGCACTAATCCCACAGTACAGACCGCCTAGCACAAATCCCACTTAGCATAGCACTTTACCTGTGTACAATGTAATTGGCCTGGCCTGCACTGTCTTATATTGTGTACACTGCTAAGCAGGCTGCTGGCCTGGCTGGCACTATATATTTATTAATAGTAAATGGCACACAGCGCCTGGTATAAGATGGTTCCCAAGTTCCCATGGCACAGGTCATGGTACAGGCATGTCACAGGTCATGGTAAGGGCATGTCACAGGTCATGGTAAGGGCATGGCACAGGTCATGGCACAGATGATGGTATAGGAATGGCACAGGTCATGGTACAGGCATGTCACAGGTCATGGTACAGGAGATGGTATAGGCATGGCACAGGTCATGGTACAGTGTATGGTATAGGCATGGCACAGGTCATGGTAAGGGCATGGCACAGGTCATGGCACAGGTGATGGTACAGACATGGCACAGGTGATGGTACAGGCATGGCACAGGTCATGGTACAGGAGATGGTACAGGCATGGCACAGGCAGGTCATAGTACAGGAGATGGTATAGGCATGGCACAAGTCATGATAAGGGCATGGCACAGGTCATGGCACAGGTGATGGTACAGGCATGGCACAGGTGATGGTACAGGCATGTCACAGGTCATGGTACAGGATATGGTATAGGCATGGCACAGGTGATGGTACAGGCAAGACACAGGTGATGGTACAGGCATGTTACAGGTCATGGTACAGGAGATGGTATAGGCATGGCACAGGTCATGGCACAGGTGATGGTACAGGCATGGCACAGGTCATAGTACAGGATATGGTATAGGCATGGCGGCACAGGTCATGGTAAGGGCATGGCACAGGTCATGGTACAGGCAAGTCACAGGTCATGGTACAGGCATGTCACAGGTCATGGTACAGGCATGTCACAGGTCATGGTACAGGCATGTCACAGGTCATGGTACAGGAGGTGGCCCCCAGTTCCCTACAACAGGACCACAGACGCATAGTTCCCCATCACAGGAACATAGACCCATAGTTCTCCACAATAAGACCACAGACCAATAGTTTCCCCACAATAAGACCACAGACCCATAGTTCCCCACAATAGGACCACAGACCCACAGTTCATCACAGGACCAAAGATCCATAGTTCCTCAGAATAAAACCGCAGACCCATAGTTCCCCACAATAGGACAACAAACCTACAGTTCTCCATCACAGGATGAAAGATCCATAGTTCCCCAGAAAAAGAACACAGAGACATAGTTCCCCATCACAGGACCAAAGATCCATAGTTCCCTAAAAAAGGACCACAGACCCATAGTTTCCCATCACAGGACCAAAGACCCATAGTTCCCTACATACAACAGGACCACAGACCTATAGTTTGCCATCCCAGATCCATAGTTCCCCATCACAGGGCTGAAGATCCATGGTTCCTTACAACAAGAGGACCAAATACACATAGCTCCATATCACAGGACAACAGACCCATAGTAACCCATCACAGGACAACAGACCCTTAGTTCTGCATTATAGGACCACAGACCTGTAGATTTTACTTCAGATCATGCAATATTTCCATGCAAATAATTTAATAAAAAAGCTATTGAAAGATGATAATTACAACCAGCTTCTACCAGCATGCAGAAGAACTTACTCTCACTCTATAGCCTCATAAACCTGAGCCATCTTCAGGGGTACATACCCAACCAGGGCAAGTCCCTGGAAGACAAGCCTCTGCCATGCCCTATGCACACTGCTGCCACCATCCTGCAGAGTGAAGTTTAATTCCCCCCCCCCCCACCAAGGTGACAGCACACCAGCATTTGTATCAGTAATGACAGAGAACATAAATCCCCAGCACAAGTGTTCAGCCCTGTCCCTCTGCAGCACCAGATAGAAAAAACCAACACTGAGCTCCGCAGCAGCTGTGTGACAGATCCCTGCACTGGCAGCTCATCCACCTTACCTGAGTGCAAGCTCTGCTTCCCAGATGTCTAATAATAATCCAGAGGGGAGCCTGGCACTGCCCTGGTGCAACCTACCACCCAGCCAGCAGCACCATGCAGTCAGCAGCCCAAGTCTGCGCTGGATTGTTCCTTTGTGGCCAGCTGTAGGTCCTCGTTGTCTCAGTGTGGGGTCATCATGTCTCATGTCTTCATACTGCAAGCAGTCATTGGGGGTCCCCAGCAGCAGTCACTTAAAGGGATGTGTCACCCATCTGGGAATTCCTCACTATTGCCCCATGACTCCTCTGTGCTGTGCAGAGGCGTAACTAGAACCTCCAGGGCCCCAGTGCAAGAAACCATGAAGGGCCCCCCTATCCCCGAGCCCTTTGTATCGGTCCTAGGGCCCTTTACTCTTGTCTCTAGGTCCTTTATTACGGTAAACAGCAAAAGAGAAGAAAATGCAGCCAAGGAGACACCAACTCACCCTACTCTGTATTAGAAATATAAAAAAGTT
This sequence comes from Pelophylax lessonae, assembly GCF_965119305.1. Lineage (NCBI taxonomy): Eukaryota > Metazoa > Chordata > Amphibia > Anura > Ranidae > Pelophylax > Pelophylax lessonae. Next base: position 768,257,104 of record NC_138768.1, read on the forward strand.
TATTATCAAAAAAACATAAATATACCCAACAATAAGGCCCCTGCATTTCGAATCACGGGCAGAATTGCCGTGATTCTGCCTGGGATTCTGAACCGATGCAAGTTGAGTGACGCACGACCGATTCCCATGACTTGCAATGGCTCCCCAAGCGCGGCAAGATTTTGCCACGATTGTTGCCTGACGAACTGTGGTAAAAATCACTCAAACAGGGTCGCGGGACGCCTGATGCCCAAAAGAAGTACAAGAACTTGCAATGGTTCGGAATCGCGGCAATTCTGCCTGTGATCCGAAACGCCTATATGTGAACGGAGCCTAATAAATATGATCAAGATAGAAAACCACAAGAAAAAAATTGAAAATAAATTAAATACTAAGCCTGGTTAGACCCAAAGGAACCCTCCCAGCTCCCTCTCAACCCCCCTAAAGATACCCACCACCACAGTCCCTGGTAAACCAGCCTGCATGGAAAATACCCAGTAAAACAATACATAAAGGCAATGCACTAATACCTCTGTCAGAATAGCAACTGTGGCAATTGAGGAAGGGTCCACACATGCTGCGGCCGCGGCTTACAGCAGAGGGTCCTGTGCTTCCCTGTTCATTGAATCAGGTCTAAATTTCTGCCTGAATTGGCACCTGATTCGAAGCCAAAGAAGCACAGTACACCTTTCTAATGGTGGACCGATGTCGCCCCAGAGGTGTGTGAACCAGCTCTATTGAGAGTCGGTCACACTCTCCTGTCATGTGAATTGGATGGGGGAAACCCGCATCCAATTTGCATAAGTGTGAACCCAGTCTAAAAATATAAGTGGACTAAAACCCCCACCCCCCACCCCATACCCAGCACTAAGTCCGGCGCCCCGACAGACATTTTTTTTTTTAATCTTCTTCTTTCTTCTTCTTTTTTTTTGGGGGGCGGTGCCCCTGCGCCCCCTATCGGCCGGCCGCCACTGTTCAGCACTATTAGGAGCCATCAAAGCTTTGCTTTTTAAAACAAGTCATCGTTCCCAAAAGTGACAGAGTCTTTTTATTTTATGTACCTATCAATACCCAAAAATATTGCTTGTTTTCTTCTGTAGACATACTTGGCAGAAAGTCGGCTATAGGCCTATAAACATTATTCCGACTCTCCAGCCAGATTAGCTTGACTTGATGTGGGCATTTTTCAGTAGTACTTCCATAAAAACTGACTATGTCATATGTCTATTTCCCAAATACACCCTCTGGATGCTGAGCACGTGCACTCAACTCCTTGGGTCAACCATACTGAGGCCTGTTCTGAGTGGAACCTGTCCTGTTAAACCTCTGTATGGTCTTGGCCCCTGTGCTGCAGCTCAATTTCAGGGTCTTGGCAATCATCTTATAGCCTAGGCCATCTTTATGTAGAGCAACATTTTTTTTTCAGATCCTCAGAGAGTTCTTTGCCATGAGGTGCCATATTGAACTTCCAATGGCAAGTATGAGAGAGTAAGAGCGATGACACCAAATTTAACACACCTGCTCCCCACACCTGAGACCTTGTAGCACTAATGAGTCAAATGACACCGAGGAGGGAAAATGGCTATTTGGGCCCAATTTGGACATTTTCACTTAGGGGCGTACTCACTTTTGTTGCAAGCGGTTTAGACATTAATGGCTGTTTTTTGAGTTATTTTGAGGGGACAGCACATTTACACTGTTATACAAGCTGTACACTCACTACTTTACATTGTAGCAAAGTGTCATTTCTTCAGTGTTGTCACATGAAAAGATATAATAAAATATTTATAAAAATGTGAGGAGGTGTACTCACTTTTGTGAGATGCTGTATATGTGTATATATATATATATATATATATATATATATATATATATGTATATACACACAGTGTATGATGTATGGTAATAAGGGCATGTAGTAATGAGAAATAAAAAATTGATCTGCAAGCCAGGCAAATGGAGGATTGTTTTCATTTTCCTGATTGTATTTATACAGGTTTGTCCAATTTTTCTTGAATCATAAAATAAAAGTATCCCTACTGTCCGGATTCTTTGCATTTTTTTCAATCTGTTCAGACAGATTTACTTGGCAATATTGAGGCAAATAAAATGTGTAAATATTTGATCATCACTACTGGTATGTGACTTCCGTTTACATCAAATAAATTTTCAGCTTCGACTTTTACATATGTGTGTTTTTTTACCTCTACATTAGTAGCTCTTTTATACAAGCCAATTGGTATTTTCTGTTTAGAGATTCCTTAAAGTATCAAAATTATGCTCTACAGATCTTCTGAAATTGATGTTCCAAGCAGAGTCAGAAATTTACCCTGAGCATCATTCAGCAATATACAAATTATCCATCTGACATATGGCTTTAGACAACGACATCTACCTCTATGCCTACATTTCAGTATTAATATATGAGTCCCTGCTTACCTATTCTTGTATTACTATAACATCGCATAAAGCCCAAGTGAAATGATTTATACATTCATCTTATCCATCGCCAAAACTCTTTTGCTGGCACCCTTCCTTTCTTTTAAAAACATTTTTTAAAGGAGAGGTTTAAATGAGGAACATTCATTTTATTTATAGTTGTCTGTCAACTAATAACAAGAGAGTTTATGATATAAAGGGGACATGACGCCACCTCGCTCTATAGAGATGATTTTGCTTTGCCTCCCTCTCTGTCGGCAAAATTAATTGTAAGCAAACAAATATGTCCCACAGCTCACTGAGATTGATTGCATTTGTTTATATTAACTGGGAAGACTAGAGTGCCTGAACATTTTTATCTCTCGTAATAAAGCATACACAATCACTTTACACACACACGGAATATATTTAATATCCAAGCCAGCTAAGGAGAACTGAATCCCAGTAATGCTGTAATTTCAATTTGGACATGTGCCGTCATCGGAAAGCAAACTAAGAGCACAAGCATAAATCCAGATTTAACCCCAAGATGCTCTAATAAAATACATAGCTTGTTTAATTACATATCCAGCATGAAGTCCCTTCCTTAATGCTAAAATATAATCTGAGTTCAGGATCCCATGAAAGCTCATCATTTTACAGGATACATGTACAGTGCATCTGGAAAGTATTCACAGTGCTTCACTTTTTTCACATTTTGTTATGTTACAGCCTTAATTCAAAATAGATTCAATACATTATTTTCCTCAAAAATCTTCACTAGCCTGTGAGGCTCTGGGGAGCACTCCCGCGTGGTCACGGACCCCCCCCCCGCGCGTGTGACCGGCGGACCCGATGTCCGCCGCTCACTCAGCGATCGTCGGGGGAGAGGGAGAAAGGCAGGCAGCTTGTGTAAACAAGCTGCCTGTCATTTTCCCCTGTGTAGGAACCATGATCATACAGTTCTACTATGTAGGACCGTTGATCATTGGTCCTACAGCTCTAGCCACAGCCAATCACAGTTAGAATCACGCCCCTAGGGACACACACAGCCCCTCCCTCTCAAATAAAGTTAACCCCTTCACTGCCAGTGTATTTTTACAGTAACAGTGCATATGTATAGCACTGATTACTGTAGAAATGTCACTGGTAACCCCAAAAGTGTCAAAAATGTCAGTCAAGGGTCCGATCTGTACGCCGCAATGTCGCAGTACCGCAAAAAAAATCGCAGATCGCCGCCATTACGCGTTAAAAAAAAAAACAACAAAAATGACAAAAATCTTTCCCTTGGTTAGTAAACGCGATAACTTTTGTGAAAACCAATCAAAATACGCTTTTTGCGATTTTTTTTACCAAACAAAAACAAAATATCATCCAGGTATTGCTCAAAAAAATGGAAAGAGATGCTGGCATCGTGAAGTATGTAATCACTTTATTCGATGCACACAATACAATTTTGAGCAATACCTGGATGATATGACCTACAGAAAAGCTGATTGAGTTGATGGTCCATTAAGGCTCGTCCTATCTAAGGATATTCTGAAAGCGGTGTATTATTTGGCTTCTGGTGAGTAGGGGTCCAGGAGGGGAGCACCTACTCGTGTAGAGAAAGCACCAGCACTTGTTTTACGAGCACGCAGCACTTTGGACTTATGTTTTACACTAAGACTGTCACTATTTAAGCACGTCATTTATTGAAAGACTTTATTTGATATTTATTTACACATGATAAAATTTGTATTTATTGTATTTTTAATATTTTTTATATATTGTTTGGGATCTAAGATATAGTAATGTGTGTTTGAAGTTGAGCACTAGCACTTTACACAGATTATTTATACACCATATTTAATGGGATTTATTTATGTATTTGATTTGATAGCAGCGCAGATATACTTTTGCACTATACATTTTTGCAAAATTGACGCTCTTTTTTTGTTTATAGTAACGTAAAAATTGCACAGGTGATCAAATACCACCAAAAGAAAGCTCTGTTTGTGGGAAAAAAAGGACGTCAAATTCGTTTAGGTACAGCGTCGCACGACTGCGCAATTGTCCGTTAAATTCACGCAGTGCCGAATCGCAAAATACCCCCTGGTCTTTCAGCAGCCAAATCCTCCGGGGCTTAAGTGGTTAAAAATGTATAAAAATTAAAAATAAAACAAAAAAAAAAGTCCCATGTACATAAGTATTCACAGCATTTGCTCAATACTTTGTTTCAAGCTCCTTTGGCACCAATTACAGCCACAAGTCTTTCTTAGTATGATGCTACAAGCTTGGCACACCTATTTTTGGCAGTTTCTCCCATTCTTCTTTGCAAGACCTCTCAAGCTCCATCACGTTGCATGTGGAGCATTGGTGCACAGCCATTTTAAGATCTCTCCAGAGATGTTCAATCAGGTTCAAGTCTGGGCTCTGTCTGGGCCAATCAAGGACATTCACAGAGTTGTCCTGTAGCCACTCCTTTGTTATCTTGGCTGTGTGCTTAGGGTCATTGTCCTGTTGGAAGTTGAACCTTTACCCCAGTCTGAGGTCCAGAGGGCTCTGGAGCAGGTTTTCATCAAGGATGTATCTGTACATTTTTGCATTCATCTTTCCCTTAATCCTGACTAGTCTCCCAGTTCCTGCTGCTGAAAAACATCCCTACAGCATGATGCTGCCACCACCATGCTTCACTGTAGGGATGATATTAGCCAGGTGATGAGCAGTGTCTGGTTTTCTCCAGACATGACACTTGCCATTCAGGCCAAAGAGTTACATTTTTGTTTAATCAGACCAGAGGATTTTGTTTCTCATGGTCTGAGAGTCCTTCAGGTGACTTTTGACAAATTTCAGGTAGGCTGTTATGTGTCTTTTACTAAGGAGTGGCTTCTGTCTAGCCACTCTACCATACAGGTGGAGTGCTGCAGAGATAAGGTTGTTCTTTTGGAAGGTTCTCCTCTCACCATAGATAAATGGTGGAGCTCTTTTAGAGTGACCATCAGGTTCTTGGTCACCCTCCTGACTAAGGCCCTTCTCCCCGGATCGCTCAGTTTGGCTGGGTGGCCCACTCTAGGAAGAGTCCTGGTGGTCCCAAACTTCTTCCATTTATGGATGATGGAGGCCATTTTGCTCATTGAGACCTTTGATCCCGCAGAAATGTTTCTGTACCCTTCCCCAGATCTGTGCCTTGATACAATCCTGTCTCGGAGGTCTACAGATAATTCCTTGGACTTTAGATTTTAACATGTGTGTGAAATTATAAAAATATGCAAGGTAGAACTTTTGGTAAACTGCAAAACATATATTCTATAGTTCACTGTGTGTGTTAAAAAAAAAAAAAATTGAACTTTTGAATCAAATACATACAAATGCTAGAACAAGTGCATACAAAAAGCAGTGCTGTGTGGCAAGGCTGTATAAATCTCAAGATTGGATGGACAGAAATACACATTTTTTGGCAGGTTAAACAGCTCTCTTAATATGTATTTGTGTATTTATCTTTAGACATTGATATGCACAAATGGGAAAAAACAGTGTGCAATTTCAAAGCAGTTATTGGAAAAACAAAATAATACTGTGATAAAAAAAGACCAAAATCATACATTTATAGACAGATCTTCTTGGCCATAATGTTGGTTACATGAGATGTTGTTTTTCAAAGGTCCACCTTTAGCCAAATCTGCCATTTTCAGATGTCTGGTGTTTCGTCTTGGAATTCATTTATAGGAGAATTCAAACCGTGTACAGCTGGACATATACGGATATCTAAGATCATCAAAGCCAAGTCCAACGATATATATATATATATATATATATAAATACAAAAAAAAAAAAAAAAATATATATATATATATATATATATATATATATATATATATATACACACTGTATACAGGTCGGCTCTATTGCGTGAAACAAAGTACCTGTACATTGTTTCGTGCAATAGCCAGAGGATGAGTCAATCAGTGGGTCACCTACCCACGATCGCTCCCCATAGAGACAGAACTGCGGTACAGCTATGTAAAAAAGGCAGACTGCCGTTCTGTCATAGATGAACACAGTGATCCTGTGTTCCTGCTATTAAGGAATACAGATCTCTATGTTAATCTAGTGAGTCCATCCCCCACACAGTTAGAAAGCATCCCCTAGGGACACACTTAACCCTTTGATTGCCCCTGGTGTTAACCCCTTCCCTACCAGTGTTTTAGTACAGCATATATTTAGCACTGATTACTGTAGTAATGTCACTGGTCCCCTTAAAAGTGTCAGTTAGGTGTCCGATCTGTGTGCCATAATGTTGCAATCCTGCTAAAAATCACTGATCGCCTATTAAAAAATAAATAAATAAATAAAAATGCCATAAATCTATCCCCTAGTTTGTAGACACAATAACGTTTGCACAAACCAATCAATATACAGTTATGCGGATTTTGTTTACCAAACATATGTGGCAGAATACATATTGGCTTAAAATGATGGCTGTGTTTTAAAGTAGAAAGTAAAAAATATTACGTCTTTTTTTTTTTTTTTTTTTTCAGAATTGTCGCTATTTTTTTTTTTTTCGTTTTTAGCGCAAAAATACCTGCAGAGGTGATCAAATACCACCAAAAGAAAGATCCATTAGTGTGAAAAAAAGGAAACACATTTTATTTGGGTAAAGCGTCGCACGACTGCGCAATTGTCAATTAAAGCAACACAGTGCCGTATTACAAAAAAATGGCCTGGTCATTAAGGGGGTAAAACCTTCCGGTCCAGAAGTGGTTAATCAATGTTGTAAATAAAGGTTATTTTACGATTTAATCTATACGAATTTGGTTTACATATGACTGCCTAAAATGTCCCATGGCAAATGCATGGCACACTAGGTATCTAATTGGGAATGTTGGCAGTCTAAAAGGTCTGGCTGCTAACATTGCTTTCTCACTATTGCATAGATTTGATACATAGTATGGAATACCTGGCAGGATTTAATCAAAAAATCTAAATTAAAAAGGTATTATTTTACTAAAAATAGACAGAAAAATAGTTTGGTATATTCCCAGTATGTGAAAAAAAGCTTGAAATATTGTATTAACTGTATGCACAGTATGTGACCAGGCAGGTTTTAAATGAGACATCTAAATTAGAACATACTACTTTACAGACAAGAAAACTTGCACAGATTCGATGCACCCTATGTAAGCAGCTAAAGTATACTGCAAAAGGGGCAGACCAGGCAGGTGCAAATGTAAAATTTAGTGTACTATTTCGAAAAAAGTCAGAAATTTTGTACAGACTCTATTTAGACAGGATACTGTAGGCAACTTTAATATATTAAGGTTTTGAACAATTTTAGATTTTTGTGTGTTATTTCACATAAAAAAGGCATGAAATTTGCACTCACTCCATGCACAGGGTTTAAGCACTTTTACTAGGTTGCAATTTGAGCAGGAAACACACCCACCAGATTGTAATAAAACATTTATATTAAAATCACTGTATAAAAATCACTGGAAATAAGCTCACAAACTGCTGTAGTGCCTATGAATACATTGTTGAATCCCTTGTACTAGGCATCATTTTGAAAATGACCCCCGTCAGCCATTTTCTCATGAAAAAACATAAGAGTGTCAGTATTTTCACCAAAAAAAGCCCTAGAATTATTATTGTGTCTACGTGCCCAGTATATAATCATTTGTACTAGGCTCCATTTTGAGCAGAAACACCATCGTCCATTGTAAAATCTAGAAATCAATATCAGAGTGGAATAAATTCACAGAAAAAATTTCAACTGGACGTTCAACTGCCATTTAAAAAAATCAAGATATCAACATTACATAGCATTTTATGAGCAGCTTTTGTAGGCTGCATTGTTAAAATAGAAGACCAGCAAGGATTTATTGTGAAATTAAAATTGCAGATTAGAATGCTAGCTACTGCCAGTAGTTCAGACTGGACATCCAATGATTTCAGGGATCTGATACATATATTTTAGGCACATCATTTCAGATGCAGCAATTTCCCACGACTGCTAGCTGTATGTGAAAAACTTCTGCCTCGTGCACAGTTTATACAAGTATTGAGTATTGTAGTAGGTCTTAAGTAGTAGTATTAAAAGTACCCCCAACAACAATTTTAAAATCTAAAAATCAATATTACAATGTAATTTATTTGCAAAAGCTCACATTGTAGTACCTACAGTATGTGTGCGGTATTAAATCACTAGTTCAGCTATTTACATATAAAAATTTATATTGCATTGAAAGCTCTGGTTTTGTAGGCCATTTGCAAAGGAAGAAAACAGTTAGCTTTTAATATGAACTAAAAGTGCAGTGTGCAAACTATGAACAGTGATCCACATTGGACAACAATAAGTCTTAAGGCCCGTACACACGTACCGATTGTTGGCCGTGAATTTTCGGCCGCCGCCCAATCGGCCAATTATCGGCTTGTTAGTATGATGCTTCCGACAACCGACTGCGACTTTTCGGCTGAACAAAATCTGGTGTGCATGCTATAAAGTTTTTGTTGGCCGTCAGCAGAACGGCCGATTGTTCCTCAGTCAGTACAGATTCCGGCCGACAAAAATCATATGATCAAGACTGGGCATGCTCAGTGAAGAAAAAACACACGAAAAGTAGACCAGAACATGACATCACTTCTGCAGTTGGTTGTTGTTGGCCGACAAAATTCGTGTGCAGTCTAGAGCACATTTCAATCGACACAACAACACTGGACAAAAGACGGCCGATCGGTCGGCCAACAATCGCTGCGTGTGTACGGGGCTTTAGGGTCTGCTGATCAGCTGCATGTACTTAAACTTGCCTCCGGAAGAGTATGAACATACCTTTTATGCAGTGGATTGATTTTGAAACAAACTCCACCATCTAATGTTAAAATTAACATTTACAAAATATTGTAGTATCTATGCTTCTAAATTATTGATTCAGCTGTACTAGCAGAATGAACAAATTTTGGATCAGCGTTCCACTTGGTTCTTGGCAAGAAGCAGTGGGGAGATGCTTCCTCAACACTGTATGATGAGAAAGAAACCATGAAGCATATGTGACACTCCACCCAGAAGATGTCAACACTCAAATCTACAGCATTATTTCCTTGCGCAGTGAAGATTGTCACAAAATTGTGAATTTTAAAGGTGTCCAGTGACCTAACCATACAAGGTAGTTTCCAGTGCTCTTCCCAAATGGCCTACTCACTAAGTGAGTCTCCAGAGACAGGAAAAGAAGAGAGGAAATACATGCAGCTCTGGACATTTATTATTTGCTGGAATATAGTCTGAAAGACATCCAATGTAGAACACAGGGCTCAAAGGTCCCTTTCCGACTATCCCCACAACATCCAGTCCAGCATGGTCCAGACAAGGCAGTCCAGAAGCCAGATTGAGGACAGCCATGCTGGATAGTTGCCATCAAGGAGACAAGACTCATGTAATGATGTGGAGAAGAGTCATGATTGAAGAAAAAAAAATCAAAGAAGAGAAAAAGTTGCTGGCAACAGAAGAGCTGCAAAAAGACTTTCATCCTCCTAGGACACTAGCAAAAAAAAGCTGAAGCATGTTGGTAATAGTATCAGCAGTTTTCCTGGTCTTGCCTACAGTTTTTTTTTTTTTTTGTCAGTGATCAATCCTCTTTTAGGCAGTAGTATTGCCCAAAAGTGAAAGAATTCATAAGTCCCTCAATAAACAAAAAAGAAAAAAGGTATGTCTGCACCATTAAAAAGATTGCAAATGTATTTTACAGAATATGCTGTTCACCTTTAACCTTTTTATCCTCCTTTAACAATAACTGTTACTTGCATAATTATAATAATTTACTTCCCAATAAACTGCATCTCCTGATAGTTAGTGCATTATGAAAATTCTTTACATTGACCTTACTGAAGCAATGTGAAAACCTAAATTGAAAATACCTTTTTTGTTTTACCGCATCTATAAATATATTCTAAACAGTTGCTTTTCTTGTTCTACCCTTCAGCTCAGCTCTAGTAAATTATTAAAAGCAGTGCAAGGTCAGATGGCAGCTTAAAAACTGCAAGAATGCTGTATTTAAAAAGTGGGGCAACTTTAATTACTGCACACAATGATAGTAGTTAATAGAATTTTACTGCATTTTTTTTCCATTAAAGGTGAATTCACTCCTTGTTAAGGTCAAAATCAATTTTTAATAAAATCTTCAGTACATTCCTGGTTGTCTTTTACGATGGAGCGACCTTTATAGAAAACATCTTGTAAAGAATACAGGTGGAATTAAATCATAGACTGTGCATAGACGGTACCCCCAATGCTTTCTATTGAACTCTTGGTTGTGTAATTAGCATGTGAATCATGGTTTGTGTCAGAGTATGAATATATGAGACCAGTAAAGGGTTTTCAGTATCCAGGTTTGCTTTTTAATCATTTGACTATGAATCATGCTTGTTCTGTTAAATTATGTGATTAAACCAAAATGGGTCTTAATTGAGAGTATTCAGCATATAGCAATGGTACATTTTACATTTTTATTTTAAAATTTAGGTATACCAGGTACATTAGCATCTACAATTCAGAAATGTGGAAAGACAAATAATTATACAAATGCTACTTTTCAGTACACATTTAAACCTAAACTCCAGACAGATACAAAGGATACAAATTAAGGCAGCTCTGTATTCATTAATACATTGTGTAGGCAGTGAAAGTACCTGAATTTGTCTTGCTATCAGTCTTTTGCAGGCCCTGTATATAAAAATTCAGGGGAGAGGGAGGGAGACGTTGCATAAGGAGCCAATTAGTTGGTCAGTACACGCTTCCATGGGCCACCCAAATACAGGTACTAAAGTTTGTTGCCATTTCATAAGTGTGCATAATTTTCAGGTTCAACATGTTGGGTATCTATTTACTCAACACAACCACTTCTTTTATATTTAATAATAAAAACATAGCTTGGCCATTATTATGCCTTTGTGTGCAAATAAGTAACCCCCAGGTATTTTTTGCTAAAACATTTGCAGTTGATAAACCATTGCGCTTAAATCTTGTAACATAAACAATTGGATAAAACACCATTTTATCCTCCAATGGTTTCCTCTTTCAAAAAAAAAAAGTATGATGTTTAGGCTTCATTCACACTGATACTTCTGCATTTAGCATTTCAAACACAGAAAAAGTCATCTGGGAGGTATACCCAACTTCTATGCTTCCCAGATCGCTTTTTCCCACATTTAGCTATTCCTGCTTTAAAGCAGGTTTAGATACATTTAGGAACATTTAGACATTTTTACATGCATTTACATGTGTTTAACTGTGTTTAGAATTTCAAATCAGATCCTTGAAGCACAGAATTCTTTTGAAACACAGCTAAATGCAGGTAAAAACACAGTGTGAATCACACCATTGAAAAATCATTGCATACCTTTTAATGTATTTAGAAATGTCCTCTAAATGCATTTAACACACACATTTGTCAATGCCATTCCTGTATGATAGAGTTTTAAGACAACTTTATCCCTAAAATGATTATTCTACATGTGTGCGAAAAACAAGATGAGAATCTGGCAGTAAAAGAGTTAAAGGACAACATTAGCATACACAACATTTTCTTTAAATAAAAAGCTTGTCTTGCACCTATATGTTAAGTGGTGCAAAACTATTGCATGTAAATGACATTTCCTGGCCAACTTTGTTATGTTTGTAAAGAAAGCAGCCAAGGAACCACCATCAACATCTATGCCATACCCTTATCCAGGATAAGGGTCTACTATGCATTTGAGGTGGAACTCTATCCAAACAAAAATAGCAAAAGGTGCCCCCAAAATACATACCAAGCCTTATCTGAGCATACAGCCTTGCTGGCCAGGAACGGGAGGGGCAGCAAGCATGTGCTCACCATCTTGCCTCATGGCAAGCCACATGCCCTCAACAGGGGGTGCATATAAGCTTGTACATAAGAGACAATAGCCATATGCCTGATATGACTAAAGTAGGGGGTCAGACACTATAGCCAGTTTTTGTTTTCTTCACCTATAGCAGCCCTCTTTCCCATCTATAGGCACACAGGCCTAATGGTACTCAAAAAGAACAGTCGTTATCTGATCCAAAGTCATCAACGAGGTAATCCAATCTAGCAGAACAGGACAAATGAATAGGCAGCTTGATCAGGTATTGCACATGCTTTTACATGCATGAGACTGCACTACCCCAGACCTCAATCAGGTTTGGTCACTACCCAGAGACTGGCCACATTAATCAGTTCTCAGTCTGGTGTAAAGTCCGATGAGTTTGCAATCTTTCTGTTGGTGTTGGTTAATTTTGTTGGACACAATTGCTCTACCCCTCACTGGAATGGTGACTTTTGCCATGGATTATTAGTGGATTTATTGAACTATTTGCTATGGACTAATTTTTCTAATCAAGTGAGTTGTTGTTATTTTACTTATATTCTGATTTGTCAGCTTTTTTTGTTTCTGTTTTTGGGTGCTACACTCATATTCATCATGCCACTCACCTATTCAATGACCAAAAAAATGAAAAATAATAAAAAATGCTCCTGCCTTCTGGGAGGCCTCCCATTGAATGACTCCACTGCTCTTTGACATTTCTTATATCCAGTAGGTAAGGGGTGGGGCCACATGGCCACGTCACCCAATGGCACCACCACTTCTGATGTCACATGCCCAGCATGCACCAGTCTGTGATGTCAGAAGGGGGCGATGCCACTGGGGGACGTAGCTAAGTGGCCCCACCCCTTACCTATATAAGAAATGTCAAAGCACAGAGCAGGCATTCGACAAGAGCAGTTTTTATTTTTCATATTTTTCAGGTCGGCAATGTGGCTTGATTCACAATGAATTTACATCGGGGGTACACTATTTTTTATTTTTAATAAAGGATTTGTCATAAACTTTTCTCTTTTTGTTTATTTATTTTTGACATTTTTTTGGTGAATGGGTACTATGTACCTGATACTTATTCACATGCGGGGGTGGGATTTGGGGGCCCCCTTGTTAAAGGGAGCTTCAATATTCTGATAAGCCCCCCACCCGCAGACCCCCACAATCATAGCCCAGGGTTGTGTGAAGAGACCCTTGTCCCCATCAACATGGGGACAAGGTGCTGTTGGGTAGGGGGGCTGGGATCTGGGGGCCCCCTTGTTAAAGCCCCCCTGCTCGAAGACCCCCACACCCACTGGCCACGGTTATGGGAACGAGGCCCTTGTCCCCATCAACATGGGGACAAGGTGTTTTGGGGTGGAAGGGCAGAGCCCCTCCATGTTAAGGTCATGTTACCTGGTATGGTTCAGGGGGGGCACCTCGCTCGCCCCCCACCCTTTCCTGACCTGCCAGGCTGCATGCCTGGATAAGGGTCTGGTATGGATTTTGCTTTTAAATTTTGGCTAGGGGTTTTTTCAATATCTGGGTGCCGGAAATTGTAACCACTAGTCATTTTAAATGTTTTTTGTGTTTATTAAAAGTCAGCAGCTACAAAAAGTTTATCTACTGACTTTTAGTAAACACACATTTACCGGTCCCACATTCCAGTGATGCGGCCGCCCAAAGCCTCGGTTCTCGAAGGGGGGGGGGGTTTGATCTCGGGGGGGGGTTTTTAGTAGGTTTTGCCTCCGTCCCTGTGTACGTAATTAATCATATAGTATACATGTATACATATCAATAGTGAAGATTGTGCTTGGGTTAAGAGCCCAAGAGTGAAAAAAGGGTAGAAAGAAGATTCAAGAGAATCTGTGACATATGTGGGTATCGTCACATAGGTGTGGATGTTGTCTCTGTGTTTCCTGTAGGTATTCCAGGAAATGATGGGTCACAGAGTTCATCCAAATGCTGACGCGTTTCGGCTATTGTGAAGCCTTTTTCGAAGATTTGTCACCTAGTCTGTAATGTATAAACAATAACAATTCAGTTATTGAAAATATATGCAGTATTGAGTCACAAACGGTGACAGTAAAGTATTTGTACATACATAGATTTTGCCTTTGTTTCTGTGACCTTTTTCCTGTGTCCTTGTGTGACTGCAACGGGAACCATGATGAAAGTGGCCTGGAATGGTATATATATATATTTATACAAATAAAGCGTGGTGAATAATGATTTTGGTTCAAACGTTTTTTTGCAAAATAAATCTGGGATGTTCAAATTTTTACTCACAGTTGGTATTGCATGAGTTTGCAGTGATGTATTGGATGCCAGGGTATTGAAAACAATCCTGTGCCAATTGGTTCTATAGTGGAAAAGTCCTATAAGTATTTGATTCTTTGTTGTTTTTTACTTAAAGTAAGTGAGATACAAATGTTGTGACTTTCCAGTATTAATGGATCCAGGATCCATTTAGACTTACATTTGCCGGATATTAGGTAGAAAAAAGGGTGGTTTTCCAGGTTTTCTGTCTGTCCTGTTCCCTCTCCTCGAGGGAATTGAGGAGAGACGCCAATTCCCCGGACTTTTGAAGCCCTTCGCGCATGCGCACTAGGCACCGCACGTAGTCAGGCTTCTCTCGTCGGTGACGTGGCTTCCCTGTACTGCGCCTGCGCCTGGGTGATGGGCGCGCAGTGGGAGCCAATCTGACCTTGGCCGCCGGCACAGAGAGAAGGACCGTTGTCACCTGACCGCAGGCAGGGGGAGGATGTTTAACCCTCGCTGGTCCGATTTAAGCCCCTGTTTCACAGGGGCTTTCCATGCCGGGTGCAGTATCAGAAGTGCACAGAAGGTTGCATGAAAAACAAACAAATAGTATAATCATCTGCATTGATTTCAGTATAATAAACAAATATCATTAATGAATGAATAAAAGCAAGGTATTTTAGTTTTAACAGCAGTCTTAAATATGATAGCAGCCATGGATGTATGACATTTTGGGAGATGTTTTGGTGCATCCTGTTTACTAGGACATGTCAGGAATCTTCCCAGGGTCAGGGGGTCATGAGAGGTAGATCGTATGGTGGGCCCTATTCTTAACTGGGTCTCATTAATGGGTACTAAGTAATGACCAAGATGTTTTCCCGGATGGATGGGGTGTCCCCTGATTTGTTTTATTAATCAGGTGATGTGGGTACCTTTGCAGGGTGTTTACTGTAGTCTTTTTATTTATCTTTATATTGATTGGCTTTTAGTCTGTTTTTCCAGATGAAAAGCCTTCTGGGCGAAAACTTTCTGTTTCATTTAAACCTGGTGATTTTGTTGCCTGCAGGTGCCTGATCCATCTCATTTCCATTTGTAATAGCCTTTTATTCCAGTCACCTCCTCGGTGTGGTATGTGTATTCTTTCTAGGGCAATAAAGGTGACTTTGGGCATTTTATTTTTATGAGCATATTTTACATGTCTGCCCAGGGGTAAATGAAAGTTGCATATCTGCATATTATGGATGTGTTTGTTTATCCTTTTGCCCATTTCTTGCTTTGTTTTTCCCACATAGTAGGATCCGCACTCACACCTCATGAGATATACCACTCCTCTTGTCTTACAGTTCACATAGTGTCGAGGTTTAACGTTTTCTCCATTCGGAAGTATGGTATTTGTGCATCTTTTAATAACGCTACACTGTGCGCAGTTACCGCACGAGAATGTGCCCTTGTCCTTCCATGGGTCCTTCCTTCGTTCCTTGTATTCACTGTGGGTTAAATTTTGTTTTAGGGAGCCTGCTTTCCTATAGGTAACTTGTGGGTTGTCCGATATAAAGTGCTTGACGGTGGGGTCCTCCTTGAGAATTGGCCAATGTTTTTGGAGGATGTTTTTAATCTTTTGATGTTCATTTGTAAACCTCATAATTATACGGGTTTTTTCCCCTTGTTCCTTTGATTTATTGGTGTCTTTTGTTTTGAATAGAATTTCATGTCTCTCTCTTGTTCTAACTCTATTGTACGCCTTCCTGAGGGTAGTCTTTGTGTATCCTCGTTTGCTTAATCTTTCTGTGAGAAGATTGGCTTCTTTCTGAAAGTCTTCTTCACTTGTGCAGTTTCTTTTAATTCTTAAATACTGGCTGTATGGGATCACCTTTTTGAGAGATATTGGGTGGAAACTCGATGCGTGTAGGATCGTGTTTCCCGCCGTCTCTTTTCTATAGAGTGTTGTTTTAATCGAACCATCGTTGTCTTTGAATATCCATGTATCTAGGAACTAGGGATGATCGAACGGTTCGGGTCGACCATCGGTTCGGCCCGAAAATTGGGTGTTCGAGGTTCGGCCGAATTTAGAACTTTTTGCCCAAAAAGTTCGGAATTCTGCAACCAGAACCGACCAAAATGCAATGCTTCAGGAAATGGGCTTTAAAAGCCCGTGATTGGACCAGAACAATTAGCAAAAGCCAATTGAGGGGGCAGGAGAATGCTAGGAATGTGATTGGAGTGACTAGGGGGTCCCTAGACCAATCATTAGTGAATACGCCCCCCAGTATATAAGATCGCCCCCGCCATATTCCTAGCATTGTTATACTGGACATGGAAGAGAGTGGAAGCAGTTCTGTTAATTTTACTTTAAAAGTGTAATTTAGCTATTTATTAGTGTGAGGAAAGGGATATCTAGTGTAGTTAGAGTGCTCCTTTACACTTAAGTTAGCTTCAAAAATTTAGTTTCTGTAGGGAAAGTGTTAAGTGTAAGGGGACCGTAGTGTAGTGTAGGGTTAACTGGCAGTGACTGCTATGGCAGGGTGACAAAACCCTTCCATAGCAGGGTGACCGCTATAGAGAAATGATCATTTCTCTGAGTTGCTTCGGAACTGGAATATGGCTTCTCACCAGCCAAGCATTTTTTATGCTGCAGGGGCTGCCACTGCCAGTGCTTTTTTGAGGACATGTTTGATGTCAGACATGACATCTGAACATGTGTATAGGGGGTATATATACACATATATGTCTGTATATATACCCCTAGACATATATAGGTGTGATAGTAGCAGAAATAAATGCTTGCGCTAATGAAATCATTTACAGTAATATATTTCTGCTAGTATCACACCTATATATGGCTAGGTGTCTATATACATATTATTATGTGTGTATATATACCACTATACACATGTTCAGATGTTTTGCCTGCCTCAAAAGAACCCAAAAAAATGCCAAAAAAACGCTAGCGTCAAAAAAAAAAATGCCCAGGTGTGTTTTTGCTGGCATTTTTTGGGGGTTTTGGAGGCAGGCGAAACATCAGAACTTGTGCACAGTACCACTATACACAAGTTCAGATGTTTTTCCTGACTGCAAAGAACCCAAAAAAATGCCTGCTATTAAACCGGCAAGGTGTGGAAACCGAGAAGCCATATTGGTGATCTGAAAGTGTTCTAATACAAACAATCTTTTTTTTATGGTTTTGGACATGCTACAGAGCTGAAACTTCACATGTACACTTTTTAGACCCCCCAGATACTAAATCCAAAGTCAAAATAAAAAAATCTCTCTTTTTTTTTCAATAATTGGCTTTTTTATCAAAAATGACAATTTTTAAGAACTTTTTTTGTGTGATTAATAGTTAATGGGGCATGACCCAGAACCCTAGGCACTTTTTAGGGGCATTTATTTGGTTTTAGGGCTTAAAAATTGTGTTTTTTGATTACCGAAGTTCGGGTCCCATTGATTTCAATGGGGTTCTGAAATCCGGGCCGAACTTTCGGGAAGTTCGGATGTTCTGGCCGAACCAAACTTTTCAAAAGTTGGATCATCCCTACTAGGAACGTGGTTTTGTTTTTGTCATAGTTTAATGTAAAGAACATGTTGTAATTGTTCATATTCATCGCTTTTAGGCAGTCTTTTATAGATTCTCTGGTCCTGTCCAGATGATGAAGATGTCATCTATGAATCGTTGCCATAATAAGATGTTGTTTACATAAATACTATTTTTCTCCTCTGCCAGGAATTCCAGCTCCCATGCCCCCAAGTAAATATTGGCGTACAATGGTGCACAACTAGTGCCCATTGCTACCCCGCAAGTTTGTAAGTAGTAGGAACCATTAAAAGTGAAAAAGTTATGGTTCAATATGAACTCGAGCATCGTTATGATAATCGCTTTAGATAAACATGTTCAGGGTTTGCTCCCCCAATTTTTTGCTTGTTTATTATGTATTCGGTCTGACCAGACTTCTGGGGTTGAGCACCCCACCCCCCACACACACCTGGACTCTATCAGTGTCCACTATCAAGTAGATATAGGAGGAGTCCCTTGTAGTGCATTAGCACATCTCTCCCAGCAAGGAGTGTTGTCTCCAAGGGTTAGAGAGGCTGGATTCACCCCTTTTTTATGGATAGTGTAGGACCCACTCATAATGGGGTACTTTGACGCAGTGGTGGGCTTGAGCACGATATGGCCATATGGTGGGACTAAATCCCCATTTTTATTTATGGATTGTCTCCATATTCGATAGTCATTTCTTTTGCATGTGTGCGCTATTCTTTTTTAATATACATGTCGCTTGGTCCATAGCTGCACCGGATTTAGATATACATGTTCAGGGTTTGCTCCCCCAATTTTTTGCTTGTTTATCGTTATGATAAACTCATTAAACTTGTTGTCATGTTTACTCTGTTGTTTTAGTGTTTGTTTTATTACTTCTATTCCTTTGCTGTGCGGGATGTTATTATAGAATGACTCTACATTGACTGTAATGAGGAAAGCGTCTTCTGGTATGGTCAGGCCATCTAACATTTGGAGGAGATGTACAGTATCCTTTAGGTAGGATGGTAATTTTGTGACGTGAGGTCTAAGGTATGCGTCAATCACTTGGCTTGTCGTTTCCGTTAGGTTACCATTTCCCGAGATTATTGGCCTCCCGGGAGGGTTGTCTCTGTCCTTATGTATCTTGGGCAGTGCGTAGAAAGTGGGGGTCCTTGCGTGTTTTGTCCTCATGAAAGTCCATAAGGATTGTAAAATCGTGCCTTCATTGAGTGCTCGATCAATTTTTTTGTAGAAGTCTTCTTTAAAGGACTCTGTGATCACCGGTAATATCCTTCTGTAGCAAAAGACAGTATGGATGGAGGGGGGGATTAGGGTCTTTTTAATCAGAGATTATAATGGCACCTGCCCCCATATGCAAACAATGGAAAGAATTCTAGCAAGGGCATAGACCTGTCCCTAAAAAAGGGTCAAGACTACGTCCCTACAAGAAGAAAAGGGGGTTTGAATGTGCCTCTACAAACAGTCAAAGTATGCACATGTTCATGTAACATAACAACGGTACACAACTGTTTTTAAAAAATTCATAAATCTTTATTAATACATAGTAAGAACAAAAAGTATATCACTCTAATAGATTGAATAGTCAATACATAGTGACAGGATTAGTACAATTTCAGATAAAAATGCTGGAGCTACGCGTTTCGCATTATGCGCTTCCTCAGGGTCCAGCAAGGGAAAGTATGTAAACAAAGATTCAGTCTTTAATAATCCCAATTAAGACGTCACAATGAATAAAGTTGAGTATACTTGTTTAATTTAAAATCACGTTGTATGAAAGGGGGAGCCAGAAGCCCCAGGGACTCATTCTGTAAAGTTTATGTGTTAGGTGGTGTAAAAGTCAAACAAGACGTACATCTATTTAAGTGAAAAGGGGGTTAGACACTGGAATCCCCTTCAAAGATGTACACCAGTATTAAGTGAGAAAAGGGTTAAATAAAGAATCCCCTTTAAAACTTGGGGATCATTGTGGTGCTGTAAGTATAAAGACTAGGTATAAGAGAGTCACTGGATGCTTTAGACAATTGGATCCAGCCCCGAATCATCTGAAGCAATTCAGAAAACCCACGGGGAGTATGACACTCAGCCTAAACAGCCTGTTTTTTTTTGAATGTTTTTTTTTGAATCTGTCCATTGTCCTATTTGGACAGAAAGAGAGTCCTAGAGCTAGGACTTTTGCTTGGTCATTCGTCAGTATATATTTTGAAAGGTTGATAATAGTCAACCCTTCTTGCCCTCCAGTCTCGTTTATCTCGTGGACTGGGGTGGTTTGTTCTTTTGTTTGCCTAAAAAAACTTTTTGTTGTTTCGTGTCACCTTCTTTTGTTCCTTGCGACCTTGTGAATATTTGATGGTGTTTTATGGGAGCAGTACTCTCTTCCTCAATTGGTATGTTTGTCTCTGAAGTGCCAGGTTCCTCCCTGTCCAGTAGGGTGTCTTCTCTATCCTCTAAATCCGATTGTTGATCCTGACGGGGTTTCAGGACAACCCTCCTTCTTCCCTGTTGTTCAGTAGACGCATAGGATGAGGAATCCAATGAGTAGTAGGGTCCAGTGTTTCTGACTGGTTTGGTATTATATGCTGTTCTTCTTGTTTGTCTATTATTGGACCATCTGTACGCTCGATTCTGACTGAACGCATTCTTGTCCCTCCAGTATTTGCATTCCTTTTTCTTTAAAATTTCCTTGCTGTGCTCTTCAAGGTGCTCTTTTAGTTTTTTCTCTTGTTCAAAATGTACAAGGATACATTTTTTTGAGGGCTTAGTTGGTCGTAAATGGTTTTTATGTCATTGTCCAGACATTTCATTTGTCGAGTGTATTCGTCCTGTAATAATACCATCAGTTTTTTTGAGCATTCATTCAACACCGTTTCCCACTCCTTTTTCATCTGTGTTGTGATGTTATCCATGGTTGGGAAAATCTGTATTCTAAGGCCTACAGGATTTATGTTCTCTTTTATGTATCTCTCGATTTTATATGCCAAAATAGGGCAGATTTTCTTTCCAAATGTTTTTTTAGAGTACCAAAGAGAGCCATGATATCCGAGTCTTGCTGCTCTTGTCCCTGAAAGTTTTTCTGAATGTCCAGCATGAGACTGTTCCATCCATCTCCCATTAGGTCTCCTGAGGGTGCATCTTCTATTGTTGGAAATAAAATTAATCTCAGCTTTTAATTGAGAAAGGGTTTGGGGAATATGGGTCCCCCTATTTATTGTGGCAAGATTGTCACAAAAAGGGGGGATTTTTTAATCCCAAACTTTTTACAGAAATTTACGGATGATAGGGTCCTGCTGATCGACCCTATCTGTTATTTAGAGTAGTTTACACTCTTGGCCTCGTGGAGATCAATGAAAGCTTGGATGTATTATCCATCCGGTTTTGTCTGGAGGGGGGGGTTGATCTCGGGGAGGGTTTTTAGTAGGTTTTGCCTCCGTCCCTGTGTACGTAGAAAAGGGGGGTTTTTTGGTGCCTCAGGCCAAAGGGGTGGGACTTCGTGGGTAAGTGATGATCTACACCAATATATAAAAGAAAATTGGATTTATTCCATTAATCATATAGTATACATGTATACATATCAATAGTGAAGATTGTGCTTGGGTTCAGAGCCCAAGAGTGAAAAAAGGGTAGAAAGAAGATTCAAGAGAATTTGAACATCCCAGATTTATTTTGCAAAAAAACGTTTGAACCAAAATCATCATTCACAACGCTTTATTTCCCGCCCCCCGGTCTCCCGCTGTCTCACCCGATCACCTCCTCCTTGTAATGGACCGTTTCGTGGTCCACACCACAGCGGGAGCTCCCGCAGCTTCTCTGCAGGACAGTCAGGTCCCCGCGACCCAGCGAAGTATCATGGCCGCCGTCACACACATGGGGGAAGATATTAATCCTGCGCCTCCCGCAGAGCACCTGCAGGATCCTCCTGACGAACAATGTCAGTGCCTGGCTCAAGCTGTGGCAGCCCTTCTTTCTCCCACTATTTCAGCCACAGTGGAGAGGGCTGTCACGGCGGGTATCTCCCAGCTCCGCAAAGAGCTGGGAGAGCATGCTAAACGGCTGAATATGGCAGAACATAGAATTTCAGAGATAGAGGATGAGCTAAAAAGCTCTTTTTCTGCAGACTGCAACAGAACCAGCAATACATTTTTGAAAAACTTGAGGATCTTGAAAACAGATCCGAAGGAATAATTTGAGGATCATCGGGCTACCTGAGTCATTCGGAACGGGCACACTCACTGACATATGCGCTGCTCGCATCCCACAGGCTCTGGGCATCTCTACACCGTGCATTATAGAGAGAGCACACTGTCTTGGCACTCCCTCCAATGATCATCGGACTCCTCGCCCTGTGATAGTGCGCTACTTAAACTACATGGATAGATCTGCCATACTAAAATCCTTCCGAAACGCAAAAACCCTGCAGTTAGATGGTCACCGCCTGCTCTTGTTTGCCAATTACTCGCAAGAGGTCGCCCGCAGACGAAAATCTTTCCAACCTTCCTGCACTGCTCTATTTCACAAAGGGATCAAGTTCACCCTTGCGTACCCTGCAGCGCTTCGCTTCACGACCCCATCTGGCGAAACCAAGTCATCTCTCATCCTGAAGAGGCAGCCGAATATATCCAGCAACATCTCCACCTGTCTATGGACACCACTCCTCCCGCCGTGCCTTCCTTATCTCCAGGATCCAGAGACCTTCAAAGCCCCAGGAAGGATTCTCTGAAGAGAGCTTGCTTGTCTGGTAAACCTAGATGAACTATTCTTTTTGTAAGGCGATCTTCCTTTACATCAAGGTTTACCGGCAGATCATCTTACCACCTGTTACTTCATATAAGCGGGTAATGCCTCCCTATGGATACAGATCTTTACTTCACTGCTAGGTCACCAGGCCTGCACTGCTGGGGTCCTGGGATCACCTCCCCCACAGCTTACTCGCCTTTTTTTAATTTTTTTTTCTCCCATGTAGACTTATTTCAGCCAGAGTGTGCTCCATAACATTGTGGATAAAGTAAACTGTTGTAGTGAACTGCTTTCAATGTCTTGACCTTTTCTCTCTCATTTTATTTCTCTCACTCTCAGCTTTACCAGAGACCACCTGGCGCTCATCGTGCCAAAAGGCATGCTGTCCTTTAGCAAATGTTCGGATATGGAAGCGATGAGACATATCTCCCGGGGTCGCACTTCGTCACCTAATCACGTGAGCGGACCATGCAACTCTCCAGTAACACTGTCGGTGTGTAACGCTCCTGCGTTTCTTATATGGTGTGGATTTTCAGCTGCAGAAATAGTTCCACGTCAGTAGTCATGTAAGAGATATGCTGAGATACCATTCCCAACCTCAATGACTCATCATGTGTGGAAGGTCTTATTTCAGCCAGTAAATACACACAATTAGCAAGCTGGTTCCTAGAATGACTTTATGTATGTGGTAACACAATGATGAAGGTTGAGGGATAGGTTGAGTGGAGGTGGTAGGTGATAGACACTTGAAGGTGAGACAGTAGCAGATGGATGCAGGAAGGTTTAGCAATGTTGTATGGTAGCAGATGACAGAATAGCAGGTGGACATACAAAAGAGATCAACCCAGTGCAGAAAAGTAGCAGTAGTCTCAAGAGCTAGCAATCTAGTTATGCAGATGTGATAAACAGTCTTTACTATGCAGAGCTAGATAGTGTAAGCTTAGTATAAGTTTATAGAGAATTCCCCTGCGGGGTACATAGCACCATTAGCGATACAGCCGAAGGGTGGTTTAGGAGAGGCGGATGATCCAGTAGCGGGATACAGGGATCAGCGCGGCGAGGTTCCGTCAGCGAGGTAAGCTTGCAAGCATGGAAGCTTCAAGCAAGGTTAGCATCCAGGTAAGGGTGTTTGAACGAACACATGTGAGTGAGAACCGGCGCTTTAAATAGCCATCTAGTCCGGCGCTGGGTGATGACAGCTCCAGTCTTAAAGGTGTATGCGCACCTTTTCCAAAAGTAAATGGTGGGGCGCATACACTTGTGGAAAGTGTAATTTAGGGTACCAAAGGTACCGGAACATTACAATACCCTCCCCTTAAGGCCTGCTCCTGAAGGCCTCTGGAGCTGGTTTGTCTGGGTATCTCGCATGAAAATTGCGGATTAATCTAGGGGCATGTATGTCAGAGGTGTTTAGCCAGGTGTCGTCTTGGGGCCCATAGTTCTTCCATCTAACCAAGTACTGAAGTCTTCTTCTGTAGATACGAGAATCCAGAATCTCTTTTATCTCGTATTCTTCTCCACTTTCAACTTGTACAGGAGGGGGAGGTGGAATATTAGGCCTTATTCCTTGGTCCGGAACATGGGGTTTTAGTAGCGACACATGGAAAATGGGATGGATTTTTAGGTCCATTGGCAATGTAAGCTGCACTGCAGCTTTTCCAATAAGTTTCTTGATTGGGAAAGGTCCCAAGAACAGAGGTCCAAGCTTTTTGCTAGGGATCTTCAGTCTCAAGTTTTTTGTTGAGAGCCAAACGAGGTCCCCGATAGTATACTGTGGAGAAGGTCTTCTACGAAGATCATAGTACTTCTTTTGTTGACTGTGAGCGTGTGCAATGGTAGTATTTAGTAAACCCAGAGAATCCTTTATTTGGGTAAGATAGTCTGAGGCTACTGGGTTATTTGAAGGAAGGATGCGTGGAGGGAGAATAGAGGGATGGAACCCATAGTTCAAGTAGAACGGACTCTGCTTGGTTGTACTGTGAGTTGCGTTGTTGTAGGCAAATTCTGCCAGGGGGAGAAGATCCAACCAATCATCCTGTTGGTAAGAAGTGTAACAACGTAAATACTGCTCGATGCATTGGTTGACTCTTTCAGTCTGTCCGTTGGTCTGCGGATGGTAAGGAGAAGTGAGCTTCCGCTCAATCCATAGTATGTGACATAGTTCTTGCCAGAATTTAGAAATAAATTGGGATCCACGGTCAGACAGAAGAGTTTTTGGGATACCATGTAATCTGAAGACATGTTTCATCAGGAGTTATGCCGTTTGTTTGGACGAAGGTAGTCTGCGAATAGCAATGAAATGTGCCATCTTTGTCAGATGGTCCACTGACACCAAGATGGTATTAAATCCTTTGGAAGGAGGCAATTCTACGATGAAGTCCAATGACAAAACCTCCCATGGAGTTTGGGGTATTGGTAGACTGCATAGTAGACCGGATGGTCTCGTAGTGTCAATTTTGGACCTGGCACAGACATTGCATGAAGAGACGAATTTTTGTATAGATGTTTTCATGTCAGGCCACCAGAATTGTCGAGAAATCAAATTGAAAGTCTTTGTCATACCCATATGTCCTGCCATAGGCACATCATGCGATAATTCCAAGATCTTGGTGCGTAGGGTAGGTGGTATGTAAAGTTTGTCGTTGTAGTAGAGGAAGCCTTCTGCATCAGTATTTAGTTGTGGTGGGGGTGAATCCAAACTTATACCATGCAGAACCTCTTCCTTTAAGGAACGGACAACTCCAATAATGCGTTTGTGAGGTATTATAGGAACGGAAGGGATTTCAAAGTAGTTTTTTTCAGTTAGTCGTGATAGTGCATCCGCCTTTTTGTTCTTATCTGCGGGTGTGTAGGTCACTAGGAAGTTAAACCTTAGAAAGAATAGTGACCATCGTACCTGTCGATGCGAGAGAGTTTTGCTAGTCTGAAGATATTGGAGGTTTTTATGGTCCGTGTATATAATTATTGGTAGTTGGGTGCCTTCGAGTAAATGTCGCCAATTCTCCAGAGCCAATTTTATAGCAAGCAGTTCCTTTTCACCCACGGGGTAATTTATCTCGGGACTGCTCAGGGATTTAGAAAAAAAAGCGACTGGATGAAGTGGTGAAGTGTGGGTAGGTCGTTGGGAGAGTATTGCTCCTACTGCCATGTTTGACGCATCTACCTCCAGAATGTATTGGAGGGATGGGTCTGGATGGCGTAATATGGGAGCGGAAGTAAACCTTGTCTTTAACAAGTGGAAAGCCTTATTTGCTTCTTCTGACCATTTAAATGGTATTTTTATGCTAGTGAGCTGTGTGAGGGGTCTCACAATAGCAGAAAAGTTTTTTATGAACTTCCTGTAGAAATTTGAAAATCCCAGGAATCGCTGTAGCGCCTTGCGTGTAGTTGGTGTAGGCCAATCCTGAATGCAGGATATTTTACTCATGTCCATCTCGATTCCTGTTTTGGATATGATGTAGCCTAGAAAGAGTACCTCATCTTTATGGAACAAGCATTTCTTCAGCTTCACATAAAGATTATGTGCAAGCAATCTCGATAATACAAGTCTTACATGTCTTATGTGTTCAGACAGGGTCCGTGAATATATAAGTATATCGTCCAGATATACCACAACACAGACATCTAGTAAGTCTTTAAAAATATCGTTTATAAATCGTTGGAAAACTGCAGGGGCATTGCATAGGCCGAATGGCATCACAAGATATTCGAACAATCCGTATCTAGTTCTGAATGCAGTCTTCCACTCGTGTCCATCACAGATTCGAATGAGATTGTATGATCCTTTCAGGTCTAATTTTGAAAAATAGGTAGCTCCACGCACCTGCTCAATGAGCTCAGGGATAAGCGGTAGAGGATAGCGATCTTTTATTGTGATAGCATTCAATTTCCTGTAGTCGATGATAGGTCTGAGACTTGAATCTTTATTGCGAACAAAAAAGAGTCCTGCTGCTGTGGAAGAAGTGGAAGGTCTAATAAAACCTTTTTCCAAGTTCTCATCCAAATAGGTTTTGAGATGGGCAAGTTCATCCTGTGAAAGAGGATAAACATGACCGAACGGCAATTTGCTATTTGGGAGTAGATCAATGCTACAATCATAGTCTCGATGAGGAGGTAATGCTTGAGCATTTTTCTCAAGAAAAACCTCAGAAAGATCCTGATAACATAGTGGTGCAATCTCATCTGTCACCACAGACAGAATCTTCCCGGAAAACGGGAGGTTACACGTTTCCTCGCAATAACAAGAAGGGAAGGTCAAGGACCGTTTCTTCCAATCTATGGTTGGTTGGTGTGTGTGCAACCAGGGAAGTCCCAACACAATGGGAAAGTGGGGTGATGGTATTAAATAGAAGGTAGAAGTCTCCCTATGAGACTCGTTAATAGTGACTAGAAGTGCTTGTGTCTGATCGGTGATCGGACCAGAGGATAACGGAACACCGGTAATAAGACTTACTGAGACAGGTTTGAGTTTAGAAATAATAGGAATTTTATTTAAAGCAGCAAAACATATATCCATATAATTTCCACAAGATCCTGTGTCAATCATGGCCTTAGTAGTAATCCTGTTCTGGTCCCACTGTAATGTCAAAAAAACAGAAATGTAGGGGTTAGTGAATGAAGTTGTCAATCCTCCTAGGGAGACATGTGAACACTCACCCTTCTTTTTGTTGACTAGGGGACAGACGTTTATCTTGTGATCCGGGGATGCACAGTACAAGCAGAGATTTTCATTTCGTCTTTTGGCTTTTTCCATAGTTGATAGCGGTGGGCGTATGGTTCCTACCTCCATAGGAACGGCCAGACTCAGAGAGCAAACGGATAATGGCATTCCCATCTTTTCAGCCTTTCTTTCTCGTAGTCTTCTATCTATGGTAATACTGAGTTGTATTAATGCATCCAGGGTTTTTGGCAGATCCGCTCGGGCGAGCTCGTCCTTAACGGCTTCTGATAGGCCAAGCCTAAATTGGGTTTTCAGAGATGCATCATTCCATTCTGAATCAAGGGTCCATCTCTTGAACTCTGCGACAAAGTCTTCTACAGGCCTCCTTCCTTGTTTCAAGGATCTTAACTGAAGATCAGCAGTACTCTGCCTATTGGGGTCATCATATAGGCTAGTGAGCTCTGCCAGGAACAAGGCATAGGAGTTGAGAAGCTGGTCGTTTTTCTCAAAAAGAGAATCTGCCCAGGCTCGAGGATCGTTTGATAGGTAAGAAATAATAGTACAAACCTTAATGTGATCAGTAAGGTAGGTATGAGGTTTTAGCAAAAAAAGTAACTCACATGCGTTTTTAAATTCGTGAAATTTTTTGCGATCGCCTGTAAATACCAAAGGGGGATTTATCTTGGGTTCAGGGGACTGAGCAGAGGTAAGTTGTGTCAGTCTAATTACCTGCTGCGACAGAGCCTGATTGTCTTCTTTTAATTCAGCAAGTGCGTGTATTAACGCAGATACTTGCTGTTTTAATTGTGTCACCTGAGTGGTTATTTCTGCTGAATCCATTTTTTGGTTCGTTCAATCTGTAACGCTCCTGCGTTTCTTATATGGTGTGGATTTTCAGCTGCAGAAATAGTTCCACGTCAGTAGTCATGTAAGAGATATGCTGAGATACCATTCTCAACCTCAATGACTCATCATGTGTGGAAGGTCTTATTTCAGCCAGTAAATACACACAATTAGCAAGCTGGTTCCTAGAATGACTTTATGTATGTGGTAACACAATGATGAAGGTTGAGGGATAGGTTGAGTGGAGGTGGTAGGTGATAGACACTTGAAGGTGAGACAGTAGCAGATGGATGCAGGAAGGTTTAGCAATGTTGTATGGTAGCAGATGACAGAATAGCAGGTGGACATACAAAAGAGATCAACCCAGTGCAGAAAAGTAGCAGTAGTCTCAAGAGCTAGCAATCTAGTTATGCAGATGTGATAAACAGTCTTTACTATCAGAGCTAGATAGTGTAAGCTTAGTATAAGTTTATAGAGAATTCCTCTGCGGGGTACTTAGCACCATTAGCGATACAGCCGAAGGGTGGTTCAGGAGAGGCGGATGATCCAGTAGCGGGATACAGGGATCAGCGCGGCGAGGTTCCGTCAGCGAGGTAAGCTTGCAAGCATGGAAGCTTCAAGCAAGGTTAGCATCCAGGTAAGGGTGTTTGAACGAACACATGTGAGTGAGAACCGGCGCTTTAAATAGCCATCTAGTCCGGCGCTGGGTGATGACAGCTCCAGTCTTAAAGGTGTATGCGCACCTTTTCCAAAAGTAAATGGTGGGGCGCATACACTTGTGGAAAGTGTAATTTAGGGTACCAAAGGTACCGGAACATTACACGGTGATGGAGTTACTCATGGGGAAAAAAGTGAAGTCCCTCCTGTTTTTGGTATGTTTCCATTTATTTTGTTTACTTGTTTTATCCCTTATGTTACTCGTTTGTGTCAAAGACGTAGGTCTTAGATGCAATATATGCCATATGTCTACTCTGAGAGGCTGTTTCTTTTGTTCCGCCTGCACTCCCATCTGCAGGGGGTTCACCCGGGCGTCCCAAAACTTTCCTCCACATGTCACTAAAATGCCTTATGTAAAGCTCCCCCCTCCTCCCCCTCCTTGATTTGAAAGTCACTTCATGGAATGTCAAGGGTCTTAGGTCCCCCAATAAACGAATGGCGATACTTCGCCACTTGAAACGTCTTAAAACAGATATTGCTATACTCCAGGAATCACATCTTCCCAAGTGTGACTTCCCCCGCATTCAAAAATTGTGGGTGGGCCAAGTTCTTGGGTCAGCCTCCCCCAAGGGCAAGGCAAGAGTCCTGCTCCTTAACCACAAAAATCTTCCCTGTGAGGTTCTCTCTATTGACACTGACGCGGATGGCCGGTTGCTTATCATGAAACTCCGCATACATGCAAAAGAGCTGGTTATTTCGACAGTCTATGCCCCCACACCTCCAACCAAAGACTTTTTTCACCACCTCACTACAAAACAAACCTATCTTCACCTCCCGTTATTAGTGGGAGGTGACTTCAATGCTGTTATGGATCCCCTGGAAGACAAATCTCCTGCCAATTCACACCCCGTTTCACTCAAATGCCAATCTCCTACATATTTAGCCCACTTCGCTAAGTCACTTCACCTAACAGATATCTGGAGGGTAGCCCACCCCATAGATAGGATGTTCACGTACTACTCACCGTCATACGACTCCCTATCGCGCATCGACTATTTCCTGGCTAACCATGAAATGCTCACATATACACGTGATCCTGATATAGCAGACATGGCCCTATCGGACCACTCTCCTATATCGACTTCTCTACAGATATAGCCAACGGAGGCCCTACCGGCCCCGTGGCGCTTCCCAGCATATCTGGCCAACAACTCTGATTTAGCGTCCACACTACAACAAACTTGGTCTGATTTTCTGGAGGACAATCACGTACACGCCAGAGTCTATTTCTGGCAGATAGCCCATGTGCGCATGCTCTATACCAAAAAGTAGGCTAAAAATAACATTTTAGAAAACGTTAGTGGGAGTTATAGTGAATTGCGGCAAATACCACCGCAAATTTGACAAGCAACACAAATATGGCTTCTCCCCAAAATAAAACATTGTATATGTGTGAAATTAATATATTTTTGGGTTGGTTAGATATAGAAAGTAACAATAATATATTGATTTTTGCATATGCATATATATATATATATATATATATATATATGCATATGCAAAAACCAATACGGAGTTACAAAAGGACTGGTTACTATAGGATTAAAGGTTTAGCTGTATGTTGAGCTGCAGACGCCTGGGGCATACGTGTAGTGAGAACAGAACAGTGAAACAGCGGATATCCAGCAAGTGGGATTTAGGACAGAGACTATACAGAGGCCTGCTACCCTGCCAGCGCAGTCATCTGCATATGCAATACAGCAGTCTCTACACAGTCAAGCATTCCTGCAAGCGACATGTCACATAGCCAGACATCCTCACTCAAGACAAGGTCCCGAGTTTCCGGCTCCTCTAGATCTTCCTCCGCAAGCAATGCACTAGCCATGGCACGTGCGAAAGCTGAAGCCGCCAAGGTGCAAGCAGCCTTTACTGAGCAGGAAATGCAGATTAAAAAGGAGAAGGTGAGGCTAAAAGAAGAGGCCGAAGAATCCCTCCTGAAAGAGAGGTTAAAGAAAGAGGCCAAGGAAGCCCTCCTAGAAGTAGCCCTAGAGAAACTCACTGTAGAGAAGTGATTTCATGTGACCACCATTCTTTCACTGGAATAAAGCCTTAAGTTACAAAAGGACTGGTTACTATAGGATTAAAGGTTTAGCTGTACGTTGAGCTGCACACGCCTGGGGCATACGTGTAGTGAGAACAGGACAGTGGTCTCTGAGGTTTTTTTTTATTTTTTTATTTTTTGTTATCTTTATACCAAACATAGATGCACTGGCACCTTAAAACTTAATATAGTTGATTTGATTAGTCCATCAAAAAATTATAATAAATAAAAATTATTTGAGCTTGAATTGGGTCTAAATAGAGTTTGTGCTAGTTTTTTTACATTTTTTAAGTCTCTATGTAGTTTATCTACAGATAACCAGCAGCATTTTTTATTGACCCCACCCATATATAAATTGATATGTTCATAGTCCTTAATTTTATCCAAAGTTAACATCCAAGGCGCTTGATTACATATTTTCTCAAATATATATATATATATATATATACATATATATATATATATATATATATATATATATATATATATATATATATATATATATATATATATATATATATATATATATATATTTTTTTTTTTTAAATCACAAATCACACATGCTTTTCAAAATTTTCATGAGCACCAGGTGGCTAAGTGGTTAGCCAATCTGCCGTGCAACAGTGTATTTGGGTGTTCAAATCCCCGAACTACCTACAACTGTCTTTGTTGTTCTATATGACAAGCAACACTAATATGGCTCCTCCCCAAAAATAAAACATTGTATATGTGTGAAATTAATATATTTGTTGGTTGCTTGAGTGGAGAGCCATATTAATGTTGCTTCCTATATAGAGCCACATTAAACTCTGAAAATAGCAAAGTGTTTGAGCTGCAAAATCTCAGAGTTTGCAAATTGATTGAGCATATGCAGTGGAACCCCAGAACTCAGAATTCAACAACCCCAAAAATACATAGATATATATGTATATATATCCCCAAAATATAATATATATATTTTTTTTTTCTGAAAGATTTCTGGGTTCAGCTGCTCATGCTCCAAACATTTGCTATTTTGCACAGTTTTTTGTTCCAAAAATACTACATCAAGTCAACACACATAACAAATGCTTTCAATAATCTCATCATGAGCACAAAGTGGCTTTTTCATTTAGACAAACACTCATTCATTAGTGAACTGGTGATTTTGGTTTAAGAACCAACAGACCCAATTATTTACTTTGCTGGGCGTTTCCTATACTGGGTGGGTGTAGTTTAACCAGGGTTATATTAAGGCATGTTTAAGAGCAGATAATTTGGCCTCTGGCAAGGCCACATGTCTTTATGTCCGAATTTTGCTTTGGGGCGGGGGGGCGTGGTTTGCTGGCATGCCTAAGGTCCCATATTGCAGTAAGTGTATTTTGTTGGATGAATACTTTTCATGCTCTAAATGTTTGGTATAGTTTTTTCAAAGTGTGTCTTTATGTACTCTATACATTTTTTTTTTATTTTCATGCCTCTGTGTAGCTGTATGTTCTACTGATTTGATGGTATTTAAATGGAAAGGCAGGCTCATGCAAACAATAACCATAAAAGTATGTTGGGTATGTTTTATGCTTAAAGCGGAGTTCTGGGCACAGAAGTCATTTTTTAATAGACATACCCCCGGGACAGTCAGGGCTAGCACATTCCACAATGGCTAGCCTCTGATCTGTCCCGGTTCGCACTTACCTTTTAGAAGAAATACTTACTTATAAAATTTCTTCCACAGCGTTTCCATCTCTCTTGTGGGCAGGTGAAGCCGGCGTGGTCCTCTTCTGTGTCTTCTTCCGCGTCTTCCTGTCCCAGAATGCGCCTGCACCGGCATGCCCAGAAGCTGTTTAGCAGGGGAATGCGGCGTCGCCCAGGAGTGACGAGCGGGGCCGGTGCCGTCGCATTGATTCCTGGGAGCGATGACGTTCCGCTCCCAGGAATCATCGCGAGACAGGAAGTGACGGGGTGAGCCGCGACGCTGAGGGAGGCAGTACTCTGAGGTGAGTATTTACGATCTTCAATTACAAGGTGAGTAAACAAAAAAAAAAATAACTATCCAATTCCTTTTCAGGTACTGTCGAACTAGCGGAGGGGCACAAAAAAAAATATTGTTTTTGTGCCCGGAACTCCGCTTTAATACTAAGGTGTCTACAACTTATTTTGCTTGACTGTTGGATATTGTAAGCTCTATCTATTCATTATATATGTTGTATCTTTGCACCGTAATTTGAATAAAGATTACTTAATTTGGGGGTTTTTGGGGGGGGGGGGGGGCATTTCACATTTCACATTTCACATGCCTGCTTGAGTGATTACTGATGTTTTATACATGTTCAATAAAGCTTATTCATTTGTACACAACTCCTGTTTTTTTGTTTTCTTTTCTTCATATTTGTCTGGATGTAATTCAGATATCTTTTGTGTCTATTGAATGTAATCCATTTCTTGTATTTTGTGTGTGTGTGCAATTCCAGTACAGTATGAACATGGGTACGGTTTCTCCGTGTACAGTGGCAGGGGTAGGGTTTCTCCCTTTACTCCAGCGAAGTGTGTGTGGGTGTGTATGGCGGGGGGAATGGGGTGTGTGTGTGTGGGGGGGGAGAGTGTGTGTGGGGGGGAGGAGAGTGAGTGTGTGTGTGGGGGGGAGGAGGAGGAGTGTGTGTGTGTGTGGGGGGAGAGTGTGTGTGTGTGTGTGGGGGGGGGGGAGTGTGTGTGTGTGGGGGGGAGGGGGAGGAGTGTGTGTGTGGGGGGAGTGTGTGTGTGGGGGGGAGTGTGTGTGTGGGGGGGAGAGGAGGAGTGTGTGTGTGGGGGGGAGGAGGAGTGTGTGTGGGGGTGGGGGAGGAGGAAGAATGTGTGTGTGGGGGCGGGGGAGGAGGAAGAGTGTGTGTGTGGGGCTACATTTTAAGAAATAATTAAAGTGTGTATGTATAGATTTAGCTAAAAATATATATACATTAAGGAGTAATACAACATTTCCATTCTTTATCCTCTGCTTCTTCTCCATGTGCGTCTACTAGGTCATTGAAGGATAAAGTCACCTCTACCATTTTAGCTTCTATGTTGGTGACTCTCTCCCTCATGAAAGAAATTTCAGAGGTGAAATGTTGCAACATTCTGGATATGTCAGAGTGGATAGATGTTGGTAAGATAAGCAGAATGTCTCTCAGAGTTGTGTCCAGCACAGTCTGGTTAGATGTAGGGTAAGCTGCAATGGAGTTGCTTAAAGCAGATATATCAGGAGTAATCAATGTAGTGGGTCTCACCTCATTCATCTGATCCTGGGACAGCCTAGTCTTTGACTTTTCTGGGCTGTTAGATGGTTTGGAGGTCGCTGAGCTGTTGCTTGGTACTGGTGGGTGTCTGCTTGAGCCCTCTGCAGCATTTCCTCGCTGGTGTGATGAGGCTGAGCTGCCGCGGATTGAGGCCTCGTGTGCACCAGCGCCATCTTGGAAGGCTGTCTTGCTGGGCCTCGGGTTTTGTGGAGCCAATCTCACTTCCTCTACTTAAACATGGTCTGTGGAGCAGCGTGGTTCTGACGGTCTGGATGACTGTGTTGTCTGACTGTATCCCTTGTCACTTGCAACCTGGATAGCTGCCTGTGCCCGTAGCTAGATTAATGAGCATCCATCTCAGTCAGCTACCAGCCACGCCCCCCCTCCTAACTTTATGAATTTTTAACAAAGTTCATAGTTTTATATTCATATTACTGTTCCATACATTTTATTAAGAATTAAGTTGAGCATAGAAACAAGCTTATTTTATTTTTAACATAGTGTGAACCTATCCTCAAGGCATTCCTTTTCTCGTTATTGCTGATCACTGGCCATGGTGAGGCTTCTCTACAGGATAATAAGTGTCTGATTGTCTGCCGGCTGAACATTCAACTGTCTAGTGGTGTAATCACTACTGTACCAAGTATTCCAAAAGCTTGGGATATGTTTATTCTTGATAAAGGATACTCCATTAGCCATTTTTCTTTAATAAAGCTGCTCCTGTGGTGTACACCTACATGGTTAGAAATGAGGCATGTTCGTTGGAGTACTCATTGTGGAATACTCATTGGAGAGGATCAAAGCACTACTGACACATAAAACAGCAGTTATAGTTATATGCCCATTTGGTCAAGAGTAGGGTTGAGCGGACACCTAGATGTCCGTGTTCGACGGGTTCGGCCGAACTTTAAAAAAAAGTCCGGGTCCGTGTCCCGGACTTTTACCGAACTTTTCCCGGACACCGAACCCCATTGAAGTCAATGGGGACCCGAACTTTAAGGCACTAAAATGGCTCTAAAACACCAAAGGAAAGGGCTAGAGTGCTGCAAATGGCAGCAAAACGTAATTAAGAGCATGGCAATTGCTCTGCAAACAAATGTGGATAGGGAAATAACTTAAAACAACAAAAAAAAACAGAAAAATAAAACAATGTTCTTCTTCATCTCTGAAGGACGAGGCCCATATGGAGTAGGAGGGAGGTTGAGGTGGTGGTGGATGTGGCGGTGACATAGGCGTGCGCACAGGGTGTGCTGGGTGTGCCTGGGCACACCCTAATCACCTAGGGCACATAGCATTGCCAGTGAGGAGATGGGAAAGATCTCCCTGGGACCTGCTCTGCTCTATTTCTCCTTGCCTACAGGTACATGGCCCCGATACATTACTCTCCCTGCTGGCAAACACATGCATGTGTATTTCAACTTTGGGGTGCACACCTTAATGCAATAGGCTGCGCACACCTATGGGCGGTGTAGGTGGAAGCGGCGGTGGAGGAGGACCAGGGCCGGATTAACAGCATCATGGGCTTGGTGCTGAGGATTTTGAAGGGCCTTAGGGCCGTGCCTTGCCATGCACCCAGAGGAGGAAGGGTGCAGCCATGCATGCCTAATTCAACATGGGATGCTGTCTCTGAAGCCCATAAACACATCCATGCATCGCCAACTGTCCCTCCTTGTCCGGCCTTCACGCTGTGTGGGGAGGTTCTGAGGGTGCTGCCTGGGGAAGCGAGCATAGAAGCCAGACTTCTGTGTTTACAAGTGACAGAAGAGCGGTAACAGTGAATATGGCCAACCCGGGGCCTATATAAAAGGTAGGGGCCTGGAGCTGCAGCTCCAATAGACCCTACATTAATCTGGCCCTGAGGAGGAGGACGAGGTAGCCAACACTGCTTCTTTTCACAAATTTTAAATGAGGGTACACCCCAAAAGAGTGAGAAAGAGCAAAAATGGAACAATGGGTGGGTAAGGTCGGTATCCATTGCTATTCTGCATAAGGTACGGAAAAGTCCCGTGGGATCCATGCCTGGTTCATTTTAATGAACGTGAGCTTGTCCACATTGTCTCTGGACAGGCGGCTGCGCTTGTCTGTTATAACGCCCCCAGCCGTGCTAAATACCCGTTCAGATAATACACTGGCTGCAGGGCACGCCAGCACCTCCAAGGCGTAAAGGGCAAGCTCAGGCCATGTGCCCAATTTGGAGACCCAGAAGTTGAAGGGGGCAGACCCGTCATTCACTACATGTAGGCGTGTGCACACATACTGCTCCACCATGTTGGTAAAATGCTGCCTCCTGCTAAGACGTTCCATCTGAGCTGCTGGTGCTGCTGTTTGTTGTGGCGTGCTGACAAAGCTTTTCCACATTTCGGCCATGCTAACCCTGCCTTCTGAGGTGCTGGCGGTGCCCTGGTTGCGTTGGCGACCTCCTCCTCCTCCTCCTCTGCCTTGTGCTTCCACTGTGGCCCCGCTGTCAGATGGGAATGCCAGCAGCATGGCGTCTACCAGCGTGCGCTTGTACTCGCGCATCTTGCGATCGCGCTCCAGTGAGTGAATTAAGGACGGTACGTTGTCCTTGTAACGGGGATCCAGCAGCGTGGCCACCCAGTAATCAGCACAAGTTAGAATGTGGGCAACTCGGCGGTCGTTGTGGAGACACTGCAGCATGTAATCGCTCATGTGTGCCAGGCTGCCCAGAGGCGACGAAAGGCTGTCCTCTGTGGGAGGTGTATGGTCCGTGTCCTCTGTATCCCCCCAGCCACGCACCAGTGATGGCCATGAGCTGGCCTGGGTGCCACCCTGCTGTGAACATGGTTCCATCTCCTCCTCCAGCTCCTCCTCCTCCTCATCCTCCTCATCCTCCAGAACTGTGCCCCTGCTGGACAATTGCGTCCCTGGCGTTTGCGTGTGCAGGAACCCACCCTCGGAGCCCCTTGCGAATGACTGCCCTGAAAGCCTTGGAAATGTTACCTCTTCATCCTCCTCCTCCTCCTCATCCTGTGCCACATCCTCTTCCATCATCGCCCGAATTGTTTTTTCAAGGAGGCATAGAAGTGGGATAGTTAAGCTGAGAACGGCGTCATTGCCACTGGCCATGTTGGTGGAGTACTCAAAACAGCGCAACAAGGCACACAGGTCTCGCATGGAGGCCCAGTTAAATTAAATAGCGGAATAGAAAATATGATCCAAAAAAAGTGTATGTATATCACACGTACACAACCACACTGGGCCCCAATTACTATTGTTTGTACCCCTAAAAGGCTAGATGAGGAGTAGGGGGAGTATGGAACAGGCAGCACCCTCAAACCTTCAGAAGTATGAGATGAACCCCAACAACTTGGAAAGGTGGATCTCTCTCACACGTACCAACACAGACTATCCCCCAATTTAACTGATCCCCAAAGGTTTTTGATTAAATAGCGGAATAGAAAATATGATCCAAAAAAAGTGTATGTATATCACACGTACACAACCACACTAGGCCCCAATTACTATTGTTTGTACCCCTAAAAGGCTAGATGAGGAGTAGGGGGAGTATGGAACAGGCAGCACCCTCAAACCTTCAGAAGTATGAGATGAACCCCAACAACTTGGAAAGGTGGATCTCTCTCACACGTACCGACACAGACTATCCCGCAATTCAATTGATCCTCAAAGGTTTTTATTGAATAGCGGAATAGGAAATATGATCAAAAAAAGTGTATGTATCTCGCACGTACACAACCACACTAGGCCCCAATTACTATTGTTTGTACACCTAAAAGGATGGATGAGGAGGAGGAGGAGTATGGAACAGGCAGCACCCTCAAAGCTTCAGAAGTATGAGATGAACCCCAAAAACTTGGAAAGGTGGATCTCACACGTACCGACACAGACTATCCCGCAATTTAATTGATCCCCAAAGGTTTTTATTGAATAGCGGAATAGGAAATATGATCAAAAAATGTGTATGTATCTCACACGTACAGAAGCACACTAGGCCCCAATTACTATTGTTTGTACACCTAAAAGGATGGATGAGGAGGAGGAGGAGTATGGAACAGGCAGCACCCTCAAAGCTTCAGAAGTATGAGATGAACCCCAAAAACTTGGAAAGGTGGATCTCACACGTACCGACACAGACTATCCCGCAATTTAATTGATCCCCAAAGGTTTTTATTGAATAGCGGAATAGGAAATATGATCAAAAAAAGTGTATGTATCTCGCACGTACAGAAACACACTAGGCCCCAATTACTATTGTTTGTACACCTAAAAGGATGGATGAGGAGGAGGAGGAGTATGGAACAGGCAGCACCCTCAAAGCTTCAGAAGTATGAGATGAACCCCAAAAACTTGGAAAGGTGGATCTCACACGTACCGACACAGACTATTCCGCAATTTAATTGATCCCCAAAGGTTTTTATTGAATAGCGGAATAGGAAATATGATCAAAAAATGTGTATGTATCTCACACGTACAGAAGCACACTAGGCCCCAATTACTATTGTTTGTACACCTAAAAGGATGGATGAGGAGGAGGAGGAGTATGGAACAGGCAGCACCCTCAAAGCTTCAGAAGTATGAGATGAACCCCAAAAACTTGGAAAGGTGGATCTCACACGTACCGACACAGACTATCCCGCAATTTAATTGATCCCCAAAGGTTTTTATTGAATAGCGGAATAGGAAATATGATCAAAAAATGTGTATGTATCTCACACGTACAGAAGCACACTAGGCCCCAATTACTATTGTTTGTACACCTAAAAGGATGGATGAGGAGGAGGAGGAGTATGGAACAGGCAGCACCCTCAAAGCTTCAGAAGTATGAGATGAACCCCAAAAACTTGGAAAGGTGGATCTCACACGTACCGACACAGACTATCCCGCAATTTAATTGATCCCCAAAGGTTTTTATTGAATAGCGGAATAGGAAATATGATCAAAAAAAGTGTATGTATCTCGCACGTACAGAAACACACTAGGCCCCAATTACTATTGTTTGTACACCTAAAAGGATGGATGAGGAGGAGGAGGAGTATGGAACAGGCAGCACCCTCAAAGCTTCAGAAGTATGAGATGAACCCCAAAAACTTGGAAAGGTGAATCTCACACGTACCGACACAGACTATTCCGCAATTTAATTGATCCCCAAAGGTTTTTATTGAATAGCGGAATAGGAAATATGATCAAAAAATGTGTATGTATCTCACACGTACAGAAGCACACTAGGCCCCAATTACTATTGTTTGTACACCTAAAAGGATGGATGAGGAGGAGGAGGAGTATGGAACAGGCAGCACCCTCAAAGCTTCAGAAGTATGAGATGAACCCCAAAAACTTGGAAAGGTGGATCTCACACGTACCGACACAGACTATCCCGCAATTTAATTGATCCCCAAAGGTTTTTATTGAATAGCGGAATAGGAAATATGATCAAAAAAAGTGTATGTATCTCGCACGTACACAACCACACTAGGCCCCAATTACTATTGTTTGTACCCCTAAAAGGCTAGATGAGGAGTAGGGGGGGTATGGAACAGGCAGCACCCTCAAACCTTCAGAAGTATGAGATGAACCCCAACAACTTGGAAAGGTGGATCTCTCTCACACGTACCGACACAGACTATCCCGCAATTCAATTGATCCTCAAAGGTTTTTATTGAATAGCGGAATAGGAAATATGATCAAAAAAAGTGTATGTATCTCGCACGTACACAACCACACTAGGCCCCAATTACTATTGTTTGTACCCCTAAAAGGCTAGATGAGGAGTAGGGGGGGTATGGAACAGGCAGCACCCTCAAACCTTCAGAAGTATGAGATGAACCCCAACAACTTGGAAAGGTGGATCTCTCTCACACGTACCAACACAGACTATCCCCCAATTTAACTGATCCCCAGAGGTTTTTGATTAAATAGCGGAATAGAAAATATGATCCCAAAAAAGTGTATGTATATCACACGTACACAACCACACTAGGCCCCAATTACTATTGTTTGTACCCCTAAAAGGCTAGGAGTAGGGGGAGTATGGAACAGGCAGCACCCTCAAACCTTCAGAAGTATGAGATGAACCCCAACAACTTGGAAAGGTGGATCTCTCTCACACGTACCAACACAGACTATCCCCCAATTTAACTGATCCCCAGAGGTTTTTGATTAAATAGCGGAATAGAAAATATGATCCCAAAAAAGTGTATGTATATCACACGTACACAACCACACTAGGCCCCAATTACTATTGTTTGTACCCCTAAAAGGCTAGGAGTAGGGGGAGTATGGAACAGGCAGCACCCTCAAACCTTCAGAAGTATGAGATGAACCCCAACAACTTGGAAAGGTGGATCTCTCTCACACGTACCAACACAGACTATCCCCCAATTTAACTGATCCCCAGAGGTTTTTGATTAAATAGCGGAATAGAAAATATGATCCCAAAAAAGTGTATGTATATCACACGTACACAACCACACTAGGCCCCAATTACTATTGTTTGTACCCCTAAAAGGCTAGGAGTAGGGGGAGTATGGAACAGGCAGCACCCTCAAACCTTCAGAAGTATGAGATGAACCCCAACAACTTGGAAAGGTGGATCTCTCTCACACGTACCAACACAGACTATCCCCCAATTTAACTGATCCCCAGAGGTTTTTGATTAAATAGCGGAATAGAAAATATGATCCCAAAAAAGTGTATGTATATCACACGTACACAACCACACTAGGCCCCAATTACTATTGTTTGTACCCCTAAAAGGCTAGGAGTAGGGGGAGTATGGAACAGGCAGCACCCTCAAACCTTCAGAAGTATGAGATGAACCCCAACAACTTGGAAAGGTGGATCTCTCTCACACGTACCAACACAGACTATCCCCCAATTTAACTGATCCCCAAAGGTTTTTGATTAAATAGCGGAATAGAAAATATGATCCCAAAAAAGTGTATGTATATCACACGTACACAACCACACTAGGCCCCAATTACTATTGTTTGTACCCCTAAAAGGCTAGGAGTAGGGGGAGTATGGAACAGGCAGCACCCTCAAACCTTCAGAAGTATGAGATGAACCCCAACAACTTGGAAAGGTGGATCTCTCTCACACGTACCAACACAGACTATCCCCCAATTTAACTGATCCCCAAAGGTTTTTGATTAAATAGCGGAATAGAAAATATGATCCCAAAAAAGTGTATGTATATCACACGTACACAACCACACTAGGCCCCAATTACTATTGTTTGTACCCCTAAAAGGCTAGGAGTAGGGGGAGTATGGAACAGGCAGCACCCTCAAACCTTCAGAAGTATGAGATGAACCCCAACAACTTGGAAAGGTGGATCTCTCTCACACGTACCAACACAGACTATCCCCCAATTTAACTGATCCCCAGAGGTTTTTGATTAAATAGCGGAATAGAAAATATGATCCCAAAAAAGTGTATGTATATCACACGTACACAACCACACTAGGCCCCAATTACTATTGTTTGTACCCCTAAAAGGCTAGGAGTAGGGGGAGTATGGAACAGGCAGCACCCTCAAACCTTCAGAAGTATGAGATGAACCCCAACAACTTGGAAAGGTGGATCTCTCTCACACGTACCAACACAGACTATCCCCCAATTTAACTGATCCCCAGAGGTTTTTGATTAAATAGCGGAATAGAAAATATGATCCCAAAAAAGTGTATGTATATCACACGTACACAACCACACTAGGCCCCAATTACTATTGTTTGTACCCCTAAAAGGCTAGGAGTAGGGGGAGTATGGAACAGGCAGCACCCTCAAACCTTCAGAAGTATGAGATGAACCCCAACAACTTGGAAAGGTGGATCTCTCTCACACGTACCAACACAGACTATCCCCCAATTTAACTGATCCCCAGAGGTTTTTGATTAAATAGCGGAATAGAAAATATGATCCCAAAAAAGTGTATGTATATCACACGTACACAACCACACTAGGCCCCAATTACTATTGTTTGTACCCCTAAAAGGCTAGGAGTAGGGGGAGTATGGAACAGGCAGCACCCTCAAACCTTCAGAAGTATGAGATGAACCCCAACAACTTGGAAAGGTGGATCTCTCTCACACGTACCAACACAGACTATCCCCCAATTTAACTGATCCCCAGAGGTTTTTGATTAAATAGCGGAATAGAAAATATGATCCCAAAAAAGTGTATGTATATCACACGTACACAACCACACTAGGCCCCAATTACTATTGTTTGTACCCCTAAAAGGCTAGGAGTAGGGGGAGTATGGAACAGGCAGCACCCTCAAACCTTCAGAAGTATGAGATGAACCCCAACAACTTGGAAAGGTGGATCTCTCTCACACGTACCAACACAGACTATCCCCCAATTTAACTGATCCCCAGAGGTTTTTGATTAAATAGCGGAATAGAAAATATGATCCCAAAAAAGTGTATGTATATCACACGTACACAACCACACTAGGCCCCAATTACTATTGTTTGTACCCCTAAAAGGCTAGGAGTAGGGGGAGTATGGAACAGGCAGCACCCTCAAACCTTCAGAAGTATGAGATGAACCCCAACAACTTGGAAAGGTGGATCTCTCTCACACGTACCAACACAGACTATCCCCCAATTTAACTGATCCCCAAAGGTTTTTGATTAAATAGCGGAATAGAAAATATGATCCCAAAAAAGTGTATGTATATCACACGTACACAACCACACTAGGCCCCAATTACTATTGTTTGTACCCCTAAAAGGCTAGGAGTAGGGGGAGTATGGAACAGGCAGCACCCTCAAACCTTCAGAAGTATGAGATGAACCCCAACAACTTGGAAAGGTGGATCTCTCTCACACGTACCAACACAGACTATCCCCCAATTTAACTGATCCCCAAAGGTTTTTGATTAAATAGCGGAATAGAAAATATGATCCCAAAAAAGTGTATGTATATCACACGTACACAACCACACTAGGCCCCAATTACTATTGTTTGTACCCCTAAAAGGCTAGGAGTAGGGGGAGTATGGAACAGGCAGCACCCTCAAACCTTCAGAAGTATGAGATGAACCCCAACAACTTGGAAAGGTGGATCTCTCTCACACGTACCAACACAGACTATCCCCCAATTTAACTGATCCCCAGAGGTTTTTGATTAAATAGCGGAATAGAAAATATGATCCCAAAAAAGTGTATGTATATCACACGTACACAACCACACTAGGCCCCAATTACTATTGTTTGTACCCCTAAAAGGCTAGGAGTAGGGGGAGTATGGAACAGGCAGCACCCTCAAACCTTCAGAAGTATGAGATGAACCCCAACAACTTGGAAAGGTGGATCTCTCTCACACGTACCAACACAGACTATCCCCCAATTTAACTGATCCCCAGAGGTTTTTGATTAAATAGCGGAATAGAAAATATGATCCCAAAAAAGTGTATGTATATCACACGTACACAACCACACTAGGCCCCAATTACTATTGTTTGTACCCCTAAAAGGCTAGGAGTAGGGGGAGTATGGAACAGGCAGCACCCTCAAACCTTCAGAAGTATGAGATGAACCCCAACAACTTGGAAAGGTGGATCTCTCTCACACGTACCAACACAGACTATCCCCCAATTTAACTGATCCCCAGAGGTTTTTGATTAAATAGCGGAATAGAAAATATGATCCCAAAAAAGTGTATGTATATCACACGTACACAACCACACTAGGCCCCAATTACTATTGTTTGTACCCCTAAAAGGCTAGGAGTAGGGGGGAGTATGGAACAGGCAGCACCCTCAAACCTTCAGAAGTATGAGATGAACCCCAACAACTTGGAAAGGTGGATCTCTCTCACACGTACCAACACAGACTATCCCCCAATTTAACTGATCCCCAGAGGTTTTTGATTAAATAGCGGAATAGAAAATATGATCCCAAAAAAGTGTATGTATATCACACGTACACAACCACACTAGGCCCCAATTACTATTGTTTGTACCCCTAAAAGGCTAGGAGTAGGGGGGAGTATGGAACAGGCAGCACCCTCAAACCTTCAGAAGTATGAGATGAACCCCAACAACTTGGAAAGGTGGATCTCTCTCACACGTACCAACACAGACTATCCCCCAATTTAACTGATCCCCAGAGGTTTTTGATTAAATAGCGGAATAGAAAATATGATCCCAAAAAAGTGTATGTATATCACACGTACACAACCACACTAGGCCCCAATTACTATTGTTTGTACCCCTAAAAGGCTAGGAGTAGGGGGAGTATGGAACAGGCAGCACCCTCAAACCTTCAGAAGTATGAGATGAACCCCAACAACTTGGAAAGGTGGATCTCTCTCACACGTACCAACACAGACTATCCCCCAATTTAACTGATCCCCAGAGGTTTTTGATTA
Organism: Pelophylax lessonae; assembly: GCF_965119305.1. Lineage (NCBI taxonomy): Eukaryota > Metazoa > Chordata > Amphibia > Anura > Ranidae > Pelophylax > Pelophylax lessonae. The sequence goes on from NC_138768.1 coordinate 768,301,725, forward strand.
AATAGCGGAATAGAAAATATGATCCCAAAAAAGTGTATGTATATCACACGTACACAACCACACTAGGCCCCAATTACTATTGTTTGTACCCCTAAAAGGCTAGGAGTAGGGGGGAGTATGGAACAGGCAGCACCCTCAAACCTTCAGAAGTATGAGATGAACCCCAACAACTTGGAAAGGTGGATCTCTCTCACACGTACCAACACAGACTATCCCCCAATTTAACTGATCCCCAAAGGTTTTTGATTAAATAGCGGAATAGAAAATATGATCCCAAAAAAGTGTATGTATATCACACGTACACAACCACACTAGGCCCCAATTACTATTGTTTGTACCCCTAAAAGGCTAGATGAGGAGTAGGGGGAGTATGGAACAGGCAGCACCCTCAAACCTTCAGTATGAGATTGTGTTCACTGTACCCCACAAAGATTGAGTTCACTGCACCCCACAATGATTGTGTTCACTGCACCCCACAAAGATTGTGTTCACTGCACCTCACAAAGATTGTGTTCACTGTACCCCCCAAAGATTGTGTTCACTGCACCCCACAAAGATTCTGTTCACTGTACCCCACAAAGATTGTGTTCACTGCACCCCAAAAAGATTGTGTTCACTGCACCCCAAAAAGGATGTTGTTCACTGCACCCCAAAAAGGATTTTGTTCACTGCACCCCAAAAAGGATGTTGTTCACTCCACCCCAAAAAGATTGTGTTCACTGCACCCCACAAAGATTGTGTTCACTGCACCCCAAAAAGATTGTGTTCACTGCACCCCAAAAATGATTTTGTTCACTGCACCCCAAAAAGGATTTTGTTCACTGCACCCCAAAAAGGATGTTGTTCACTCCACCCCAAAAAGATTGTGTTCACTGCACCCCAAAAAGATTGTGTTCACTGCACCCCACAAAGGATTTTGTTCACTGCACCCCAAAAAGATTGTGTTCACTGCACCCCAAAAAGGATGTTGTTCACTGCACCCCAAAAAGGATTTTGTTCACTGCACCCCAAAAAGATTGTGTTCACTGCACCCCACAAAGGATTTTGTTCACTGCACCCCACAAAGATTGTGTTCACTGCACACCAAAAAGGATTGTGTTCACTGCACCCCAAAAAGATTTTGTTCACTGCACCCCAAAAAGATTGTGTTCACTGCAGCCCAAAAAGATTGTGTTCACTGCAGCCCAAAAAGATTGTGTTCACTGCAGCCCAAAAAGATTGTGTTCACTGCAGCTCACACACAGAAAAATGGATGTGGATCACTGACACCTGCCTATCTCCAATCCCACACCACACAGCAATATCGATTGTAGTTTGTAGAACACAGTTTCCCTAAAATTCAGCAGACTCTGTCCCTAACAGGATTGAGAAGAGATCGTAGATCAGGATTGAGTGCAGATTCACCCCACCCCCCACACAGCAATATCGATTGTAGTTTGTAGAACACAGTTTCCCTAAAATTCAGCAGACTCTGTCCCTAACAGGATTGAGAAGAGATCGTAGATCAGGATTGAGTGCAGATTCACCCCACCCCCCACACAGCAATATCGATTGTAGTTTGTAGAACACAGTTTCCCTAAAATTCAGCAGACTCTGTCCCTAACAGGATTGAGAAGAGATCGTAGATCAGGATTGAGTGCAGATTCACCCCACCCCCCACACAGCAATATCGATTGTAGTTTGTAGAAGACACTGACCCTATATAATTCAGCAGACTCTATCCCTAAAATGCCTACAACTCGCCCTGCCTAAACACTCCGACCTGTCCCTCAATTCTATCCGGACACAAATGGTTTTTTCCTGCCTATCTTTCCCTAATCAGCAGCCAGCACGTTGATGTGTGCTCTGTCCCTGAATCTAAGCAGCATAATGACGCCGCTGCGGCTGCCTCGAACTTATAAAGACTTGGTCACATGCTTCAGACGGCCAATCACAGCTACTGAGACATTTGCAGGCATGGCTGGGATGGCTTAAGGCACACCAGTTAAACGATTGTTGATTGGCTGTTGAAAGCCCGCCATGAAAAGAGCGCCAAAGCATGCAAAACCCGGAAATAAAACGACCGAACACGGATTTTTACCCGAACATACAGTAAAGTGTCCGTGTCCGTGTTCGGGTACAAAAAATCCAATTATTCGGTACGAACACGAATAATACAGTCCGTGTTCGCTCAACACTAGTCAAGAGTGTAAGCATCAATAATTATGTCACTACCCGCAACAATACTGGAAATAAACAGTTCACCGCAACAAATCACATCAATTCATTAAATCAGGCTCTGAATAGTGATGTCGCGAACCTAAAATTTGCCGTTCACGAACGGCGAACGCGAACATCGGCAAATGTTCGTGAACTGGCGAACCGGGCGAACCGCCATAGACTTCAATAGGCAGGCGAATTTTAAAACACACAGGGACTCTTTCTGGCCACAATAGTGATGGAAAAGTTGTTTCAAGGGGACTAACACCTGGACTGTGGCATGCCGGAGGGGGATCCATGGCAAAATTCCCATGGAAAATTACGTAGTTGACGCAGAGTCGGGTTTTGATCCATAAAGGGCAGAAATCACCTAACATTCCTAAATTGTTTGGAATAACGTGCTTTAAAACATCCAGTGTGTGAATACGATCAGGTATGATGTTTTATCGGTCAAGTAGTGTAAGGGTTACGCCCGCTTCACAGTGACAGACCAAACTCTGACAGACTAAACTCCCCGTTTAACAGTCAGTCAGTCCATTTGCACAACCGCAAACTCCCCATTTGCACAAGGTTGGATACCAAGCTAGCCATGTCCCGTTCCTTGTCCTCACTGACATCATTGAAGGTCTCTTCCTCCACCCAGCCACATACAACACCAAGGGTCCCCGAAAGGTGACAACAAGCCCCCTGGGACGCCTGCTGTGGCTGGTATTCCACCTCCTCAAAGCCACCTTCCTCCTCTGACTTCTCTTCTTCAGACTCCTCTCTCTGCGTTGCCACAGGTCCAGCAATTGACAACGACAAGGCTGCTTCTGGTGGTGATGGGGACCACAACTCTTCCTCTTCATGCTCATCTACAGCCTGATCCAGTACTCTTCGCAGGGCACGCTCCAGAAAAAATGCATATGGGATGAGGTCGATGATGTTGCCTTGGGTTCGACTGACCACCAGGTTTGTCACTTCCGCAAAAGGACGCATGAGCCTACAGGCATTGCGCATGAGCGTCCAGTAACGTGGCAAAAAAATACCCAGCTCCGCAGAGGCTGTCCTAGCACCCCGGTCATACAAATACTCGTTTACCGCTTTTTCTTGTTGGAGCAGGCGGTCGAACATTAGCAGTGTTGAATTCCAACGTGTCGGGTTGTCGCAAATCAAGCGCCTCACTGGCATGTTGTTTCGCCGCTGAATATCTGCAAAGTGCGCCATGGCCGTGTAGGAACGCCTGAAATGGCCACACACCTTCCTGGCCTGCTTGAGGACGTCCTGTAAGCCTGGGTACTTCTGCACAAAGCGTTGCACAATCAGATTCAACACATGTGCCATGCACGGCACATGTGTCAACGTGCCCAAATTCAATGCAGCCAACAAATTGCTTCCGTTGTCACACCACTTTGCCGATCTCCAGTTGGGGCGGGGTCAGCCACTGATCCACCTGTGACTCTCTGCTTTCAGGCAAGTCAACCCCAAGACAGCGTGACACTGTCGTATCCGGCATGTGGAATAGCCCCTGGGGAGCTGGGGGGGTGCAGTTGGTGTGGAGCAAGACGCAACAGCAGAAGAGGACTCAGCCGAGGAGGTTAGCAAAGAGGATGGAGTAGGAGGAGTAGAGGAGGTGGCAGCAGGCCTGCCTGCAAGTCGTGGCGGTGTCACCAACTCCTCTGCAGCAGAGCCACGCATTCCATGCTTGGCAGCCGCCAGCAGGTTTACCCAATGCGCAGTGTAAGTGATATACCTGCCCTGACCGTGCTTTGCAGACCAGCTATCAGTGGTCAGATGGACCCTTGCCCCAACACTGTGTGCCAGACGTGACATGATTTCATTTTCCACAATAGAGTACAGGTTGGGGATTGCCTTTTGTGAAAAATAATTTCGACCGGGTACCTTCCACTGCGGTGTCCCAATAGCGACAAATTTTTTGAAGGCCTCAGACTCCACCAGCTTGTATGGTAAAAGCTGGCTGGCTAAGAGTTCCGACAAGCAAGCTGTCAGACGCCGGGCAAGGGGGTGACTCTGTGAGATTGGCTTCTTACGCTCAAACATTTCCTTGACAGACACCTGACTGTGGGCAGGTGAGCAGGAACTGCTGAAGGTGAGAGGTGGAGGGGTGGGTTGTTGATAGGGGGCATGGAGGACAGCAGTGGTTGACGTGGCTGAAGATGCTGGACCAGGAGGAGGATGGTGGCTTTCAGTTTGTGTGCTGCTTTTACTCATGTGTTGATCCCATAGGCGTTTGTGATGTGAGATCATGTGCCTTCGCAAAGCAGTTGTACCTAGGTGGGTGTTGGACTTCCCACGACTCAGTTTCTTTTGGCACAGGTTACAAATGGCATCGCTGATATCAGAGGCAGACACACAAAAAAAATGCCACACTGCTGAGCTTTGCAAGGACGGCATTCTGGTGGTGGCAACAGCTTGCGTTGATTGGCGTGCTGTCTGGCTGACCCCGGGTGCCGAATCTACATGCTGTCTGACTGCGCCACTAGCTCCTTGCGATGACCTCCTCCCCCTGCTTCCAACTCGTCTCCTCCTCCTCCTCTCTGTCTCCCCATCTGAACTTTCCCCCTCTTCTTCTGCTCTTCGAGCAGGCACCCAGGTGACATCCACAGACACATCGTCATCATCAGCCGCTTCACTTGACAACTCAGCAAAGGCAGCAGCAGCAGGTACAACATCATCATCATCATCACAATGTACGTCCATGTGTATAATGCTGCCTGACTGAGACATATCCCCGTTATCTACATCCTCTGGGACTAATAGTTGCGCATCTCTTCTTTCTTCCAACTGATGTGAAAATAACTCCTCTGACGGATCAAGTGAAGCGGCTGTGGTGCTAGTGTTGGTGGTGGTGCCGGCGGGCTGGCGAGTGGTAAATTGAGAGGTGCCCGAAGCTGAGCTGGAGGAGGATGGTGCATTAAGGTTCCGAGCGGAAGCTGTAGACGATTGGGTGTCCTGTGTAAGCCAGTCAACTATGTCCTCAGAATTTTTTGAGTTCAGGGTCTGTGGTGGCCTCTGAACACTGGGCATTATTCTACGGCCTAAGGAAATCACAGCACCACGACCACGACGGCCCTTGCGGGGTGGCCTGCCTCTGCCTGTCATTTTTTTTTTATGTGTTGTACTATGAGTGCAAGGTGCTGTGCCACCCTATAGGAGTGTTGGGCAGTGGGTACAGTACACTCTGTGGGCCTGACAGTCACTGGCACCCAGGCAACTGCAATTTTAAAAAAAATATATATTTTTTTACTTTGCAAGCTGCTGTGCCACCTTATATATCAGTGGTGGGTGGGCAGTGGCACAGTACACTCTCTGTGGACCTGACAGTCACTGGCACCCAGGCAACTGCAATTATAAACAAAATATATTTTTTTTACTTTGCAAGCTGCTGTGCCACCTTATATATCAGTGGTGGGTGGGCAGTGGCACAGTGCACTCTCTGTGGACCTGACAGTCACTGGCACCCAGGCAACTGCAATTATAAAAAATATATATATTTTTTTACTTTGCAAGCTGCTGTGCCACCTTATATATCAGTGGTGGGTGGGCAGTGGCACAGTACACACTCTGTGGACCTGACAGTCACTGGCACCCAGGCAACTGCAATTATAAAAAAAATATATATTTTTTTACTTTGCAAGCTGCTGTGCCACCTTATATATCAGTGGTGGGTGGGCAGTGGCACAGTACACTCTCTGTGGACCTGACAGTCACTGGCACCCAGGCAACTGCAATTATAAAAAAATATATATTTTTTTACTTTGCAAGCTGCTGTGCCACCTTATATATCAGTGGTGGGTGGGCACGCAGTGGCACTGCAGTGGGCATAGTACACTCTGTGGACCTGACAGTCACTGGCAGCCCAGGCAACTGCAATAATAAAAAATATTTTTTTTTTCAAATTGCAACAAGATGCTGTGCCACCGTATATATATCAGTGGTGGGCAGTGCACTGCAGTGGGTACAGTGCACTCTGTGGACCTGACACAGCACTCACTGCAATTATGACAGAGGAAAAAAAAAATATTTTTTAAAATGCAAGGTACTGTGCCTGTGCCACCCGAAATGAGTGTGGTGTGCACACAGTACAGTCTGTGGTGGGTCTGTGGCCTCTCACACACAGTGGGCAGGCAACTGCAGTGTACAATAGATATATATATATATATATATATATATATATATATATATATATATATATATATATATAAAGGAAAAACTCAATTACCAGCCCTTAAAAGGGCTTTTGGGGACACTATATATATATATATATATATATATATATATATATATATATATATAAATAAAAAAATCCTCAATTACCAGCCCTTAAAAGGGCTTTTGGGGACACTAGATAGATATATATATATATATATATATATATATATATATATATATATAAATTACACAAATACCAGCCCTTAGAAGGGCTTTTTGGGGTGCTGTCAGGATGCTGTCCTTACAGCAGTAGTGGACCAAGAACACTGCAAGACCAGGAACACTGACTAACTGTCCCTAGCTTAACAGCAGCAGCAGCAGCAGCTCTCCCTGCTCTCACTAACACACACTGCTTCAGAATGATCTAAGATGGATGCTGCCCTTGCTTATTTATAGGAGGTGGGAGGGTGTGGGAGGGAGGTATGCTGATTGGCTGGAAATGTGCCTGCTGACTGTGAAGTTCAGGGTCAAAGTTTGCCTCAATGATGTATTATAGGGGGCGGACCGAATATCGCATATGTTCGCCCGCAGCGGCGAACGCGAACATGCTAAGTTCGCCGGGAACTGTCCGCCGGCGAACAGTTCAGTACACCTCTAGCTCTGAAAACAGGTGCTTGTCCAGCTCCAATGCAGAGTCTACTTCTCCTTCAGATAAAATGAACCTGGGTAGGATAAACTATACAGTGATACAATTATTGTCCTGCCTATAGCAAAAAGTCACCTGTCAATCTCCAATGACGTTTCCAAAAAAAATATTGTCACTATACTGTATTTGAGGAAACTCACACACATTGTCAACAAAGTTACCATATTGAGGCTGATTTATTAAAGGAGTTGAGAATCTTCACACAATACATTGCATGAATATTCATGTCAATCATCAAATTATGTGAAAATTCTTGTTTACTCATTTCATCTGCATATGATTGGGAAACTGAATTAAATATTCACATAATTTATGTTGTGAATATTCTCAATTCTTTTAAGTAATCAGCTAATTTAGATTCCCATTCCAGGCAATAATATTTTCTTCCTAGCCCTCCATTTAACCCTCTGTAACCTATACTGTAAGACTCCCCCTCTTATCTTGTGAAGGTAGATACTGTACTCTCACCTAAATCTCCTATTCAGGTCTGTTACTGCCACTGTTTTTGTATGGGAGGACTGCTGATCCAGATCTACAATGCCCCCTTGAGATTACCAGTTTTCTGCCACCCCACTCTAATGATGCTGTCTATTTCTGGATCCTGAAAGGACCCCACTGCAATCCATTAAATAGGAAATGTCCATGCCAGGCAGGCACTGATATGGATACTCAAAGAAGAACCCAAACTATAAAGTAAACAAAAGAGAAGACTTGGTGCCAGATTGCAGCTAAAGGTAAGTAAAAAGAGCATTTAGAAGGGGCTATTTTTTGTAAGTATTAGTTGAGCAGAGGGATGGGTGGTGGGAGTTAATCTCAGAGTGGCTTTGATTAACATCATTTGCTTATAAAAAAAAAAAAAAGCCATCCATGCAAATATTGTACAACCAATTAGAAGTGTGACGTGCATATACATAAGACATTCATGTGCAGTTCACAGTTTTAAATGAAAATGTATATTCACTAAAAAATATACTATATTTTTTGACTGAAACTGCTAAACAATGTTTAATAAGGAAAGGTAAATTGAATATTCCAGCATGTCCTCGGGGCTGCCAACTAACACTAGGAAGAACTTGATAATGCACCTGGGAAATGATGCTGCCAGTACATAGTTATAATCAAGGAAGTGGGTTTTGAAATGTATCCATTAAAAATAAATACATTTATTTTTAAATAGAGCAAGCATAGTGCTCTTATGGCATTTCTTGCCATTTCTCTTGTCATGCTGGGTCCTGCTGACTACTGCTGTTACTTACCTATCTGCTCAGTCTTTTCCAGTCCTCTCTGGATTTCTCTGCATTCCAGGCTTCCTTTAATGCTTCAGAACTAGCATATTATTCTATCTATGCAATTTCAATCTTTTGTCTCTTTGGGAAAAGAAACACCGCACCTGACAACACTTTATTGCATCATCACAGGAGAATTTGGGAGAACTGTGTTCAGTAATTGATATTTAATAATATGAATCAGGGCAGAACCTATCAATAATACAGATTAAAAATGGAAAATTTAACATAAAATACCACCATTTTTCGTTTTTTTCTTTTTTTTTCCAAACAATTTTTATTGAAAATGTTTAAATTTTTTTTTTCCAAAAAAAATTAATTTTTCTTTCCTGATAAGCTCCATGTCAACCACCTCCGGGTAAGCCCTGCCCACCCCCATGCTATCAGGACCCAACTCATAAATTTGAACCCCACAGCCCAGGATGGAATTACGTAACTAGAACTTTGTCCCCAGGATGGGAGTCTGCACTGACATGGAGCTCGCCAGGAAAGGAAAACTGCGGTATTTATTTTATGTTAAATTTTCTGTTTTCCTGATAGCTCCATGTCAGCCACCTCCAGGAAATACAGTATCTCAGAAAAGTGAGTACACCCCTCACATTTTTGTAAATATTTTATTATATCTTTGCATGTGACAACACTGAAGAAATTACACTCTGCTACAATGTAAAGTAGGTAATGTACAGCTTGTATAACAGTGTAAATTAGCTGTCCCCTCAAAAAAACTCAACACACAGCCATTAATGTCTAAACCACTGGCAACAAAAGTGATTTCACCCCTAAGTGCAGAAATGTCCAAATTGGGCACAATTAGCCATTTTCCCTTTTCATGTAACTCATTAGTGTTACAAGGTCCCAGGTGTGAATGGGGAGTAGGTGTGTTAAATTTGGTGTTATTGCTCTCTTTCTCTCATACTGGCCACTTGAAGTTCAACATGGCACCTCTTGGCAAAGAACTCTCTGAGGATCTGGAAAAAAAATGTTGCTCTACATAAAGATGACGTAGGCTATAAGAAGATTGTCAAGACCCTGAAACTGAGCTGTAACACAGTGGCCAAGACCATACAGTGGTTTAGCAGGACAAGTGTGAGCTGGTATTTCCTCTGGAGGTGCCAAGGAGGCAATAACCCTGCTGGAGGTTCTATAACCTTTACATATTCCATCAGGGATTACGAATAGGCAGTCTGAGAACCTGACGTCAGAGGTAGTCTTAATGTAAATCTTTAATGTTTAGCCCATGTCAAGTCCGCTGACTTCTTGATCATCCTCCTGGAAATAGGTGGGCAGCACTAATTCCTGACTCAGGTAAAACTTGGTTGCCACCTTAGGGATTAAGTCTATCATCGGCCTTAGAACAACCTTGTCTGCTTGGAAGGAAGTATAGGGCTCCTTAAACCCCAAGTCTGTCATCTTCTAGACTCTCTTAGCTGAGGTTGTTGTGATAAGGAAGGATGCTTTCAAAATTAAATCCCGTAACTACACCCTTCGGCTGAAGCTAGCTAAGACCAGAAAGTTCAGGACTACTGGAAGGTCCCATTTGGAGAATGTGGGTGCTCTAGGAGGCCTTTGTTTTGCTACAGCTTTGAAAAACTGGATTATTAGACTGTTAGAGACCCACTGAGTTCCCATGAAGGCTGATATGGCTGAAACTTGGCTTTTGAGTATACTTGCACTCAGGCCTATTTCTAGACTTCTCTGTAGAATCCCAAGACCCAAATCCATCCGATGCTGCATATTCCTGGAACTTCCACTAGACTCTGTTATAAATGCTGTTCGTGCTACATTTGCGAGCCTTCATGAGGGTTTCCACAACTTCTGTGAAGCATCTCAGAATTAAGAGTCCCTGCCTTTCAATATCCAGGCTGTTAACCTGAGTCTCTCTGGTGCTGGTTGCAGAACTGGGCTCTAGGATGGGAGATCTGGCCTCACTCGTATTAAAAGAGGACCCCTGACACTCGTGCGTAGAAGCAGGGGATACCAAGGGCATTTGGACCAGTTTGGGGTTACTGCCAGCACCATGATGTCTTCCTGTTTCAGTCTGTTCAAAAAGGAAAGGATCAGAGGCACCGGGGGAAAGATGTAAGCTGTCCAAAAACACAACCTCAAAGTCAGTGCATCCACCCGGGTTGCACGTGGGTGATGCCATTTCGCACAGAATCTGGGGAGTTTCTCATTGTCCAGAGACACAAAGAGGTCTATTTCTAAGAAAATACCAGGCTAAAAGTTCCCTGAACACTTGCATTAGTAGAGACCATTCATTGTTGTCCATTGCGGCCCTGGACTGATAATCTGCCTGGAGTTAGACATGTCCTGGCAAATACACTGCTGAGAGGAGAAGCAAATTCTCCTGGGCCCAGTTCATTATAGGTTCTGCCTCCTCCAGGAGGGACCAACTCTGCATGCCACCCTGCTTCTTGACATAGGCCACGGCCTGTTACATTGTCCATCTTCAGGAGGACAGAGCACCCACAGAGTATTGGCACAAAGGCCAGGAGAGCTTGATATGCTGCCCTCAGTTCCAATGTGTTGGAATCAATATTCTTTGGAGGCTGAGGCCACCTGCCTTGAGCCCACTGGCCTTCGCAAACAGCCCCCCATCCTGTCTTGCTGGTATCTGAGGTGATCACTATCCAGGATGTTCCTCTTCTCTACCCACCAGGCAAGACTTTGTCTCATGGAGTTGTAAATGATATGCTCTGATACAGACTCGGGGAATCCCACTGGCGGAGGAAACCATACTGGAATGGGCGAGAATGCCACTGGGTCCATTTCACGATGGGAATTACAGATGTCATAGCGCTCAGCAGTTGGAGGCAGGTTCTCGCTGGGGGACGGCTGGCCAACCTCACAGGGTTTGAACACTCCAGGATGAGGAAAATCTTCCCTTTCGGCAGAGACACCAGATTTTTCAGTGTATTTAATTATGCGCCTAGATAAACTAGCAACTGGGATGAACCTAATTGGCTATTTTCAAAGTTTTTTAAACCAGCTGAATTGTTGAAGGGTTGAGAATTACTTTGTCGCGGTGAGCTAGCAACTGGTTCTTATATTGATCCAGCAGCAGAATATTGTCTAGAAAGTGATGAATGCAAATTCCACATTTCTGAAGCTGTACTACCACTGCCAGCAGAAATTTGGTGAAAACCCTGGGCGATGTGGTCAACCCAAAAGGTAGGCAGACAAATTGGTAGTGAAGGAGGCCCATTACAAACTTCAAGAACTTCTGGAAATGTGGGGAGATTAGAAGGCAGAAATACGTGTCCTTCCGGTCTATATAGAGGAGCCAGTCTCTGGGTTGAACAACTTTTAGAATGGTTTGTACTGTAGTGATTCTCTTTTTAGAAGTGTTCCTTCTTCCCATGGCTGTTCAGCCACCTGAGGTCTGTTACTGGCCTCCAGTCTCCTGACTTCTTCTAAACTAAGAATGAAGGTGAATTGACTCCTAAGAAGCGCTCTTTCCGGCGAAATGGTTCTATTGCCTCTTGTTGGAGAAGTGTGTTCACATACTGAAAAAAAATCTCCCTTTTTGGGGAGCAGGAAGGAAGAGTAGTTGGTACGAAGTTTAAACCTATTTTTTTGAGAAATTCCCAGAAGTGTCCCGCCTTTATGGTAGAAAGTAAGCAACGATATTGAACACTTTCTGTCCATATTTGCCAAAAATTGCACAGCCTGCCACCCACAGGATGAGTATGGGCACCAGCAAAATGATTTCTGTGGCTCCAGGCCTGCAGAAATGGCTGCTCTTTGGTTTTTCCCCAGAGGGGGTATCCCAAGGTCTGAGGAATTCTTGCTTCTCTCCCTTTTGCTTTAGCAGGCCTACCAAAGGCTGGATTCTTCTGGTGGAGTAATTTTCTCTCCTGGGGAATAAAGCCAGACTGTCCCCCTGTTGCCTTGGCAATTGCTGAATTGGGCTTGTCACCAAATAAGGACTTTACCTCGAAGGTGATCTTGCACCAGCCTTGGTTAGAAGATGGGTCTGCCACCCAAGGTATGAGTCATAAGGTGCGGCTCACTGTGACTGTGTTAAACACCACACATAAACCCAGCTGTCAGCCTTAGGTTGTTGATTAAAGTTTTACCAAGATTGCTATAAATGGCTGACTCTGACTTGTCTATCCAGACCTCCATGGCTCTGGAAATCACTGCTATGTCTTTAGCTAGATTGCATGTCCATTCTGCAGCTGTGTAGACTTTTCTAGAGTCAAAGTCCTGCCTCATCCAGTGGCAACATAAATGTACATGGCCAAATGCATAATGGCTTAGTCAACCACAGGTGGGTCCTCCAGATGCTTGTCATGGTCCTTCTTGTAAGGGTACATCTTGGCAAGGCATTTGCTGAGATACCATTTTTTTCTCCACTCATTCTTAATTATGTCTTTAATTGTATCCATGAAGGGAAAAGTGAGGACTTCCCTTCTCGTGTTAAAATAAAAACATAGTTACATAGTTACATAGTTAGTGAGGTTGAAAAAAGACATCAGTCCATCCAGTTCAACCTATGATGTGTGTGTGTATGTGTTTGCTGTTAATCGTACATTGTATACCCCTGTATGTTGTGGTCTTTAACCACTTAAGCCCCGGAGGATTTGGCTGCTAAACGACCAGAGGGTATTTTGCGATTCGGCACTGCGTGACTTTAACGGACAATTGCGCGGTCGTGCGACGCTGTACCTAAACGAATTTGGCGTCCTTTTTTTCCCACAAACAGAGCTTTCTTTTGGCGGTATTTGATCACCTGTGCGATTTTTTGATCACGCGCTATAAACAAAAAAAGAGCGTAAATTTTGCAAAAATAGCAATATTTTTCCCTTTTTTTTATATGAAATTCCCCCCAAAAAAAATGTAAAAATCAAAATTTTTTAATATTTTCGGCCAATTTGTTTTATGCTACCTATGTTTGGTAAAAAAAATCGCAAAAGCGTATTTTGATTGGTTTGCGCAAAAGTTATTGCGTTTACTAACAAAGGGAAAGATTTTTGTCATTTTTGTTGTTTTTTTTTTTAACGCGTAATGGCGGTGATCTGCGATTTTTTTTGCGGTACTGCGACATTGCGGCGGACAGATCGGACCCTTGACTGACATTTTTGACACTTTTGGGGTTACCAGTGACATTTCTACAGTAATCAGTGCTATATATATGCACTGTTACTGTAAAAATACACTGGTAGTGAAGGGGTTAACTTTATTTGAGAGGGAGGGGCTGTGTGTGTCCCTAGGGGCGTGATTCTAACTGTGATTGGCTGTGGCTTCAACTGTATGCAGAGTGATCAATGGATCTACATAGTAGACCCTCACAGGCGAGCAACGTAGACCTACGTCACTTTGCCTGTGAGGGGCTGACCGCCGCCGTAGATAGTCGTGCGGCGGTCGGCAAGTGGTTAAGGTGCCCATCTAATAGTTTTTTGAAACTATCAATGCTCCCTGCTGATACCACTGTTTGCGGGAGAGAATTCCACATCCTTACTGCTCTCACAGTGAAGAACCCCCTGCGTATTTTAAGGTTAAACCGCCTTTCCTCTAGTTTTAGTGAGTGGCCACGTGTCTTATTGTATTTCCTTTCTCTAAATAGGTTTTTCCATATGCTAGGGTTGCCAGTACAATATTTGTACATTGATATCATATCCCCCCTCAATCGTCTCTTCTCCAGAGAGAATAAATTCAGTGCTTGTAGTCTTTCCTCATAGCTGATGTCCTCCATTCCCCTAATTATTTTTGTTGCCCTTCTCTGGACTTTCTCCAGTTCCAGCACATCCTTCCTGAGGACCGGTGCCCAGAACTGGACAGCATACTCCAGATGTGGCCGGGTCAGAGTCTTGTAGAGTGGGAGAATAATCTCTTTATTTCTGGAGTGAATACCCTTTTTTATACATTCCAGTATTCTGTTGGCTTTGCTTGCAGCGGCTTGGCATTGCATGCCACTGCCAAGCCTGTTGTCTACCAGTACCCCCAGGTCCTTTTCCATCCTAGACTCACCCAGAGTTTCCCACCATAGTGAGTAGCTTGCTTTCTGGTTTCTGGCACCCAGGTGCATTACTTTACATTTTTCAACATTAAACCTCATCTGCCATGTAGTTGCCCACCCCATAATTTTGTTCAGGTCCGCTTGTAAGGTTTCCACATCCTGCCCAGAAGATATTGGCCTTAGTTTAGTATCATCCACAAATATTGATTTTTTACTTGATATCCCCTCCTCTAGATCATTTATGAATAAATTAAACAGGATTGGCCCCAGGACAGAACCCTGGGGGACCCCACTGTATGTGGTCCCTTAACATCCCCTCCAAAATCTTGCAGACTACTGATGTTAGGCTGACTGGCCTATAGTTACCCGGGATATATCTCGGCCCCTTTTTAAATATTGGTACCACGTTGGCTTTTTTCCAATCAGCTGGCACCATACCCATCTGTAAACTATCCTTAAAGATCAAGAATAATGGTCTGGCAATCACCTGACTGAGCTCTTTAAGAACCCTCGGGTGCAAGCCATCCGGTCCCGGTGATTTATTTATGTTACATATAGTTACATATAGTTAGTGAGGTTGAAAAAAGACATCAGTCCACCCAGTTCAACCTATGATGTGTGTGTGTGTTTGCTTTTAACCGTACATTGTATACCCCTGTATGTTGTGGTCTCTAAGGTGCCCATCTATTAGTTTTTTGAAACTATCAATGCTCCCTGCTGCTACGACTGCTTGTGGAAGAGAATTCCACATCCTTACCGCTCTTACAGTGAAGAACCCCTTACGCATTTTAAGGTTAAATCGCCTTTCCTCTAGTTTTAGTGAGTGGCCACGTATCTTATTGTATCTCCTTTCTCTGGATAGTTTGTTCCTTATGCTAGGGTCACCAGTACAGTATTTGTACATTGATATCATATCCCCCCTCAATCGTCTCTTCTCCAGAGAGAATAGGTTCAGTGCCTGTAGTCTTTCCTCATAGCTGATGTCCTCCATTCCCCTAATTATTTTTGTTGCCCTTCTCTGGACTCTTTCCAATTCCAGAACATCCTTCCTGAGGACCGATGCCCAGAACTGGACAGCATACTCCAGATGTGGCCGGACCAGAGTCTTGTAGAGCGGGAGAATAATCTCTTTATTTCTGGAGTGAATCCCCTTTTTTATACATCCCAGTATTCTGTTGGCTTTGCTTTCAGCGGCTTGGCATTGCATGCCACTGCCAAGCCTGTTGTCTACCAGTACCCCCAAGTCTTTTTCCATCCTAGACTCACCCAGAGGTTCTCCCCCTAGTGAGTAGCTTGCTTTCTGGTTTCTGGCCCCCAAGTGCATTACTTTACATTTTTCAACATTAAACCTCATCTGCCATGTAGTTGCCCACCCCATTATTTTGTTAAGGTCCGCATGTAAGGTTTCCACATCCCGCATAGAAGATATTGGCAAGCTTAGTTTAGTATCATCCGCAAATACTGAGATTGTACTAGATATCCCCTCCTCTAGAGCATTTATGAATAAATTAAACAGGATTGGTCCCAGGACAGAACCCTGGGGGACCCCACTTTCCACACCTGCCCAATCCGAGTACTCCCCATTAATCATCACCCTCTGGACTCTCCCCTGGAGCCAGTTCTCTATCCAGGTACTCACCTTATGGTCCATACCTACCTTCCTTAGTTTGTTACGTTTCTCTAGTTTAGTTCTAAGTCTATCTTTTATTAGCCATGGCGGTATTTCCTAAGTTGTGTTGTTTAGTTTGGCCTTACAAGCTGGGTTAGTGTAGCCCCCCAATTCTTTTGTGAAGACTGAAGAGAATAAATAATTTAACACTACCGCCTTTTCCCTGTCCTCTGTGGCCAAAACTCCCTTATCGTCTTTTATGGGGCCAATGTGTTCTGGCCTCGCTTTCTTACTGTTTATACAACGCTGTTTCCTCAGCCGCTCTTCTGCTGCATCCTCCTACTGCAAGGCCTATCTGATGTCTTTCAAGAAGGGCTACATTAGATTGAAGTCACACCCTTCATAACTTGCATTCTCTTCTTCTCTAAAAGGGTTTTCACCTAAACTGGGCAGTGCCTGGGGCTCTTCAACCCCAGTATTTAACAGAGGATTGGTCCTTGGTCACATCTTTGAGGCAGCTTTTGCAAACTGTTGTGCCCGGAAGCAACTAATTTGGACAAACCCAGCACATTCAAGGGCCAGGTTGTGGTTGGTGGGGGTTGGGGAGAGGGCTTTGAGTTCTCACAGGGGAGCTACGATATCTGGATCTTGATCAAGCATGTTGATCCACTGATCTCTCTCTGCGCATGCTGTCCCTGGATCTAGAGTGATGTTCTTGTCTTGAATGACATCTCTCTGAGCGAGGAGACAAGCGGTGTCTTGAGTCCGATGAACTAGCAAAGAGAGGGTTAAAACAGGTTACAGCCGAGGGTGGAGCTAGCCATGGAGCAAGATGGCGGCGTCATTCGGAGCTTCGGCGGACCAGGGGAACAGAACAGCACACAGTGCGCAGTTAGCTGCAATCCTGCCTGACACACCATCGCCCTCGTGACCCTGAGACCCCTGTGCCTTATTTCTACCATGTCCAGCAAGTGCAAAGAGGCTGGGAAGCCTCAAAAACTTACAGCATTTTTCTAACAGCAGCAGCGTGGGGACATCCAAGATGGCGCCGGTCCCTCACCGCCTGCAGCGTCCGGCACTGCCTCTGCTAACAGTAAGAACTCCCAGCAGAACCACCAAACTGTGAGTATCCCCTCAGGGAGTGCATCCTCGGGCACCTCCTCACCTGCTTCAGCAAGCCCAGTTAAATCTCGCTTTAAACCGGACAGGCACTGCTCCTCTGCCACATACAACCAGGCCGCAGATTCAGGTGAAGACACCAGAGACCTCCCTAATTCCATGGAGGAATTTCGCATGAATAACCAGCCTGAACTTGATACTGTTTTAAAGGACATGCACCTATCTCTCTGCAGCACTTGCAAGCAGATTTATTGTCCTGTATGCACAGATTTGGTAAAGACCTAAAACAAGTAGAAGGCAGAGTTGATCACATCGAATACAAGATGGGGGAATTTGCCACTACTAATAATGCATTAGTCGATGAGTCTGAGGGGAAAGAGTATGAACTGGAGTGGGTAAAAGCAAAGTTGGCAGATATTGAAGATAGATCTAGGAGAAACAACATGAAAATTAGAGGGAAAGTGTTTTGCAATCTGACCTTCCCTCATTTGTCACCAATATTTTTAAACAACTTCTGCCGTCAGCCACTGGCCTGGATGTGACAGTGGACAGGGTTAATCACTTGCCCAAACCCACGCACCTGTCAGATCAAGTACCCAGGGATGTTATTCTCAGGCTACACTTCTTTCACATCAAAGAGTAACTGATGTCTGTCATGCGTAGAAAAGAAAATATTCCGGCACAGTTTGAAGCATTGCAGGTTTATAATGACCTGTAGAGTTGAGCGGACACCTGGATGTCCATGTTCGGCGGGTTCGGCCGAACTTGAAAAAAAAGTCTGGGTCCTTGACCCGGACTTTTTCCGAACTTTACCCGGACACCGAACCCCATTGAAGTCAATGGGGACCCGAACTTTCAGGTACTAAAATGGCTCTAAAAAAACAATGGAAAGGGCTAGAGTGCTGCAAATGGCAGCAAAACGTAGTTAAGAGCATGGCAAGTGCTCTGCAAACAAATGTGGATAGGGAAATAACTTAAAACAACAAAACAAACAGAAAAATAAAACAATTTTCTTCATCTGTGAAGGACGAGGCCCATATGGAGTAGGAGGGAGGTTGAGGTGGCCGTGGATGTGGCGGCTGGAAGCGGTGGTGGAGAGGGACGAGGTAGCCAACACTGCTTTTTTTTTAGTCATTTTAAATTAGGGTACACCCCAAAAGAGTGAGAAAGATCAAAAATATAACAATGGCTGGGTAAGGTCGGTATCCATCTCTATTCTGCATAAGGTACGGAAAAGTCCTGTGGGATCCATGCCTGGTTCATTTTAATGAATGTGAGCTTGTCCACATTGTCTCTGGACAGACGGCTGCGCTTGTCTGTGATAACGCCCCCAGCCGTGCTAAATACACGTTCAGATAATACACTTGCTGCAGGGCACGCCAGCACCTCCAAGGCGTAAAGGGCAAGCTCAGGCCATGTGCCTTATTTGGAGACCCAGAAGTTGAAGGGGGCAGACCCGTCATTCACTACATGTAGGCGTGTGCACACATACTGCTCCACCATGTTGGTGAAATGCTGCCTCCTGCTAAGACGTTCCATATGAGCTGCTGGTGCTGCTGTTTGTTGTGGCGTGCTGACAAAGCTTTTGTACATTTCGGCCATGCTAACCCTGCCTTCTGAGGTGCTGGCGGTGCCCTGGTTGCGTTGGCAACCTCTTTCTCCTCCTCCTCTGCCCTGGCCTGGCCTTGTGCTTCCACTATGGCCCTGCTGTCAGGTGGAAATGCCAGCAGCATCGCGTCTACCAGCGTGCGCTTGTACTTGCACATATTGCGATCAGTGAGTGAATTAAGGACGGTACGTTATCCTTGTAACGGGGATCCAGCAGCATGGCCACCCAGTAATCAGCACAAGTTAGAATGTGGGCAACTCAGCGGTCGTTGTAGAGACACTGCAGCATGTAATCGCTCATGTGTGCCAGGCTGCCCAGAGGCAACGAAAGGCTGTCCTCTGTGGGAGGTGTATCGTCTGTGTCCTCTGTATCCCCCCAGCCATGCACCAGTGATGGCCATGAGCTGGCCTGAGTGCCACCCTGCTGTGAACATGGTTCCATCTCCTCCTCCATCTCCTCATCCTCCTCATCCTCCAGAACTGTGCCCCTGCTGGACAATTGTGTACCTGGCGTTTGTGGGTGCAGGAACCCACCCTCGGAGCCACTTGTGAATGACTGCCCTGAAAGCCCTGGAAATTATCCCTCTTCCTCCTCCTCCTCCTGTGCCACATCCTCTTCCATCATCGCCAGAATAGTTTTTTGAAGGAGGTATAGAAGTGGGATAGTTAAGCTGACAACGGCGTCATCGGCACTGGCCATGTTGGTGAAGTACTCAAAACAGCGCAACAAGGCACACAGGTCTCGCATGGAGGCCCATTTATTGGTGGTGAAGTGGTGCTGTTCTGCAGAGCGATTCACGCGTGCGTGCTGCAGCTAAGACTCCACTATGGCCTGCTGCTGCTTGCACAGTCTTTTCAGCATGTGCAAGGTGGAGTTCCACCTTGTGGGCACGTCACATATGAGGTGGTGAGCGGGAAGGCCGAAGTTACGCTGCAGCGCTGACAGGCGAGCAGCAGCAGGGTGAGAACGCCGAAAGTGCGCACAGACGGCCCGCACTTTCTGCAGCAGCTCTGACATATCGGGGTAGTTTTTAAGGAACCTCTGCACCACCAAATTCAGCACATGCGCCAGGCAAGGGATATGCGTCAAACCGGCTAGGCCCAGAGCTGCTATGAGATTTCGCCCATTATCGCACACCACCAGGCCGGGCTTGAGGCTCGCTGGCAGCAACCACTCATCGGTCTGCTGTTCCATGCTCCTCCACAACTCCTGCGCGGTGTGTGGTTTTTCCCCCAAACAGGCAAGTTTTAAAACTGCCTGCTGTCGTTTACCCCTGGCTGTGCTGAAGTTGGTGGTGAAGGTGTTACGCTGACCAGATGAGGAGGCGGTAGAGGATGAGGAAGCGGAGTAGGAGGAGTTAGGAACAGGAGGGAAACTGAAGCGCCCTGCAATCCTCGGTGGTGGAAGGACATGCGCCAAATTGCTATCTGCCTCAGGCCCAGCCACCACTGCATTTACCCAGTGTGCCGTTAGGGAGATATAACGCCCCTGACCGTGCTTACTGGTCCACGTATCGGTAGTTAGGTGGACCTTGGCACAGATGGCGTTGCGCAGTGCACACCTGATTTTTTCCCCCACTTGGTTGTGCGGGGAAGGGATGGCTTGCCTGGAAAAGTAGTGGCGGCTGGGCACGACGTACTGTGGGACAGCCACCGACATAAGGCTTTTAAAACTGTGCGTCTCCACCAGACGGAATGACAGCATTTCAAAGGCCAAGAATTTTGAAATGCTGGCATTCAGGGCCAGGGATCGCGGGTGGGTAGGGGGGTACTTCCTCTTCCTCTCAAGTGTTTGGGAGTTGGAAAGCTGAACGCTTCCACGGGACATTGTGGAGATGGTTGGTGACCCAGGTGGTGGTGTTGCTGACAGATCGTCTTTTTGGCGGAGTGGCAGGTGCCGGTATCACTACAGAGGTGGATGAAGAGGCCGAGACTGCAGCAGAAGAGGAAGCAGGAGGAGCCAGAGACCTTTCTGGGGTTTTTTTTTTTTTTCTTTTTTTTTTTTTTGAATACTATTTTTTATTAAAGAAATCGACATTACAGGAAAAATGAACGCATTACAGATACACGTCAACAAGTCCAACAATTTGCAAATACAATGCAATACAATATCCCCCGTAACCCCCAGTGGGAACATACTTGCCACAGGGGGGTCCCCACCCACTCACCCATCTGTAGGAACAATTCAGGAGGAGTATTTCCAGTACTGCCAGGCTAATCTGAATTTCTTGTAAGACAAGGAGTTGAAAGCTAAGGACTTCTCCATGGCAAAATTGGCATTAACAATCTTAACCACTTCAGAAAAATTTGGAATATCAAGAGATCTCCAGCGACGTAGTATCAGCACCCTGGAAGCCAATAGAATATGTAACACCATCTCTCTATAGGCGACCGGATAGTCGTCCAGTCCCAAATTCAAAAGGGCGAGTTCCTTCTTAGGAGGGCGTATAATACCCGTACAATCAGCTATACATCTGAACACTGTGTGCCAAAAGCTAGTCAGGGACGGACAGTCCCAAAGGATATGGGCCAATGTACCTCTGTGACCGCAGTTTCTCCAACAGGTATCCGGGATGCTTGGGAAAAGTTTTGCCAGCCTACTAGGTGTGTAGTACCACCTATTGGAGATTTTCAGCATCATTTCCCAGTGTGCTGAGCAATGAGAGTATTGGTAAGTATATGAGAGAGCGTGGGACCACTGAGTCGGGGTGAACTGGAGGTTCAGCTCAGTTTCCCATCTCTGCATTGACAACGTCTTGGGAAGGTCGGATTTTTGGTAGAGTATGTCGTAAAACATAGAGATACCCTTGGCTGGTTTCCTGACGGAGTTGTAGTGAGTCCAAACTTTAAGGGGAATCCGGCTAGCTCTTGGGGTATGCCTTTTAAGAAAGCTATGTACACTGAGCACTTGGAGGAAGAGAGTAGACGGGACTTTTAGCCTTTGTATCAGGGCTTCGTAAAAGTGAGAGATCTCGGTAACACCCGAGCGCTCCAAATCAGATGTCCGCAGGGTTGGGAGATGGGCTCTTAAGCAACTTAACAATAGAGAGGAAGAGTGAAGCGGGGCAAACTCCAGTTGCGTCTCCCGGGCGCCTTCCAACCTCCTCCAGGCCATCAGAGAGACCTGAAGAGTCGGAGGCAAACCAGACAGGGACCATGGGATCCAAAGGTCTCCCAGGAGAAACTGCCTCAAGTCGCCAGTGGGAGACAGGTGACGTTCCATAGAGGACCAAGAAGAGGAACCGAGAGGTGCAAACCAGTGTTTAAGTTGGTCCAGCCGAGTGGACCAAAAGTACGCTTGAAGATCCGGCAACTTGGCACCTCCCATGGATTTGGGAAGCTGAAGAGTGGAGGTAGAAACTCTTGCTCGTTTGCCACTCCAGATAAAGTCTCTCAGTCCTCTAGAGAAGGCCCCCAGGTATTTCCTGGGAAAAGGGACTGGAAGCGCCCTGAATACATAAAGCACCTTAAGCAAAATTGACATTTTATAAGCTGCCATTCTTCCCCCCCATGACAATTCAACTTTGGACATAGCCGCTATTGAGCTTCTTAATAAGGGGATCTAAGTTAGTGGGAAGAAGTTTAGAGATTCGGGGGGTTATATGTAAGCCCAGGTAAGGGATACTAACCTCTGCCCAAGGGTAGGGGCATAGTGATTTTAACAAGGACACTACTTTCGGGCTAATTCCCATATTAAGCGCCAGGGATTTAGAAGTGTTTACTTTATGATAGGAGACCTCTCCAAATGCCAATAAAGTGCGGTGGACTGCAGGGAGCGAGCGGGTCGGGTTTGTGAGTGTTACAATAATGTCGTCCGCAAAGAGGTTGACTTTGTGGACCGTGTCACCCAGGCAGAACCCCTCCACCGAGTCGTCAGACCGAATGGCCTCCGCCAGAGGCTCGATCATCAGATTAAAGATGGACGGAGATAAAGGACACCCCTGGCGGGTGCCATTGGTGAAGGCGAATGCCATCGAGGTGGTGCCAGAGGTGAGGACTTGGGCCGAGGGGCATGAGTAGAGTGCCAGTAGGGCCGATAGTATACCTCCTGTGAATCCAAACCTCCCCAGGGCCGCACGCATGTACATCCAACTGACCCTATCGAACGCCTTCTCTGCATCCAACGTGAGGAGCAGAGAAGGCGTTCGAGTGCTCTCCGCCACATGTACCAGATTCACTATACGCCTGGTGGCGTCAGAGGTCTGCCTTCCCGGCATAAATCCCATCTGGTCACTATGTATCAGAAGGGGTAGGACAGTTTGCAGTCGTGAGGCGAGTACTTTGGCGTAAACTTTAATGTCACTATTGAGAAGGGAAATTGGTCTGTAGTTGGCAGGGAAGCTGGGGTCCTTGCCAGGTTTGGGGATGGTCGTGATATAGGCGCTAAGCATTTCACTAGGGAATGCTGATTTCTGGGCAGCTTGATTGAACACTGCAACAAGATAGGGGCTTAAGGAGTCATTATATAACTTATAATAGTCATTGCATAGACCGTCCGGACCCGGAGACTTGCCGATAGGCAAGGAGCGGACCGCCTTAGAGATCTCCTCCTCTGTAAATGGAGCGGAAAGGATCTGTACTTGGGCTTCCGTGAGAGAGGGCAGGGACAACCTGTCCAGGAAGGTTTTAATGGCTTCAGGGTCTGGTTGTACTGTGGAGGGGTCCTGTGCCAAATTGTACAGCGCGCCGTAAAAAGTTGCGAATTCATTCGCGATGTCTTTAGGGTGGGTCAATTTGGCACTTGTCTTGTGATGAGTCAGATGTGATATACAGGCACATGCTCTCTTTTGTTTAACCCTGGACGCTAAGAATTTACCCGCTTTATTGGCATGGGCGTAGTAGCGGAGGTTAAGCGCCTTCAGGTGGCGATCATATCGCTCCAGTAAGTGAGATCGGAGGGATTCTCTTTTTTGAGTCAGAGCTGCGGTCACAGAGGGTGTGGGGGAGCTTTTGTGTGTGGCTTCCAGGGTGCAGATCTCAGAGAGAAGAGCATCAAGATTTTGGTTATATGCCTTTCGCAGTCTGGCAGTCTGTTGTATACAAATGCCCCTGACAAAAGCTTTATGCGCTCCCCAAAGCGACCAAGGGTCAGAGACCGAAGACGCGTTAAATTTAAAGAACTCACGTATATGATTAGCAATCACCTTACCAGTGGCGGGATCTTGGAGTACTCTGGCGTCACAACGCCATATAGATGTTCGTTCCCTGGACCCGTCTCCTCCGCCACCATCTCCACCGCAGCATGGTCTGACCACGTAATGTTTCTAATGGCCGAAGAGGAGACCCTACCCAGCAAAGGAAGATCCGTAAGAATTAAGTCAATACGAGAGTATGAAAGATGTCTGGAGGAGTAATGGGAGTAATCGTTTTCTGAGCCATGCTGACACCTCCAGACATCGTACAGCTGCTCCTTGTGCAACAATAGACCAAGAGAAAGCTGTCGACCCCGGGCGGGCACTGAGGTGTCAAGCACTGGGTCGACAATAGCATTAAAGTCGCCAAACAATACCAAGTTACCATATATATCTGTGGAAATTCTTTGAAGCAACCTGTGAAGGAAGCGCTGCTGATGACAGTTTGGGGCGTATACCGCTACCAGAGTCAGAGGCAAGTTGTTGAAGTCACCCCGGAGGATCAGGAACCGACCCTCTGGGTCGCAGATCTTGTCCTTTAGGGAGAAAGCTACTGTGTCTCTGATTGCAATAAGAACTCCACGTTTCTTCTCAGAGGCGCTGGCAAAAAAAAGGTGTGGAAAGTGTTTGTGAGAGAAGCGAGGTTGTTGAGAGATTTTGAAGTGAGTCTCTTGAATTGATGCGATATCCGCGCGACTATTACACAATTCGGTCCATAGGGAGTATCTCTTGGCCGGATGGTTTAGGCCATTAACATTTAAGGAAAGAAATTTAATAGTCACGGTGGCTCCAAGTGACAAGGTCGGATGTACTGGATGATAGCAAGACAAACAAGAAAAAAACAGGAGAAGCTGAAGTTGCATGACTCATCAAAGGGACAAGACTCCAGGGGGAACATTCTCGCATCGGAACCAGAACCAAGGAAGGGGAGGGATCCAACAATGGAACTTAGCACAAAAAAAGACATAAAAAAAGTCTAACAGCAGGAAATACCTGCAACCAGGAGAGAGGGGCCATAGGGAGTATTCACATCCTAGGCCTGGGACTGTGAAGAACACTGCAGGGAGACACTTTCGCTGCTACTCGAACCCTGTCTAGAGTTGGAGCGTTTTCGGGAGATCACTTGCCAATCCCCCTGAATGGGCACGGGAAAAGGATGAGATGAGGCTCCGTGTGGAGGCGGTGCATCCATGACAATCCCCCAGCGGCGCAGGAGAGCCATTCCCTCCTCTTTGGTAGAAATAGTGACCGTAGAGCCGTTATGGGTGATGGTCAAAAGTGCCGGGTGTTTCCACTTGTGCGGAATGTGGTGGTTCCTGAGAGCCTTTGTAACCGTAGCCAGGTTCCTGCGTTTCTGGAGAGTATGCCGGGATAGGTCAGGAAGGATCTGAATCTGTGGGTGTTCCCCAGGCATTGCTTGCAGTTGTCTCGAGGCCATAAGTATTTTATCTTTAGCCTGGAAAAAATGGACTCTCAGGAGAACATCACAGGGCAGGTCTTGTGCGATGAATCCGGGTTTGGGGATCCTATGGATCCTGTCAATGGTCAGGTCAGAGGGGGACAGGGAAGGCACTAACGCTGCAAACAGTTCCTTGGCGTATTTCTCCAGGCTTTGGGGTTGAACCGACTCCGGCACACCCCTGAGCTTGAGGTTGTTTCGTCGCGACCTATCCTCAAGGTCAGCGACTTTGTCCTTGAGCCAAGAGATGTCTTCAGCATGTCCATTATGAGCAGCCACTAAGGTGTTGAGGGACAATGTACATTTATCCATAGACCTCTCCACCGAATCTACCCTCTCCCCTAGCTGGTGAATCTCCCTCCTAGTCTGGGTCAGTCCTTGGACCATGTCCGTATGGAGGGAGGACCATAGGGAGTGCATCATATCCTTCAGCAAAGATGCCGATATTGGGTGGTCTCCCACAGGGAAGACCCCAAACGGATCAGCTGCATGGAAGGCCTGTGGTTGCGGTGTGGTGGGAGACAGGCCGTGATCCATCTGCTCAGCAGGGATGGAGTGGGGGGGAGAGGGCCCTCGCCTCTGCTTCTGCTTGGCAGGGCTTCTCGATGAGGGTGAGGGAGGCGTGGAGGAGCCAGATGAATTCCCGCTATCGGGGTTAGCCACTTGCCTTAATGGGGGTGAGTGTCCGTCCCGCCGATCCGCACTATGTGCTGGAGGCCGTGGCTGCCGACCGGCGCCATGTTGGTGAAGGCCTGGCACGTTGGAGAGGAGATAGCCATCCATTCTGGTGTGCTGGTGGAAGTTTTTCTTCCCCTTCGCCATCAGCGAGGTGAGGAGAAGCTGCAGAGGCGATTAGACCGCAATTTGTGTCTTCCCGTAGGTCGTTGAAGGCTGAAGTCCCGGGTGGCCGAGCGGAGCTTCAGAGCAGTGCTGCCATCCGCCGCGCCGTACGCCACGCCCCTAATGTATTCTATACCTTTCTTGGTTTTGAAGGTGTCTACTCCACTGCAGCTCGTGCTTTGCACTTAGATGCCTGATCATGCAGGTTGTGCTCAGGTTGAGAAGGTTTTATGCCTCGCTTCAGGCTCTGATTGCACAGGGTGCAAACCACTTGTGTCCTGTCATCAGCACATTGTCTGAAGAACTTCCACGCTAGAGAACTCCTTTGAGCTGGCTTTGGTGTGCTCGGTCCCTTGCTGCATTGGGCAGTAGCAGGCGTAGTGTCTAGGGCACGGCCGCTCCGCTTCTGCACCCTGCTCCCTCTTCTGCTGTGCTGGTGGCTCTGTGCGACCACCGCCTCTTCCTCCAAACTACTCAGGTCACCTGCATGACCTTCATTCCATGTGGGGTCGAGGACCTCATCGTCCTCCACATCATCTTCCACCCAGTCTTCACCCTTGCCCTCCTTGTCGGTCTCCACAATTCTGAGTGCCGCAGCAGTTGGCACCTGCGTTTCGTCATCATCGGAGACGTGCTGCGATGGTCCTTCCATGTACTCATCTTGAGAAATAAGTGGTTGGGCATCGCTGCACTCAATCTCTTCTACTTCTGGGGCAGGGCTAGGTGGATGGCCCTGGGAAACCCTGCTAACAGAGGTACCCTCGGAAGCCTTACTGGCCCACATTATGATGATTCCGAAGGCTAACAAAGATCCCACGGCCCCACAAAGCTACCGCCCCATTTCTTGCTTAATGTAGATATCAAAATTTTCGCTAAACTCCTGGCAAATTGCCTGAAACATCTTATGCCCCTCATATCCTGTTGGCGACTAGACTAACTTTAACTCGCCACTGGAAAGACCCTCTCCCACCACATATAAAAGAAATAATACAACTAGTTAATACTCAGGCGTCCTATGAAGTAGTGTTTGCGTCCTCCATGGGTAGACACGATATAGTCAAAGCCACCTGGCTTACCTGGTTTAGACATCAAGGAATACCAGATTACTGAAATTTGCTGAAATTTGTTGTTTTCTTTTATCTGTCGGGTACTCATGGATTTGTTACTTTTTTTTATTGTTGTTCCTGTTTTTCTTCGTTACCATGCTCAACTATTAATGGCATACATATAATACTTACACTATAACTTGTTATAATGTTATTTGCTCCTAACTGAGCAATTCTCTATTGTTAATATGAAAATCTCAATAAAAACGTATTGGAAAAAAAAAAAACAGGTTACAACCTGGGAAGCATAACGATCCCAATGGGGCAATGGGTGAGCGATGGGTGAGACTCCTACCTTCTCGGCCACGCCCCTGATGATGTCAAGTGTATGACAAAATGAGTTGGGTGGAGTCAGACGTGACATAACCACGCCCCCATAGCTGGGGCTACGATCGCATGTGAGGACACTGTATCATTGCTCCTTTACATCCCGTACATGGGAATACATGCTCTAACTGGCGCTGTATATGCGAGTGCACTGTTTTTATTTTAAATAAACCATTTTAGTTGTACAGTATCACGCTATGTTCTTGCCGATTTCTATCTTTTTGGTTCCTGGTTTTCTACCTTGAACATTTCCATACATATGTTCCATGCAACAAGCGAATTACACCTGGCAGATCTCTCTGCAAACAATAAGCTAGCTGAGGTTTAGCCATTGATTTGGGTGACCATATTGATCTGGTAAGCAGCCTCTTTGGATACCCTTTGATGATCAGATCATGGGTGCTTTAACTTTTTTGACTTACCTATGGGAGTGGTATCTTGCCTGCCGAGACTTGTGGTCCTTTTTCCTGTTTTTTTTTTCTCCTGCACGGAATATATGCTTATTATTGATATTTTCATGTGAGTGCAAAACTTTTGTTTTAATTTGCGATTGTGTGTACGGTATTATGCTATGTTTTTGTCCTTTTTTATTTTCATGGCACCTGAGCTTCCATTATGAGTATCCCTGTACATGTGCATTATACTATAAGTGAACCATACCTGCTGGATTCTTCCATTGATTTTGAGGTTTATCCATTGAAATTGGGTGACCAGATTGTTTTGGTAAGCAGCCATTTTGGACACTTTGTGGTGACCTGATCACAGGTGCTTCACATCTTCTATATCTACATACGGAGTGGTATCTTGCCTGCTGGGATTTGTGTTTCCTCTCTCTGCTTTTTTGTTTTACACGTTCAACATTTTTATTTTTTATGTGAGTGCAATATTTTTTGTTTTATTTTTGCAATTGTGTGTATGTTATATATATATATATATATATATATATATATATATATATATCACACTATGTCTTTGCATTCCTTTTTTACATATGGTCTCTGAGCTTCTGCCATTGAATACCTTCTACCGCATATTGTATTGAATTACACCTGGTGGATCTCATTATCATCAATTAAGCGAACCTAGGTCTATCCATTAAATTGGATGACCATTTTCATCTAGTAAGCAGCCTTTGGAACATACCCTAGAGTGTTTTTTTCTTCTAGCAAGCATAGTGCGGCATATGTGCTGGGATTTGTTGTTCTTCATATCAATATTTCACTTATTTTGGATTGGCACAATTAATTGGACTTTTTATTAATTTATCAAGGACTCACAATTCACAACAACTGTTTATTTATATGTTATGCTTTATATAATTTCTTTGAGCATCACTTGGTGACATTATTTCACTATTTTTATTGGGTTAAGCGCAACACATATCTCCATACACAATTCTTTGGATTTTCTATAGGTCCATGTGTGCAGCTTAAACTAGACACAATTGAATCACATTTCTTAATACTTTTAGCGCAGAAATTCATCCATTTATACCTTCTGGGCATACACTGGTCTTTTGGGGTTGACATTGTCTCGCATGCAGCAATGGAAGATGAAGGCTGGTAAGGAAGAACAGGAAGAACAGGTTATCTTCAGCTCACACAGACCACACATGTTTAGCAGCAGGCACACAGCCTTACTTCACTCTCCTTTACTTTAGATTTTGGCAGCCTCCAGATGATACAGAAGACTGTTTCTGGCAAGACAGCATCACACTGTGCACTCTGCAAGTTTAAATTTTGGCAGCAAGCCACCTGGCTCCCCCACAAGATCATCAATTGGTCACTAACCTTGCACTTGCTCTGTATGGCTCTGAAGTGCTCAGAAACAACAGTGGAACACACCCCCATATTTTTTGGGCCGGAGATTTGATAGTAGATGCATGGGATTCCTGGGGTTCCACAAGCTTATCATAACCCATAACCCCTTATCAAATCAGCAACCGAGACTCCATACAGCTCAAGCATTTAGCAGGCACACTGGACAGACAGCTGGATCTTTAATCCAGCGAGGTAGGAGACTGCACCAGGTCCTGATGGCACAGAGGAAAAGAAAGGAATGCCATCCTGGATGAGTTAGTTTCTGATAGTATGGGGGGAGGGGGGGGGGGTTTGGCGGGGCTCACCCGGAGGTGGCTGACATGGAGCTGTCAGAAAAGCCTTTTTTTGTCAACATCACAACTATATGTAAAATTTCCACCACAATAACTATTTCCTAATGCTCTTACCACCATTAGGAGCTTAAGTTTGGCTGAGTTCACACTTATGCAAATGACAGGAGAGTGTGACCGGCTCTCAATGGAGCCAGTTCACGTACCTCCAGGTGGCCAGAGGTAACACCTTTCTGCACTCTCTCCCTCTGTTGAACTCTTATCAGTTACATTGATTTGCAGCTATATCTGTGTAGTACATAACACCTCCCCATGTTATGAAGAAGAAAATAGGGGGAGGTATTCTGTAGCTCTGCCCTAGGTCAACAACACTGCTCCTTTGTAGATAGATACTATAGTGAGTGAAGTGGACAAAACATGTGTTATTGTCCGAATAACCAAGTGAAAATAATGGTTAAAAAAAAGCCTGAAAAAAAAGAAAATGTATTCAGTGACCACATACAAGGGCTGATTAACTACAAATATACAACATTTTGTTCTTGGCTTTAGATTCACTTTAAATGTGTTCCCATCACCCTCTTAACTAAGGATGATCGAACTTTTGAAAAGTTCGGTTCGACCAGAACACCCAAATTTTCCAAAAGTTCGGTTCGGATTTCAGAACCCCATTGAAATCAATGGGACCCGAACTTCGGTAATCAAAAAACACAATTTTGAAGCCCTAAAACCCAATAAATGCCCCTAAAAATTGCCTAGGGTTCTGGGTCATGCCCCATTAACTATTAATCACACAAAAAAAAGTTCTTAAAATTGTCATTTTTGATAAAAAAGCCAATTATTGAAAAAATTAAAAAAAAAAGAGAGATTTTTTGATTTTTACTTTGTATTTAGTATCTGGGGGGTCTAAAAGGTGTGCATGTGAAGTTTCAGCTCTGTAGCATGTCCAGAACCATGAAAAAAAAAAGATAATTTTTCAGTAGAACAGGGATGTGGGTCGGGACCCTCCTTTAACTTTAACACCTATATGATCTTTTTTTCTGGTTCTGGACATGCTACAGAGCTGAAACTTCACAGGTACACCTTTTAGACCCCCCAGACACAAAATCACACAAAAAAAAAGTTCTTAAAAATTGTCATTTTTGATAAAAAAGCCAATTATTGAAAAAATTTAAAAAAAAAAAAGAGATTTTTTGATTTTTTACTTTGGATTTCAGATCTGGGGGATCTAAAAGGTGTACATGTGAAGTTTCAGCTCTGTAGCATGTCCAGAACCAGAAAAAAAAAAGGATTGTTTGTATTAGAAAACTTTCTGACAGGGGGTTGGCTCCGCTCCTGTAACACCTTGCCGGTTTAATAGAAGGCATTTTTTTGGGATCTTTGCAGTCACGAAAAACATCTGAACTTGTGTATAGTGGTACTGTGCACAAGTTCAGATGTTTTGCCTGCCTCCAAAACCCCCCAAAAAATGCCAGCAAAAACACACCTGGGCATTTTTTTTTGACGCTAGCGTTTTTTTGGCATTTTTTTGGGTTCTTTTGAGGCAGGCAAAACATCTGAACTTGTGTATAGTGGTATATATACACACATACATATATTTATATACACACCTAGACATATATAGGTGTGATAGTAGCAGAAATATATTACTGTAAATGATTTCATTAGCGCAAGCATATATTTCTGCTACTATCACACCTATATATGTCTAGGCGTGTATATAAATATATGAAGGTGTGTATATACACCACTATACACAAGTTCAGATGTTTTGCCTGCCTCCAAAACCCCCCAAAAAATGCCAGCAAAAACACACCTGGGCATTTTTTTTGATGCTAGCGTTTTTTGGCATTTTTTTGGGTTCTTTTGAGGCAGGCAAAACATCTGAACATGTGTATAGGGGGTATATATAGACATATATGTCTGAATATATACCCCTAGACATATATAGGTGTGATAGTAGCAGAAATATATTACTGTAAATGATTTCATTAGCGCAAGCATTTATTTCTGCTACTATCACACCTATATATGTCTAGGGGTATATATACAGACATATATGTCTATATATACCCCCTATACACATGTTCAGATGTCATGTCTGACATCAAACCTGTCCTCAAAAAAGCACTGGCAGTGGCAGCCCCTGCAGCATAAAAAATGCTTGGCTGGTGAGAAGCCATATGCCTGTGCCGAAGCTATTCAGAGAAATTATCATTTCTCTATAGCGGTCACCCTGCTATGGAAGGGTTTTGTCACCCTGCCATAGCAGTCACTGCCAGTTAACCCTACACTACACTACGGTCCCCTTACACTTAACACTTTCCCTACAGAAACTAAATTTTTGAAGCTAACTAAAGTGTAAAGGAGCATTCTAACTACACTAGATATCCCTTTCCTCACACTAATAAATAGCTAAATGACACTTTTAAAGTAAAATTAACAGAACTGCTTCCACTCTCTTCCATGTCCAGTATAACAATGCTAGGAATATGGCGGGGGCGATCTTATATACTGGGGGGCGTATTCACTAATGATTGGTCTAGGGACCCCCTAGTCACTCCAATCACATTCCTAGCATTCTCCTGCCCCCTAAATTGGCTTTTGCTAATGGTTCTGGTCCAATCACAGGCTTTTAAAGCCCATTTCCTGAAGCATTGCATTTTGGGCGGTTCTGTTTGCCGAATTCTGAACTTTTTGGGCAAAAAGTTCTAAATTCGGCTGAACCTCGAACACCCAATGTTCGGGCCGAACCGATGGTCGACCCGAACCGTTCGATCATCCCTACTCTTAACCACAGCAACAAAAAAATACTTTAATTTGGGATGCCACAATAGAACTCTGACTCCTTCTGTACAGAACTGTGAATGTCTAATGGGTTGTAGAGTTTTTTCATAGGGAAGGTGTTTCTTATTTTTTCATTAAAAAAAAGGGAATTTTATCAAATTAAATTTCAATAAAATTGAACATTTTTGCCTCAGATCCACAGTATATTGGTAGGAAAACACATCAGCTAAAAATCTTTAACATTCACTTGGTGGTAATTATTGTTGATCAGTGAGTCACCTCTATAGCTTTAGGACATATCATGTTGAATAAATATATTTAAGACTGTAGATAGCAATAAAAAAAAATGTCCTTTTTATGTAATATATCTTTATTTCCCTAAAGCCTCATATACAAAGTGGGGCTCCAGCATTTTTTATAATTCCCCTTTAAACATTATATGGGGCTAAGTGATATGTTTGCTTTAAAAATTGAAAATATTGTACAGATGACAATTACACCAATGCCTTTGACTTCTTTTATTTCTCTTTGAACAAATTGTATTTTTCTTTAAAGATGAACCTTAAAATGGCCTCTGATTTTATTCTTCCATGATCTTTTTTTCATTTCATGAGGTCTGAAAGCAATGCTGGTGAACATAACCTGGAGGTATAGCTGTGATTTTATCATCTGCAATATATGCAATGCAATGAATAACTGTCTGTAGACGGACACAATGGATCATTGATCTACAATATCAGCGTTCCAGAATCCACACTTTCTTGTCATCTCTGGTAAACTGGTGCGCCATAATAAAATAGTGCCTCCAAGCTATCGCATGATTATGAAACTTATTATGCTGCTGATTGTGTTAAGAGAAATATTATTACAAAGTTTGTCCTTGAGGAACAGAATTTACATACAATACTAAAAATAGGGATTGTTGGCTAAAATGTTAAGCATGTTGGGTGTGCTGAAGGCTGGAAATGGTTTGTATGCTTTTTGGCTGGAGGCTTTTTGTTTCTTGTGAGCTAAGTATGTTTTGTAGTGTAGGACAGTGTCATTAATTTATTTTCTTGTATTGTGACACAGGCTGAAGAAATAAATAACTGTTTTGAAGATGTTGAGTGAGAAGAGAAAAGATTTTCATTTCTCTCTCACATGTCAGTGCTGCATCAATGAACATAACAGGTTTCGATAATAAAGGACGCCTGTCATGTTAACCTTGCTTGACTCTACAAGGTTCACAGGCTGCCTGAGTTTTCTATAAACCAGGCTGAAAAATAATATCTCATTAGATTAGATAAGAGTAACCATCATTATTCATCAAATCAAATTTTACTTCCACCCCTTTCACACCTTCAGTTTTGGTAGCCCCATGATATAAAAACAAATCTTGATATTTAAAGAATGCGTTTAACACATAATATATGCTGTTAAAAGAATACTATATTTATTCTAAATTCATGTTATTTCAGTTGTTTTTTTTTAAATTGAAAAATAAAAAAATAGATGTTTAAATAGATGTTTAAATTGCAGTTTTTTATATCTTTTTATGATTAAATGTATGCAATTTGGGTTTAAAAGTAAATGTTTTTACCAAAAGGATTTCCAAAGCACTGTGAGTTACCTAAAAATAACAGGATTTCCAAAGTACTGTGAGATAACTAAAAGAGACAGCAAAGCAGTGGCAATCTGCCCTGTGGATTATGTTACCTGTTTGGAAACTATGTCCACTCGGTATCTCATAACTGACTGCTTTCGGCCTTTGAAGCCTTGTGTCATAGAGTTGACCCGATTCATCATAGCTTTTTCTAATTTACTCACCATTGTCCAGTCAGATGCAAACTACATCCCCTATTTCTCATTAAATGGAAATCAGAATTGGGACTGTTCCTTACAACTGTGCAAAAGGAAGAAAAATGCATTTTGCCCAAAAATCTTCTATGTCCTCTAGTGTTCAAGAGACCAATTGCAAACTTTTTTACCATATGGTACCAGGTCCCGACTAAACTCCACTGCATCTTTCTTGCTGCAGATCCCAAATGTTTGCTGGCACTGAGGAGAAAAGGTGGGCTTTTTTTTCCCAAGCTCCAGCCATTTTGGCGGTAACTGATGTTATAAAACAACTCATGGCTGTAGGCCTACATGATGTCCCATCGGCCTGCCTGCTGCACCTGTCAGGAAGGCCCATCAATAAACATAAGGCTTCTCTCACCATTCAGCTACTGAACGTGGCAAGGAAAAAAGCAAATCAAGAAATATTAATGAATGGTGAAAAACAAAGGGCAGACTACAAATCCAACATGATTGGGACAAAAACGCTAGGACTTGTTGTTCATAAATGCTTTGATGTCCCATTCTATGTTGAGTCCATAGGACGTGTAAGACTGGAGAGTATATATCCAATATGTCTCCAGTCTTGAGACACCCCGTACCCCTCCAAGGGGCCACACACTGATCGATCACTTGAAAGGAGGTTCCAGTGGGATCTTTCCTATGGTGATTCAGGTAATGTTTGGGGACACTGTGGTTGGTTTCCCCTTTAACAATAACAGGCTTTTTTGAGCTATGCCAAATTCGGTTCTGGTTGGAAGGTTATGGTGGAGATGCCTGGTTCAGCTGTCCGTGGTGGGGCTACCCCACTGGTGTGTACCCTTTTATTATTTTATTATTATTTTTTTTTACTTTTTTTTGCTACTTCTAGGGTGTGAGGATCCCAAATGTTGCCCCTGAGTGTTGGTACATGTGGGACTATGGCTCTTATGGATTTGGTTCCCCTGAACCTTGGTGCTGTTTGGTATGTGTGTTTGGATGTTTGCCTTTACCCTAGTGTGAAGCCTCCTCCTGTGTGGCTGGATATGTGTGCCTTCATCCTTACCTTTCACCCTGAGTGGAGCTCTCCCCTCGACTCAAGTCTGAAACTCTATGCATAATATGTGAGAACCTCTTAACCGACTATAGAGAATTTACTTTATATGTTTGTGAACATATAAAATCTTCTTTTTGTAATAAATATAAAATGTTTTTTTGTATATCTTGGGATATATTTGATGCACTTTTGTATTGAAGATTGGTTATTGTTAAATTATATAATACTGACTGTAATTCCTCTCCAGCATTATTAGGATCTCCTCAGGAAATCATCTGGCAAAATGCGTAGAGATCCATACCTGTCATGATATGCAGATTCCTGCACCTGGCCCCCTCTGTGTAAATCTTCACTCATTCTTTCAATAAGTTGATTGGGCCACTCGCTACAGGTTTATTTTGCACATAGAGTGCTATACTTAACCAGTTGGAAAATGCAAGCAGGGTAGCTCAATGCAATGTTTTTATAGTTTTTATGCTCATATGAAATAAACTTTGTATCATTTTATTCAGTTGTAGTCCTTCTCTATTAGGGTTATTCATAGCAACCTTTAAAATCCTTTACTTTTTTTGTTCCTTTTATTTAAACTTTGATATAGGAGTGGTTCCATGTTTATTGAGATCTGTCTCCACATATTAGGTAGTATAAAAAAATACAATAATAAGTAATATGTTTTTTTTTTTAAATATGTTTAATATACTGTAAATTAGAATGAAGCAGCAACAAAGAGTTCATACAAATGTTTTGGGTGGTTGGGTAGCCAAATGATTATAAATATAAGTAAGTTTGGACCTGAAAGCTAATCTGATGATTATTTTTATGTATGTGGATGACATTGGACTGCACTAGATACCCCAGCCATCTTACATCATGGAAAAATATTGACTGGCAATATTTGCAGTCAGCTTCTGTTGTTTCCCTGGGATCATTTTTTCTATACATCCATCTCCCACACGTATTGTGCTATTTGTACCTTTGGCCTGTGGATATGCCTGTTTACAGTTGTTACATCTAACAGCTGTATTAACTGTGGGTATAGGATTCTGTATATGGAGATTTTTGATTTAATTACTTCTTTTTTTTGTTGTTGTTTGAACTAGATGGTTGTGTGTCTTTTTTCAGTCTAACTATGTACAGTATATAGTATGTAACTGTATAATTCTTTCTACACTCTGTGCCTGTTTGTTTTTTAATCCCTGATCCTGTTATGAGATACAATGAAGTGCAGATGTGCTATGGATGTCTGAACTTTTAATAAATCACTGTGTAACTGTTCTTCCTTCCAGACAACAGGAAAGAACAAAACTGGAGACGAGGATGTCTCTTCTATCTCTACAGCAGCCTTCATATTTTCTTCCATACCCTGGTGAGCTTGCAATGCTTCCTAATTCTTAAATTCATATGTTTGAGAATTACATCCTTTCTGCTAATCAGAAGGACTTACCTACTTCTAGAATGCTTGATATACCCATTCACTGCCTGGGAACAGTAGAATGGCATATTTTCTACAATCTACAAACATCAGATGACACTGATGATACAGCTCACTGCATTAAAGTATTTTGTGCCTAAAATAAACATGGTTGCAGAACAATATACATTTTGACAACATGAACGGTATACAGTGAATCCACAGTACAATTGTTACAGCTTTTTGAGAGTTGGTTGCTAATTGTGTTTCTGGTGCTCTAATGACTATAAAGTCATTGACATAGTTGAATCAAAACTCAAGCCATGGGAGACCCTTATGGCTTTAATCAGCTCAAAAAAAGTATATTTTAAATTGACTTTGTGTTTAACATGAATGGAGGATTTTTATTAGATTTCTCTCATTCGCCATTATATGTGTATGGCTAGCCTTAGAGACCAATTAGTAGAAAAAACAAAATCAGCCCATATTAGGAAATTATTGCTCCAGTAAATGGTGAAACTCTGAGCCCTTTTCTACAACCTTATTACAGGATTCAACATAAGCTGTCTATGGATCTCATTACATACTAGAGACACTGCAAGTGCGCCTTATACAACATTGCATATGAGAGACACCAAGCAATTGTAGGAACAAAAGAGTACATGTATTATACTGCTGGCCAGACATGAATGCCCAAGTAATGACTGCCATTAAATCTTGTGGTATATGTGAGAAGTATGCTAAATTTGCTGCCAGACTCAATCCACCATTTTGGCCAGTGCCATTTTTTTCTGCTTGGGAAAAGGTTACTATTAATATTGTAGCTTATTTCACACAGACACTAGTAGACTGGCGATTTGCTATAACATAAATGGATTGTTACAGTAAGTGACTAAAAATTGCCTTTGTCACAGATATAACATCTGGTACTTTAATTGAACTTTTCTCCCCACAGTTTTCAGCAGGGATAGTAACTCAAATTAACTCGTGTCGTTGTTTTATCCGAGTATGAATCCTTCCTGGGTGAGAGAAATATTGTGCACAGGAAAGCCTCAGTTTATTACCCCTCAAGCTGATAGAGAGATTTGACAGAAGCCTTAAAGAAGATTTTCAGTCTGCATATCTTACAGGGAAATCTTGAAAAGTTTTTACGAAAGTGTTTTACATGTGTAAAAAGCAACTAGACGTGCATCTACACAATCATTGCCAACTGAAGTACTGCAAAGCAAACAAATGAGTACTAAACTACATGTTGCAGACATAAAATTCCCACAACATTGTGTGCCTCTGAAACCAACAGTTGATTGAAACAGGGGCAATCCAAATTGTCTAATCTGCATAGAGTAACATTCCAACCTATACATTTTTCAGAACTTTCATTTGACAAAGAGCATTTCTCATTCCTAGTATAACAACCAAATTAGAGACTAGGAACCCAAACCACTTAGACATATTCAAATAATCAGAATGCCTGCTGTGTGGATCAATGACCATATACAATAATTAAAATGGTACTATTTTGTGATGTAATTTATTAGATTGTTGTTGTCTATATTTTTTAATGTGGGGGAAACTGACAAATTGATACTATGAAGGGAATTTGGGGTGTTCATGTCTCTGGCCTATAGATGCAATTGTTACTTGTGCTATACTTTGCAGTTAGTTTCCATTTGTGTCCCTGTTCTGAAATACTTAGAAGCCTTCATGTGTTTGTTGATACTTGAAGAACTTAATAAATCAATCTTCAACTACTCTGCTTCCTAGACTACAGGACACAACACATAAGAGAGTGGTACTCAAGGTTGAAGAATTGGTTGAAGAGTTCATAATCTATTAGTCATTCTACAACATATTAGGGTTCTTAAGATCAACACAAAAGGCCATATATAGAAGATGCTAAAACAGAACATTAAAGAGTCAATAAACCTTAGTTAAAAAAATATGGTACCAGTTAATCATTATATAAAAAGCACCACTTCATGCTTCTTTCCCTTGAACAACCTTTCTAAATATTGTTTTTATTATGTTACTTTTCTTATTACCCACAAGCCTCAGCAGTGCTGATCCTGAACTTTCAGTGAGGACTGCATTAATAATCATGGATGAGCACTACTCATCTGTACTACATCTCACATGGTTACTTGTGGCGGCATATGGCAGTGTGACTGTGCATGCATGACTACTACTATCACTGTCAGTTAGCTAGGCTGTGGTGGGGCTTTTGAAGAAAATGGCTAGTTTTAGAGCTGGAAAAAAGTATACATAGCAGCAATAGGAATACTGACATGTAGCATTGTGGGACATACCGGGATTGCTCACCTAACATGAGAACATTTGGGGCTAGCATAGCCACCCTGAAAAAGGAAGTGTGAGGTACAGATTTTTTTTCATTCATATTCAAACACTTTGGTATATATAGCTAATCAAGTACATTTATATAAGAGATTGGTGGTCAGCGGTAGTGGTATGAGTTGGTAATGCTGCATAGCATAATGCTTTGGGGGCCAGTTTCAAAGAAAAAAAAGTAATTTTTAACATCAACTGCAATGTTTGGTGATGGTTTGGTTTGCTGATCCAGAGCTAGTTCATTTTTTTAAAGATGAGTCAGTCAACTGTGTCTGTGGAAAGGCAGATTTTTTTTTTCTGTCCCAAATCACCTGTTGCACTAAATGCCCATTCATAAAGACCACTGGCCTCAGTGCAGCCTAGCAGCTTGATTGCATGTTGGGCAAGCTTGAGTCACTGATATAGCCTCAATAGTAAAGTAGGTAATCTTTTGTCAGGGTATCCATATCTGCCCATGTAATCCCTGTTAAAATGAGTAAGGAGCTGTTTGTGTGATTGCTACCAGAAAATGGGTGGCCAACCAGTAGTGGTCCTTCTCCTCAATAGGAAAATGTATAAATTAAAACGTATTTTTAAAACTATATAAAGGAAGGAAGATTTTGCATTGTATAAATATTATTTCTGATGGACCTTTCTGTCAAAACCACATACTAATTTAGCGCTGGAGCAACAAAATCAATCTAAATTACTTTTTTTAAAATAAAGATAATATGCTGCACACAGCACACATAATATTTCCACTATTCATTTTATATTCCATTGGGTAAACCACACCCACATTTATCTTGTAAGGGTCCAAAAAGCTATAATTTATATTTCTCAGATTCAAATAGAAGTAATATGCTTTCCTGCATACAGCATTTATAATGTTTCTACAATTTCTTGCTTTTTAGTGCCAAAAAAAGTAAAGCAGATTTTTATCATAAGAATGAAAGAATGTGGTGCACACTGCATTTTAATATATTTCTGGTGTGCCTCATTTGATAAAACACTGATTTAATTGACCTTTTAAGGACTTAAAAAATAACTAATTATTTTTTCTTTTTGGAAAAAAAAGAGGACATTTTGTACATACTGCATAGACAGTATAGCAAAAGCATATTTTAGTCTGCATTTCCCAAATGACAGAACAAACACATTTTGCAGGGCTAAAATCCACATTTATTTGTATATATTTCACATACAAAATTAATCAATAATTTCATAACTTCATAACAATATTTAAAGGATAAGTTCACCTTTAAAAAAAAAAAATGGCACATTTCTTTGCTAGTAAAAAATGTGCATGCATTATTTTTTTAAGGAGCCTACAGAGCATTGCACCCACAATCAGCAGATTAGCACAGCTGCAATTCCCAGCTCCTCAAGACTCCTAGGATAGTTGTCTGCCCATACCTCATATGGGCAGACAGTTGCCTGAGAGCAGGAAGATCAATGGACTATGAGGAAGCTTACTAGCGCCCCCGCAGCTCACTGAAAACTGCAAGCTGTCAGCCACAAAGGCTGGTAGTACTTGTAGTATGCATTCACAGGAAACTGTAAATGTATGACACTACTAGGTGGGGCGAAGCCCCGCATGGCCGAGTTGTTTTCAAATACTGACAGGGGGTGTGGGGAGAAGATCCCCAGCTCTCTGTCACAAGGAGGGGGGGGGAGCAAAAGGAGAGCTGCAAAGGCTGAAACATGTTGCATATTCCACCCTAAACACAAGTGGAATATGTGACATGTTACAAAAGTGAATTTATACTTTTAAGGTATACTTAAGTTATTTAATCAGGTTGCATTTGAACAGAAGGGACCACAGTCCGCTTTTATTCAAAGAAAACAACACCCAAAAGCAACTTCAGATTGTTTCTTTCTCCAGAAAAAAAAAATATATTTTTATACCTCACTACACATTAATAAAAAAATGTTTTCTTTGTCTGCATTTTCAACAGGAGAGAGAGCAGGCAACTTGAGATTAAAAAATCATCATAAGAGTCAATGATTTAACCAAAAACAAGGATTCCCAGAATCCATGCACAGTATGCAAACACTTTTACAATACAGCAGTTTATTGTGGAGGGACAAAGCAGGTTTTAAGGCAAAAAACACTTTAGGACTACAATATTTCATAGGGGCAATAGCCAAAAAAAAAAAAAACCTGATTAAGGGGGAGCATAGGAACATACTGAAAATGAGAGACAAAGAATATGATTTAGCCTGTATAAAGCATTATAAATTTTACAACTGAATAATAACCCTGTGTGAAAAATGTCTCAAATTTGGAAGCTGAGGAGCAACTGCAGAAATATTAGGTGTGGCACTTGACATTGCTGGAGCAGTATAATTCACCCAGACATTGAGGTGCAACCCAGGAATGACCCTGCATAAAAATATTTCCAAGTTTGGCAGCTGAGGAGCAGGTGCAGTGATATTTCCAAATTGGACTAGAACTGTACAGGCCGCACAAGATAGTAATACTGCAGACTTTCAGCATGATAATGTATAGAGATGATAATGTATAGAAGGAAAGCAGTAGCGGTAGAAGATGGTAAAAGTGTTGGTAATTAATGGCACAACAGTAGCTGCGGCAGCAGATGGCAATGGAGATAGGCCAGCACAACTGTAGCATGAGATGATAATGGTGGCAGGGGATGGTAATATAGAATCCCAACAGCACTCTCTGGAAGTGGTAATGATGGCTGAAGATAATGACATGTCACTGGTGGTGGTATGAGTTGGTAATGCTGTATGGGATAATGTTTTGGAGTCAATTTCAAAGAAAATAAATGTAATTGTTAACATCAATTGCAGGAGTTTGGTACTGATTGCTGATCCAGGACTGGTACATTTTTATAAAGATGAGCTAGTCAACTGTGTCTGTGGACATGCAGATTTTTTTTCTGTCACAAAAGCACT
Source organism: Pelophylax lessonae (assembly GCF_965119305.1). Taxonomy (NCBI): domain Eukaryota; kingdom Metazoa; phylum Chordata; class Amphibia; order Anura; family Ranidae; genus Pelophylax; species Pelophylax lessonae. Next base: position 768,343,633 of record NC_138768.1, read on the forward strand.
TGCTGAAATAAATACCAATTTCTAAAGATCACTGGCCTCAGTGCAGACCAGCAGCAAGATTGCATGCTGGGCAAGCTTGAGTCACTGATCTAGCCTCAGTAGCCAAGTAGGTTGCTTCTTGTCAGGATGTTCTTATCTGCCCATGTAATCACTGTTTAACGCTTCTGCGTTTCTTATGTGGTGTGGATTTTCAGCTGCAGAAATAGTCCCACGTCAGTAGTCATGTAAGAGATATGCTGAGATACCATTCCCAACCTCAATGACTCATCATGTGTGGAAGGTCTTATTTCAGCCAGTAAATACACACAATTAGCAAGCTGGTTCCTAGAGTGACTTTATGTATGTGGTAACACAATGATGAAGGTTGAGGGATAGGTTGAGTGGAGGTGGTAGGTGATAGACACTTGAAGGTGAGACAGTAGCAGATGGATGCAGGAAGGTTTAGCAATGTTGTATGATAGCAGATGATAGAATAGCAGGTGGACATACAAAAGAGATCAACCCAGTGCAGAAAAGTAGCAGTAGTCTCAAGAGCTAGCAATCTAGTTATGCAGATGTGATAAACAGTCTTTACTATGCAGAGCTAGATAGTGTAAGCTTAGTAAAAGTTTATAGAGAATTCCCCTGCGGGGTACTTAGCACTATTAGCGATACAGCCGAAGGGTGGTTCAGGAGAGGCGGATGATCCAGTAGCAGGATACAGGGATCAGCGCAGCGAGGTTCCGTCAGCGAAGTAAGCTTGCAAGCATGGAAGCTTCAAGCAAGGTTAGCATCCAGGTAAGGGTGTTTCAACGAACACATGTGAGTGAGAACCGGCGCTTTAAATAGCCATCTAGTCCGGCGCTGGGTGATGACAGCTCCAGTCTTAAAGGTGTATGCGCACCTTTTCCAAAAGTAAATGGTGGGGCGCATACACTTGTGGAAAGTGTAATTTAGGGTACCAAAGGTACCGGAACATTACACACTGATCATATGGGTTATGCGCTGCTTGTGTGACTGCTGCCAGCAAAAGGTTGGTCAACCAGTTATAATTCTTCTCCCTGATGGCCCGAAACCTGGAGTCCTTGTGTTGACAACGCAGTATGAATAAGCCCATATGCGGCACATTTTGGTGGCAGAGGAACCTGGGTCATCGATGTTGCTGAGAGCAAAAGTGTTCTCAACCATTTTTCCTCACCAATGTATAAGTCCTGGTGTTTTAGAAGAATTAAATGTATCCGTGGAAGACTGCCTCCTTCTCCTTTTAACTGTTGGCACACTGAACTTCCTCCTCCTCCTTCTTCTGTGCCTTCAGTGAGCTATGCCTTGTCACAGCACACCAATATGGTCATCTCTTTGAATGGTGACAAGCCACACATGTCCTAAATTAGGAGTCACTAATGTGATAATAAAAACTCCAGATCCTCAGAGGCAGGTATTGTAACATATTTGCACAAATACTCATTCTTGGCTACTGATGCAAATGCAGCCCCTGCAGTGTGGCCAAGGTCGTGTTAAAGTAGAAGGGCATATCATATATCAAGTGGTTGTCAGACAGCTGGTGTTGCTGCTGAATTTCAGTTAGCCAAGCAGTTACTGGGTATTAGGGATGATCAAACTTTTGAAAAGTTCGGTTTGACCAGAACACCTGAACTTCCCGAAAGTTCGGCCCGGATTTCAGAACCCCATTGAAATCAATGGGACCCGAAGTTCGGTAATCAAAAAACACCATTTTAAAGCCCTAAAACCTAATAAATGCCCCTGAAAAGTGCCTAGGGTCCTGGGTCATGCCCCAGGGACTATTAATCACACAAAAAAGTTCTTAAAAATTATTGAAAAAAAAATGAGATTTCTTTGGATTTAGTGTCTGGGGGTCTAAAAAGTGTACTTGTGAAGTTTCAGCTCTGTAGCATGTCCAGAACCAGAAAAAAAACATTGTTTGTATTAGAATTACAGTAGAGCAGGCATAGGGCTCCGCTATTTCACACCCGGCCGTTTTTGTTGCAGGCATTTATTGGGCCTTTTTGTGGATGTCTTTGGAGGCAGGCATGACATCTGAACTTCTCTGTAGGGGTTTATATACACACACACATATATGTATATATACACATACACACATATAGGTGTGAAAGTAGCAGAACCCTATGCCTGCGTTAATGAAATTATTTGCAGGCATAGGGCTCCACTCCTATCACACCTATATGTGTGTATGTGTATAAATACATATATGTGTGTGTGTATATATATATACCCCTATACAGAAGTTCAGATGTTATGCCTGCCTCCAAAGACGGCTAAAAAATGCCCAAAAAACGCCTGCAACAAAAATGCCCAGGTGTGTTAATGCAGGCATTTTTTTGGGCATTTTTTGGACGTCTTTGGAAGCAGGCATAACATCTGAACTTCTGTGTAGGGGTATATATACACACACACATATATGTATGTATACACCTACACACATATAGGTGTGATAAGAGCGGAGTCCTATGCCTGCAAATAATTTCATTAGCGCAGGCATAGGGTTCTGCTACTTTCACACCTATATGTGTGTAGGTGTATATATACATATATGTGTGTGTCTATATATACCCCTACACAGAAGTTCAGATGTCATGCCTGCCTCCAAAGACGTCCACAAAAAAGCTCAATAAACGCCTGCAACAAAAACTGCCAGGTGTGAAAGGAGCGGAGCCACTACCCTGCTCTACTGCAATTCTAATACAAACGATCTTTTTTCTATGTCGGTCACCCTGACATGGAAGGGTTTGGTCACCCTGCCATAGCAGTCAGAGTCAGTTCACCCTACACTACACTACGGTCACCCTGACACGTAACACTTTCCCTACAGAAACTAGATTTTTGAATCTAACTATAGTGGAAAATAGTACCCTAACTACACTAGATATCCCTTTCCTCACACTAATAATTGCTAAATGACACTTTTGAAGCAGGTGTAACAGAACTGCTTCCACTCTCTTCCACATCCCTGTATTACAATGCTAGAGATTTGGCAGGGCTATGTTATATACTGGGGGGGCGTATTCACTACTGATTGGCCTCTGGACCCCCTAGTCACTCCAATCACATTCCTAGCATCCTCCTGCCCCCTCAATTGGCTTTTACTGATGGTTCTGGTCCAATCACAGGCTTTTAACCGCTTGCCGACCGCCGCACGACTATTTACTGCGGCGGTCAGCCCCTCACAGGCAAAGCGACGTAGTACTACGTCGCTAACCTGTGAGGGTCTCAGGCGCGAGCGCGTGCTGCCGGAGGCCCGTTCCCGCGCGGACACAGACCCCCCCCCGCGCATGTGACCGGCGGACCCAATCGTCCGCCGGTCACTCGCGATCGTCGGTGGAGAGGGAGAAAGGCAGGCGGCTAATGTAAACAAGCCGCCTGTCATTCTCCCCTGTGTAGGAATAGTGATCATAGGTTCTACTATGTAGGACCGTTGATCACTGTTCCTACACCTCAAGCCACAGCCAATCACAGTTAGAATCACGCCCCTAGGGACACACATAACCCCTCCCTCTCAAAAAAAGTTAACCCCTTCACTGCCAGTGTAATTTTACAGTAACAGTGCATATTTATAGCACTGATTACTGTAGTAATGTCACTGGTAGCCCCAAAAGTGTCAAAAATGTCAGTCAAGGGTCCGATCTGTCCGCCGCAATGTTGCAGTACCGCAAAAAAATCGTAGATCCCCGCCATTAAGCGTTAAAAAAAAACAACAGAAATGACAAAAATCTTTCCCTTAGTTAGTAAACGCAATAACTTTTGCGCAAACCAATCAAAATACGCTTTTTGCGATTTTTTTTTACCAAACATATGTAGCATAAAACAAATTTTGATTTTTACATTTTTTTGGGGGGGAATTTCATATAAAAAAATGTGAAAAATATTGTTATTTTTTCATAATTGAGGCTCTTTTTTTGTTTATAGCGCATGATCAAAAAATCGCACAGGTGATCAAATACCACCAAAAGAAAGCTCTGTTTGTGGGAAAAAAAGGACGTCAAATTTTTTTAGGTACAGCGTCGCACGACCGCGCAATTGTCCGTTAAAGCCACGCAGTGCCAAATCGCAAAATAGGCCCTGGTCAGGAAGGGGGTAAAATTTTCCGGGGCTTAAGTGGTTAAAGCCCAGTTCCTGTCCCATTGCATTTTGGTCGGTTCTGGTTGGCGAATTCTGAACTTTTTCAGCAAAAAGTTCGGAATTCGGCCGAATTTCGAACAGTCAATGTTCGGGTGGAACCGATGGTCGACCCAAACCGTTCGATCATCCCTACTGGGTATGACCATCTGAAGTGACTACACATTCTTCTAGCCTACCACAGAACATGCTGGAAGCCAGGGTAGCCAACTAGCAACACCTGCACCACCAAGCTAAGGATGTATGCAAGGCAAGTCACATGTGTGAACTTTCCCTGCCAAAGGACAGACAGCCAATTGTTGACATTGTCACACACAACCTTTCCTGGTACAAGACGGAGTGGGTTCTGCTACCTCAGTCTGACCGTGAAGAACTGAGAAAATCTCAGTCCCATTGTGGCTCCTGTTTCCCCGGCATACCAGCAGTAAAACAGCAAGACTGATTTTTGCATAAACAGTTGGATAGGCTCTTATGTGCTTAAGCAGGATTAGTGGTTCTGAGAATTTACCTGATGAGACCATTGAGAAAGAGGAAGTAGAGGAGACTGAGTAGTCTTCATTACCAGGTAGTACTACAATGGCATGATACCACCAGCTCTCCCCTGCATCTGTCCTGCCATCAAATTGATGCAGTGGGCCTTGAAGGAGATGTAAAGCCCCAGCCCTTGCCTGCTAAACCATGTGTTTATGGTCACATGATCCTACCACATTTTGTGTGGAGACAATACTTTCCATATGATGGTGAAGTACTGGAATGGGCTTTTGGGTAAAAAAAAATTGTGGCAGAGGACTTAACACTGTGGCACAGCATAGGCCACACATTAGCAGCATAGAAGCAGCTATAAAGCCAGCAATTTTTACACTATGCATTGAGGCACTGGGCATTGGTGCTGAATGGATGCATATTTTTTTCTTCTGTTTCATCAGCTGAACAATAGACACCTTCCTGGCAAAGATGTAGCTGGGGATGGCAAGATTGATTAAGGAGACTTTGAGCATGATTGAAATCTGCTCCTAGCCCTAGCCAAGTGTCTCAATGCTGCTCATTAGGGATGAGCTTCGTGTTCAAGGCGAACAAATGGGCTTCTTCGTGGGAACTTCGAGTTCCCGCCTTATCATGGACTCTCTTAATTGTAATATTTAAAGCCCACATTAAACAGAAAAAAAAGAATCAATCAAAATTCTTGTGCACAAGTCTGCAAACAATCAGTGCCAAACACAAAAACACCTGTGAAAACTTAAAGAAAATAATATTGATGCGCCAAGTCTTTCATTGGAGATAAATAAATAAATAAATATGTTTGGTGTACAAAATGTTATCACAATAACTCTAAATCAGTCCATCAACTGTGATACTAAAGTGATAAATCAATTTCTGAGCCGTGATTATAAAATCAATAATATTAAAAGTCCCAATCCTCAGTGAAAATAGTGACTGAAAGAAAATCAAAAAATCTTCATCCACAAACGTGATCAAAAGTGCTGCATGCTTTACTCCAGGTGCTCCTAGTGACTAGTGACAGATTAGCAGCTCACCTTAGGAACAGACTCCTGAGAGTCAATACACACTCTGGGATAATCACTGCAGCCTTCCCATCACTGCCTCCTGATAGTCCCTCCAGGTTTATATGGCATCGGTGTGGAAAAATAAAAGCAAGATCTAGTGCTCTCTGATTTTAAGGCTATTTATTAAATCACAAATGGTGAAATCACACTTACATTTCAAAGCACTTCAGCAGTGCGTACTTATCATAGCATCAAACGCTGCCTGTGGTCTCCGGGAATCGACGTGATGACGTGCAGGCTCCTCCCCCGTACGCGTTGACTTAAAATCAGAGAGCACTAGATCTTGCTTTTATTTTTCCACACCGATGCCATATAAACCTGGAGGGACTATCAGGAGGCTGTGATAGGAAGGCAAACCAGACTGCAGTGATTATCCCAGAGTGTGTATTGACTCTCAGGAGTCTGTTCTTAAGGTGAGCTGCTAATCTGTCACTAGTCACTAGGAGCACCTGGAGTGAAGCATGCAGCACTTTTGATCACGTTTGTGGATGAAGATTTTTTGATTTTCTTTCAGTCACTATTTTCACTGAGGATTGGGACTATTAATATTATTGCTTTATAATCACAGCTCAGAAATTGATTTATCACTTTAGTATCACAGTTGATGGACTGATTTAGAGTTATTGTGATAACATTCTCTTAATTCTTAATTAAATAAATAACTGGCTAGCAGGGAGAATTGAACTCACAGCTCTTATTTGCAAGTCTGGTATTCTACCTCCTACACCACCAAGCCTGCTTAAGCTGGACACACTCTCCCTAACTTTTATCTCATCCACTGTTTGTAGGGTGAGATAGGAGTTAGTTAGTTAGTTAGTTAGTTAGTTAGTTAGTTAGTTAGTTAGTTAGTTAGTTAGTTAGTTAGTTAGTTAGTTAGTTAGTTAGTTAGTTAGTTAGTTAGGCAGGGAAAGTGTATTCAATCTAACTGTACTTGATGGTGGCGTAGCTGGTAGAATACCAGACCTGCAATTGGGATGTATGTGAGATTGAATCCCTTGGCCAGCAAGGGGCACTAATTTGGCTGCCCTGATTATCAGGGCAGCCTCATAGGTGCCTCCTTATCATTGCTCAGTATCAGCACACATCAGTTAAAAAGAAAATTACTTACAGTATTTACAGAAAATATTATAACAGAAACTAGGACTTTTTTTTTTCCAAATGTAAAAAACCCCTCTGGTGATTAAATACCACCGAAAGAAAGTTCTATCTATCTAAAAAAATATATAACAATTTAATTTGGATACAGTGTTGCATGACTCTGGCAGGGGCAGGAAGGGGGTGACAGTGCCTGGTATTGAGGTGGTTAAACACTGCTTTATCAAAAAAACTTCTCTTTTCAATGTGGCCAGCAAATATCTTGCAAAAGAAGGAGCCTAGAAAATATTATTTTTGAAACAAGCAGATGCATTATATTTCCAAAAAGGCACAGATTTTGTTGCTTTGCTCATTATCTGCACTGCCCAATATATATTAGGAAAACCAGTTAATTCCACGTTTCTGCCACAGGGCTTTGGGACACAGCCAAAAGCAAAGTAATTTTATGAGTTCAACCCTTTTAACAGTCACATTAAAAATGTATATGTAAGCAAAGGTAGCCTGCGGAAATTTAATGATATGTTTGTTTACTTCATCAAAATGTTAAGGCTAATGCCCAGAATGTTTAAACTCTCTATTTATTAACAATGTTTTCTGTTTAGGAACATATCAATGTTGAATGAGTTGATCTGCTCTAATTGGATCTAACTTAATTAATAAATTATTGGACACGGCTTGTCCCAATACCTTGTAGCAGTTGCTCATACACTGACTCCTACACAACGCACTTCAGCTTAAATCATAAATGCATGATGATAGTATGATAATTGTATGCTCTCCCAGTTGAATGCCATGGGCTATATTCCTAAAGATGGATTTGGAGTTTGAAGATCCAAGGTAAACGCATGGTTAAAAAAAAGCATACTTAGCTAGGACCAATAGTGATACTTCTCTTTCTGTAGCAGCTCAAAACAGAACATCTGGTAAATAATTATATAGCAGAAACTAATATCAATTGAAAGTTTTTGCAATACCGCCTTATATTAGCAGGTACGTTGTAATTAATTCATTGTCTGCTAAAGGCTGCTGCTTCAGCATTAAATGAGTGCAGGTTTCTTTGTGCTGGCTGCTCTTATAGAAGTAATTCCCTTTATTAATCTCACACACTGCTTTATCTTATGTGTGTTTCCTGTGTTCATAACAGATTTAATCATCAGGACATAGCTTTGGATTGATCTGCTGGGCCTGTCATTTGAAAGTATCTGCTGAAATATATGAAGCAGCCAGAGCTATCTCAGCAGTAATGTTTCACTAGTCTATTGTAACAGAGTTACATAGGTTATATTAATGTACTGCTTCTCATATAAATATATTGGCTGCATGTTCCAGTCATCAGACTCTAATGTAGGTGCTGCACTTGCTATTTTCCACACTGCATATGTTTCATTAGGAAAAAAAGATTCAAAAAGAACAATATAATGTATCTAAGCATAGTTGTCGTTATTGTTTAACCACTTCTGGACCGGAAAGGTTTTTCCTCTTAATGACCAGGCCATTTTTTGCAATTCGGCACTGCGTTGCTTTAACTGACAATTGCGTGGACGTGCAACGCTGTACCCTAACAAAATTGATGACCTTTTTTTCCCACAAATAGAGCTTTCTTTTGGTGGTAATTGATCACCTCTGCGATTTTGATTTTTTGTGCTATAAACAAAAAAATCCGACAATTCTGTAAAAAAAAAAACAAAAAAAACAATATTTTTCACTTTCTGCTATATAACATTCTAATTCTAACATTCAAATTGTTTTCATCCTTTTAGACCAATTTGTATTCTGTTACATATTTTTGGCAATAAAAAATCCCAATAAGCGTATTGTGATGGGTTTGTGCAAAAGGTATCACGTCTACAAACTAGGGGAAAGATTTTATGTAATTTGTATTTATTTATTTATTTTTTTAATAGTAATAGCGGCGATCTGCGATTTTTAGCAGGACTGGGACATTACGGTGGACAGATCAGACCCCCTAACTGACATTTTTGTCACTTTTGGGGGGACCAATGACATTACTACAGTAATCAGTGCTAAAAATATGCACTGTTACTGTAATAATGACACTGGCAGGGAAGTGGTTAACTTAGGGGCGATCAAAGGGTTTTAGTATGAGTGTTTGCTAACTGTATGGGAGAGGGATTTGTGGAATCAACACAGAGACCTGTGTTCCTAAATATGAGGATCACAGGTGCTCTGTGCTCATTCCAGAGAGAACACAGCAGACCGTCATTCTCTCTCCACGGGGAGTGATCGCTGCCTAATGGGGGCGGGTGCACCTCCAGCCGAGCCAGCCTGTCACAGTATATCTGCAGTTGGCGGTTGGCAAGTGGTTAACGCTGAACTTGAGGATAAGCAAAAACTGCCTAAAGTTCACATTTTGAAAACAAATAATAGATGCCCATTTTTTTGCTTGTAAAAAAATGTGTATTTATTATTATTATTATTTTTTTTTTTATCTAAGGAGCTGACAGAGCATTAGACCTGCACCAGCTCCTGCAGACTTTCAGGATAGCTGTCTGCTCGTGCCTTTGATATGGGCAAGCAGTTACTTGAGAACTGGAAGATCAATGAACTATTGCGAACTACAAGCCATCACTGGCTGATGGTAATTCGATAGTTGTAGGTAGGGATGGGCCGAACACCCGCCTGTTCAGTTCGCAGCAGAACTCCCGAACAGGGGAAATGTTCTAACCCGAACGGCAGACCTCATTGAAGTCTATCAGAGCGGAACAGGAAAAATCAAAAGTGCCCATTTTAAAGGCTTATATGCAAGTAATTCTTCCCGAGAACCATGGATTGTGGTTGTCGGAGTCTGCGGGCAGGGAGCTTATTGGAATCTGGAAGCCCCCTTTAACAAGGTGGCACCTAGATCCCGGCCCCCCATCCTATGTGAATGGATATTGGGTACATAGTACCCCTACCCATTCACCAAAAAAGTGTATCAAAGTAATAACCACACAAGACAGTTTTCAGTTTCCTATTTTAATCCTTTATTAAAAAATAAAAAAAATAGTGTCCCTCAGTGTAAACCCATCGTCAATCATCCCGCCCGCCGACTTGAAAAATAGATGCCAGAATGGGGCGAGGCCACCGGATGAGGTAACCAGATGGCCCTGCCCCTTGCCTATATAAGGCGGGGAAACCCATTGAGAGCTGGATACTCATTGGTTGTTAAGGATGCAGTGGCCAGCTTCCCAGCCCCACCCTGCCCCGCCCCTAACAACCAGCTTACACTGCGCCTGGTTGGGCAAAGCTTTGTCCAACCAGGGGACAGAATGCACTGTGCAGCGCTCAGTGTACTGCAGGGTGTTCACCAGGTGTCCGTCAGGGCAAACACCCTGTAAATTAGGTTGTTCGGCGAACGGTTGAACAGGCAAATGTCCAGCCCGAACTCATGTTTGGGCCCAACTGTTCGCCCATCCTTAGTTGTAGCGTATTCATTTGCAGGAAAGTTTTGAATGAATGACACGGCTGTGTCGGCACAGCCAACCATGGCTGCACTGTTTTCAAATTGTTGAAGCAGGTGCAGAGAACAGATACTCTGCCCACTTTCATGGGGGGGGGGGGGTTGGTGAGGTGGAAGAGTTTGCTACCCCAATATTTTATATTCCTAATATGTGTCTTCTGTACCATGTACTTATTCTTAAAAGTATTCTGTTCTCTTTACATCACTTTCTTTGTATGAAATACATGGTGTTCATGCCAGTCCTCTGTTTTCCTATTCCCAACTGACCATGCTGGCTTAGAAGCACATCCATCCCAGCGTGGTCAGTTTTCTGCCTGTGCTATGAGAACAGCCTGCCAGTCCTCCAGTACCCAAGACCTGTGCTGACCCCCCCCCCCCCTTACCCTGCACAACCATTCCCTGGGAAGATCAGCATACTGCTGTTTCTCCACTCCCACCTCACTAAGACTATTATTCAGCTGAGAACATAAGTTAATATAGGTTAAATCATCTATTGTTTTATTTTATCTGTTGGTGACTCAAATTTTAGGTGTACTCCACAAGATTTTCACTTCTGCCCTCTGGGAATTATTTTCTCTGCAGTTGTGTTCTGGAAGAAAAACCAGAGTCTTAACAAGATCTACGATTTTTGCAGGTGAATAAGCCTAACAGCCTATTATGGATAGGAAGGAAAACTTAGTCCTTTGCTCTAATTCAAGTATTATGAAGACCCCAAAGCAAACATTTATTATACTGTATTGTAGCTTACTAATTCTTAGATGTTATGGCTGCATTCATTTTCTATTTTAAGCTTCCTTATATTTTCACCTAGGTGATTTGGCCAGGAAGCCGGTTAACTTTCAACTGAACAAATTCTCTTGCAAATATATCAGTTAAGAATGTTGAGGCAAACTTTTTACCACTGACATGGGTACGTACAATCATCAGCTTTTATTTATTCATCTAAAACCTTTATTCCACAAGAAAAAGAACTGTTACTGCAGCTGCTTGTGTAACTGGAGATGTAAGCTGGAGTTTGGCTTCAATTTGTCAGTGTGTCTACTGCAATCTGCTATTACATTTTACACTCCCCTACCCCCAGATTACCAATGCTGCTGTCTTTGTGCCTGTGCTCCTTCATCCAGAGTGGGGGTACTCTAATACTAATTACTGGCCAGAAGACCAAGTGCAAACAGAGGGAAAAAAGCCTAAAAATAGAAAACCAATGAAGCCACTGCATTCAAGGATTGGTAAGCTGCAATATATTAAAATTTGGGTTTTGGTTTTAATGCCACTTTCAGTTAATCACCATGTTCAGCATTTCCAGCAACCTGCTTTGATATTTTCCATATAAAATATTATTTCTCTCCAAGTATAGTTAGTAGCTTATACTCATTGGCATTGAACTGCATTGATTTGTTCTGTAGTACTGAGCATGGTTCACAGCTTATCCGAGCAACAAATATTGAGTGTCCAAGAACATGATGGGTGGTGTGAAAATGTGTTGAACCAACTTGATTCAATTACATAATGCAATCCTATGGTGTTGTTGAGGTGTATGGCTAAAGCTGTAAATTGTTGTCATATCATAAGGTTATAAATGATAAAAAAAAATAAAACTATATTATTTGTGGGTGACTGATGATGTCAAAGGCCCCCACCTACTGTATGACTCTCATCACCATCTGTCACTCACACTAATGTATTTAAAGTGGTTGTATACCCTTGCTTGGTGATTTTTACCCACATAATAAGGCTTACCTGTAGGTAAAATTAATATCTCCTAAACCTACACGGTTTAGGAGATATTCACCCTGCATGCAGCTGCTGACACCAGCGATGCATGCACTCTGAAGGTTCGGCGTATCGTGCCAGAACTTCAGAGCTCCTTACCGAAATGGAGGGCACTCACAGCGCCGGAGCCTGCAAACCTGTAAGAAACACAGAGGGAACATGTCAGCTCCCTCAGCGGTGAGCAGTTGTCACTGTGGGAGCTTTGTTCTAAGGTAAGTATTTCATCATGTGCTAGTATGCGATGCATATTAGCACATTAACCACTTGCTGTCTGCTCACATTGCTGCTACTGCAGCAATGTGGCTCGTTATTGTCTAGCGACGTAGTACTACGTCGCTAGACTCCTCCCCCTGTAGGCGGCACGCGCGCTCCCGCTGTTTTCAGTCACAGCGGGAGTCGGGCCAGGGGAGGAGCAGCGGCGATCGCAGCTGCTCTTCCCCGATCGTCAGGGAATCTAGTTTGGAGATCCACCCGCCTGTGTAAACAGAGCGGGCGGATCTCCTAAGTGACAGGGAGTGACAGATTGCAGTGTTCAGCATAGCTGAACATGCGATCTCTCCCTGACTCACTCAGTCACCTCCCCCCACACATGTCAGTAAGCACCAGGCATACATTAACCCCTCCCTCTCCAATAAAATTAACCCCTTCCCTGCCAGTGTCATTTTTACAGTAACAGTGCATATATATAGCACTGATTACTGCAGTAATGTCACTGGTACCTCCAAAAGTGTCAAAAATGTCAGTCAAGGGTCCGATCTATCCGCCGCAATGTCGCAGTCCCGCAAAAAAAATTGCAGATCGCCGCCATTACTCGTTAAAAAAAAACCCACCAAAATAGACAACAATCTTTCCCTTAGTTAGTAAACGCAATAATTTTTGCGCAAACCAATCAAAATACACTTATTGTGATTTTTTTTACCAAACATAGGTAGCAAAAAACAAATTGGCCAAAATGTAAAAAAATTTTGATTTTTACATTTTTTTGGGGGGAATTTCATATAAAAAAATGTTAAAAATATTGTTATTTTTTCAAAATAAACGCTCTTTTTTTGTTTATAGCGCAAAAAGTAAAAATCACACAGGTGATCAAATACCACCAAATGAAAGCTCTGTTTGTGGGGAAAAAATGACGTTAAATTTGTTTGTTTACAGCGTCGCACGTCCGCGCAATTGTCCGTTAAAGTTGCACAGCGCCGGGCGGAACTCGCCGATGTCAGACGTGTCTGACTGAGCTCCGCTCCGTGAGGTGACAGCCCGCCGCTCTCCCCGGTGACCAGCCGCACAATCCGCAGCCCGATCTCACCCCGCAGGCTCCCGCAAACCCCCCTCCGCCCTGCCATGGTCTCGGGAGGCGCCAAATCGAAATTAAAGAGCCGCAATATCCGTGATGTCCTGGTCAGGGCATCATCCAAGATGGCGCCGCCGTCAGTATCCCGCGCCGGAGCCAGCACATCCAGGTCCCCCAGGATTGCTTTGCCTCACCCAGATGAAGGTGAGTCAGACACTGACTTCTCACCCACTTCGGGGGCAGCTGCAACATATGGCCCCTCAGAGTCTGCTATGATGCGGCATTTTGAACACATCCTGCATAAGGCCCTCAAGCACACCTCAGACCAGATAACTGACAGACTTACTAAAGAAATCAGGGAGCTGGGCCAGCGCACCGCTGACCTGGAACTCAGGGCAGACGAACTTGAGGTCAGTTTCTCACACCACTCCGATGAGCTAGAAGCCCTTAGGGAGGAAAACCAACTTCTACAAGCACAATTGGAGGACCAGGAGAACAGGGCTCGACGCTCCAATATCAGGATTCGGGGGATCCCTGAAACTGTGTTGGACTTACAATCCACAGTGACTGCCCTCTTCCAGGAACTCTCCCCCTCCATCCCTATTGAACGCCTGGAGATGGACCGCATACATAGGGCTTTGGCCCCCCGCAAACCTGAGGGACCTCCCAGGGATATCATAGCCAAGCTCCATTTTTACAAAACTAAGGAACAACTCCTTCAGGCTGCAAGGCAGAAAGATACCCTCCACTTCCAGGGCTACATGTACCAGCTTTTTGCTGATCTCTGCAAGGCTACAATCACCAAGCGTAGGGCGTTCAAACCCCTTTTGCAAATTCTCCAACAACACCATATCATTTACTCCTGGGGCTTCCCATTTTCACTGCGCTTCACCTACCAGGGCCGCAAACACACCTGCAAGACCACTGATGACCTTCAACAGCTCCTCCAAGACCTGCACCTGACCTCCGACCTAGTGCCTCCCACCGCTCAACAACAGCGCAGACGCTCCGCTTCCCGCTCCCCTCTGAAACCTACCGCTACCACATCCACTACCCCTAAGCGGAGCCGGCACATCTCCCCCCTGCCTGCATTTATGGACTCGATGGACTGAGAGCCCCACCTGCATGTGTCCCTGCCTTTTTTACTTCACCTACTTTGAGTGACTCTCGCTACTCGGTTTTACACCTACTGACTTTGATTTTCTTTTTTCCTCTCCCTCTTCCCCCCCCCCCTTTTTTTTTTTTTTTTTTTTTCTCTCTCTTCTTTTTGTTTATCTGCTGAACTGACTTTGCTTCCCAGGCCAGCCTCGCAGACTTCTTCCGGCAGATCCTGGATCCCTCGTCAGACGGCACCACTTCACGGGACACCGCTTCATCACTAGGCTCACCCGGCCTGACAGCAACTACACAGTCTGGACGGTATTCACGGTAACCATGTTCCCGCCGGGAACTTCCTATCCTCCTTTACTACAGGATTCCCTCCTGACGGGGACAATGATGGACCCTTTCTCCCCCCCCCCCCACACTTTTATTTTGTTTTTTGCGTTTCTTGCTCGTAAATGCTTGTATGTTCCTGATATTCTGTTCACTCCTACTGTTCATGCTGCACCCTCACACGGATGCCCCTCCTTTTATTCACCGAAGACTCCCCTGGTCACCACCATGGACTTTATCACCTTCTCACGCCCGCGGGCGGATCTGTCACCCGTCGGCTGCCACTGCTGCCCCAACCCGCCACCGGAACCCTCCTCTAGGAGACTTCCCGTGGTGGCCCATCTCCCTCAGCGTAGGCGGTCACCCTCTACGTTGACGGACAATGTTTTTGATTTTTTATTTTGTGTTTTTTGTTTTCTTGCTTGTGCTGATATGTCTGCTGATTCCAGTGTCTCTTCTTTCCTCCCTTTCTCTCCCTAGTCTGTGCCTTCTTTCGCCCCCTCCTCCCCTCCCCCCCCTCTCCCCTCCCACTCGCCGGGGGGATCCGGTTAATGTCACACTGATCCCTGATCTAGTCTCCCACCTCACACACAAGCGATGGCCTCCTTGAATGTATTGACCCTCAATGTGCAGGGTCTCAACTCTCCACAAAAAAGACGCAAGGCCTTTCGCTCATTGGCCTCTCTAGATGTGCATGTAGCTTGCCTCCAGGAGACACACTTTTCAACCTTGCATACTCCCAAATACCTAACTTCCTCTTATCCTCAATTTTTTACAGCGTCTGCCTCGGTTAAGAAAAGAGGGGTTTTGATAGCTTTCCACAAAACGGCACCGTTCACACTCCATTCATCCATTGCAGACCCTGAAGGCAGGTACCTTATACTCATTGGCACCTTACTGGATACGGAGGTAACCCTAGCTTCCTATTATGCACCTAATGTAAACCCCCATGCCTTTCTCTCCCATTTTCTTCAAATCACTGCAGAGCACAAAAAAGGCACACTTATTCTCTGTGGAGATTCCATTCAGGTCCTCTACCCTTTCCTGGACAAATCCCCGGCTACACCCTCACGGTCAGCAGGTAGACTCACCTTCCAGCAGTTACTCCACACCCACTCTCTGATCGACACGTGGCGCGAACATAACCCATCCAAACGACAGTATACTTTTTATTCCAACCCGCACAAGACATCCTCGCGTATCGATCATATACTTACCTCTATAGCGACTTCTCCCTCCCTCTTGGCTTCCTCGATCCTCCCAATCCCCTGGTCTGATCATAACGCAGTAGTCTCCACCTTCAACTCCCTAATTCCCAAACAGCGCTCCTTCACCTGGTCGCTGAACGACACCCTCCTAACGCACCCTTCCCACAGGCTAGAGATAGCCGAAGCACTAGAGGACTATGTCACCCATAACGACACCTCTGACGTTACACCGCTTACGCTTTGGGAGGCACACAAGTCCGTCATCCGCGGCGCTCTCATCAGCCTGGCCTCCCGCCGCAAAAAAGAACGCCGACGGCTCTATGACACCCTGAACTCAACCTACACTGGTGCTTATGACCAGTACCAATCACACCCCACCCCAGACTCTAGGCTTGCCCTCGACGGGGCCGCACTGGAACTGGATCTTTTTCTCACTGATTCAGCTGAGAAGCAACTGCGACGCTCTCACCACCGGTTTTACACCAAAGCTAATAAACCTGACACATTTTTAGCTTTGTCCCTTCGCAACGCCACAGTCCTCCGAAAACCAATACGCCTTAAGACCTCCCCTACCACCCATACCAGCAATCCGGTCAAGATCTTGGAGACGTTTCGTCAACACCTCTCCAAGCTCTACTCTCCTCCTCAACCCCCCTCTGACGCACAAACTTCTGATTTCCTCTCTGACCTCGACCTGCCCACCTTATCTGCTTCCCAACGAGATACTCTTGACGCACCCATTTCGGACCTCGAAATTCGTAATGCGATCAAAACTCTTAAACTCAATAAAAGACCAGGTCCTGATGGGTTTACAGCCAATTATTATAAACGTTTCTCTGACCTCCTGACCCCTATGCTTAACAAGGCTTACAACTCCGTGCTTAAAGGTCACTCCTTTGGTTCTGATTCCCTCACCGCAGCTATCTCGATGATCCCTAAACCACAGACGGACGACTCCTCTTGGGCCAATTACCGCCCGATATCCCTTCTTAACATAGACGTTAAGATCATGGCCAAAATCCTAGCGGCACGCCTCAACCCGATAGTTGGATCCTTAGTGCACAGGGACCAAACAGGATTCATCCCCTGCCGCCAGGCTGGTGATAACGTGCGGAGAGCGATACACCTAGCGCACCAGGCCCGCCATCGTAAAGTCCCCACATGCTTCGTCTCCCTCGACATTAAGAAAGCTTTTGACACCCTGTCTTGGCAGTACCTGCAGACTGTGCTCCGCGTGTGGGGTTTCGGACCCCACTTTTTAGCTTGGATCTCCTCACTCTATTCCTCGCCCTCGGCCTATGTGCGTTATGCAGGATTTCGATCTTCTACCTTCCCTATAGGCTGCGGCACCAGACAAGGATGTCCCCTCTCACCTCTCCTCTTCGCCCTCGCCATTGAACCCCTAGCCCAGAAAATTCGTGCTTGCCCTGATATTAGAGGCTTGGAAATAGGGGGACATCACCACAAGTTGTGCTTATTCGCGGATGATATCCTCCTGTTCCTCACATCCCCGCTGACCTCCACACCCAATCTCCTTGTTCTCCTTCAGCGCTTTGCTGTGATTTCTGGGCTGGTCGTCAACCCTCAAAAATCTAAGGCTCTTAACATCTCCTTGCCCCCCACCCTCCTTCAGCAATTGCAGTCAGTGCTTCCCTTTACCTGGGCTACTCATCACATACCCTACCTGGGAATTAAGCTCACGGCAGATCCCCTGGAACTATTCATGGCCAACTACCCCCCCATGCTGCGTCATCTCACTAAACTCATGGAAACGTGGGCGCCCTTACCTATAGCCTGGTTGGGCCGCATCACGGTAGCTAAAATGGCCTTACTACCTAAAATATTGTACTTGTTCCGGGTCTTGCCTATAGCGGTCCCCCCTTATTACCTGAGACAACTCCAGTGCAGAACCTTCTCTTTCATCTGGGGCAAAACCAGGCCCAGGGTACCCCGTAGGGTCCTCTACCTTCACAAGCTACAGGGTGGATTGGGTGTTCCCCAATTTGCCAAATATTATCAAGCGGCTCAATTGGCGCAGTTACCCAAGTGGCATGCCAGCCAAGAAGTCCCTCTTTGGGTGTCCCTTGAGGCGGTAGAATGCGATCCCCTTTCTGTTGCCAACCTGTTGTGGCTAGCACCAACTGACCGTCGCTCATTGACTAACCCTATCTTATGCCATTCCCTTCGTCTTTGGAACACACTGAAGTTCAAATACAAGCTCCAGTCGCCCCACAACCCTCTACTGTCCTTTCTAAATAACCCATCTTTCCCGCCAGCCTGGGACTCTCCTTCCTCATTCCACAGATGGGCATCGGCCGGCCTGGTTAGGGCCCACTCCCTAACCCTGTTTGATGCCTTCAAGACCTTCCAAACACTTAAAGACACGCATAGCCTCCCTGACTCTGAAATCTTCCGCTATCTACAGATTAAACACTTCCTAACTCCATGCCTTCGCACCGACACATCTTTGCCCACCCTGACCTCCTTCGAACACGTTTGCCTCCATGACCCACATACCCGTGGCCTGATCTCCATGCTCTATTCCAGACTCACAGACCCCCCGGATCGTGCTCCCCCCCCGTACACTGTTAAATGGGAACAAGATTTGGGAATTACGCTTGACCCTGCAGATTGGTCACATATCTGGCAGACGACGAAGGCTGCCTCACAAAATGTGGTAGCCTCAGAGACGAACTACAAAGTTATGATGCGCTGGTACCTAGTGCCAGCACGTATTGTGAAATTCTTACCCACATACTCCCCAGTATGCTTCCGAGGTTGCTCAGCTGTCGGCACGCACTTGCACATCTGGTGGACTTGCCCTAAAGTTCAAACGTTTTGGCGAGCGGTCTTCCAAATCCTTTCTACCCTGACGGAAGTGCCTCTCTCCCCGGACCCCTCGCTAGCTCTATTGAACCTGAAACCTGACAATGTTTCTAAATTTAGGCATAAGCTATTCCTGCAGGTCACCACGGCAGCCAAACAAACTATAGCGAAAGCATGGAAAACACCAAACTTGCCCTTGCCAGAACTCAAACATAGAGTCACCAACGCGATGATCCATGCCAAAATAGAAGCAATCTTAACTGATAAGGTGGAGGAGTTTGACAAACTTTGGCACCCCTGGGTGACCCATTATCTGCCCTCCAACTTTGACGAAGCCCTGATGCTTCCTTAATCGGCTTCCAAACTTCGAATAGATCACACCACTTACTTCCAGTTTCCCCCCCGGCGATCTGTCTTTCCCCCCCCCTCTCTCTCCTACCCCTCTCCCACCCTCCTGTCTCCTTACCTACTCTGTTCCCCTCCTTCCCCCCCTCTCTTTTTTCATTACTGCTATGAATTCTTTCTTTGCAAACGTTCTTATCTGGTTCAACTGCTATTGTTCAACCACTGGTCATGTGGTAACGGAGAGCTATGTTTCCCCCTGTTCACTGATCGTAACCTCCTGTTCCAGCTGTCTTGGTCCCTGCCCAGGACAGCCCTCTTTGTCCCATGTTTCCCTCCTCCGGGATCTGATTACCCTCTTGAAGTTGCCTAATCACTCGGCGAGTGCTTGTTGGCCTCACCTCTCCTCCTGGGCACAGCTTGTTCCCTTTATGGGGTGCCTGGGGGACGGGCTCCTTCTACCACCCTCCATCCCCAGATCCCCCATTTGTTCATTGCCTTTGTTGTCACCAACTGAGGTTTTCCTGAGGTTACGACTGTTTGTTACTTTATGATTGCTCTCTGTACC
This sequence comes from Pelophylax lessonae, assembly GCF_965119305.1. Classification (NCBI taxonomy): domain Eukaryota; kingdom Metazoa; phylum Chordata; class Amphibia; order Anura; family Ranidae; genus Pelophylax; species Pelophylax lessonae. The sequence continues at coordinate 768,363,323 of NC_138768.1, forward strand.
CTGTGAGTTGTTACTTGTGTCACTATAACTTTTCAGTGCATGTTACACGTTGTACTGCATTTGTTAATTTCAATAAAAAATTTTGAAAATAAAAAAAAAAAAAAAAAAAAAAAAAGTTGCACAGCGCCGAATCGCAAAAAGTGGCCCAGACGTAAGTCAGCAAATCCTCCGGTGGTAAAGTGGTTAAGCTATTGTCTTGCAGGGTTTTTTTTTTTTTTCAGCAGTTTACTACCGATTTAAGTGTTTGTGAATGCTCACTTTGGAAAGTGTGTGCATGCTTTGCAAAACTGAATGTAAATAAGGAGAAGCTGTGTTCACTTTAACCTCCTTCTTGCCCAGGCCAATTTTCGGATTTCAGCACTGTCACACTTTGAATGACAATTACGCAATCATGCAACACTGTATTCATATTCAATTTTTAGCATTTTTTTCTCCACACAGATAGAGCTTTCATTTTGTGGTATTTAATCACCACTGGGCTTTTTTAGGAAATAAACAAAAAAAGACAGAACATTTTGAAAAAAAAAAAAAACATTTTTTTCCCGCTGTTTCTGTTATAACATTTTTCAAATTAATACTCTTTATAAATTTAGACCACAATGTATACTGCTACATTTCTTTGGTTAAAATAACCCAAATCAGTGTATATTATGTGTAGGAGAGTCCACAAGCTATTGTATGTACAGTATATCTGAAAATCAATCAACCCTAATGTACTGATGGCCTATCTCATTTTTTAAGGCCCTGAAATGCCAGGACAGTACACATTACCCCATTTTGGAAATTAGGTATTTAGTAGGAGGCATGGTAAGTTTTTTGAAGTTGTAATTATTTGTCACAATTTTTTGGAAAATTAAGAAATTTAAAAAAAGTGTCACGGTTTTTTAACATTGTTTACATACTGTCACCAGTGCAGTACAGCATCATCATATAACTGACTGGTGACAGTATGTAAAAAAAAATATTTATGTATTTTTTGCCTTTTTATTTATTTTTTTATTTTTTAGTAACTTTTTGTATGTATGAAGCTAAAAAACATTTTGAGTGAAGTTGTTATCCCAACCCCCCCACCCATACTTACTCGAGCCCAATCTCAATCCAGCAACATGCAAAAGAGCAGCAGCTCGCTCATTCCTCATTGGTTTGGAAACAGCATGGGGGGGGGGCCTTTGTCTCCTGCTGAAAACACTCACAGCCACTAAGGAGGGATCGGGGGTGGGGCAAAGCCATGCTCTGTATGTCTAATGGACACACAAAGCAGAGCTTGGGAGTGAGTGCATACATGTGCCCCCATAGCAACCTGCTTCCTATGGTGGCACTCGGTGAGGGGGAGGAGCTAGAAGCACTGGCGGGGGACCCAGAAGAGGAGGATGAGGGTTGCTCTGTATAAAACCATTGCACAGAGCAGGTATTATATGTTCAATATTTGGAAAAAAAACATGAACATTTATAATCACTTTAAAGATTGGTCAGGGGTTGTATTCAAGGAGGTGTTTCACCATGTTCTCAGGTCAAAGGGCCTCCAGAATGTTTTGGGTCTACCCGGAGTCCTTCTTTTAGTTGGTCATACCAGTTACAGTAGGATACATTTACGTAATCTGTTCAAACAGCCTCAGCTCAATCAACTGGTAAGACTTTTGCCACATTCAAAATGCACCATATTTAATAACATTTGTTTCACATGAGTTTAGTGAATTAATATATTCCCTTCATCAGGGCTATAAAATGCTCGGAAAATATTGAATCAAAAATAATAATATGAAATAAAGTATCTTTTGTCTGCCTTATCGCTCATCTGTCTAGTTTTTTTCATACAACTTATGATTTTTTTCACTGTATATTTTATGCAAGTGTGATACCTTTAAATTTGTTCACAATTGTTGGTAGACTTTAGTTTGTGACTAAGCATTTCTATTTTCCAGCTACCAAAACTAACAGAAATTTTGGCAAAAGAAAAAGAACTTCAGTTTTCCCGTTTGCTTGCAGTTTTGGCCTTGTTGATTTAGATAATAACCCTAACTGACACTGGTAAGGATAAACTTTTCAAGCACATGCCTTAATAAAAAACTTTTTTATTTTTTTTTGTTTATACATCATTGCCATATCTACCAAAAGTGAACTGTTCTCCTTTAGAAAAAAAAAAAATACTTAAACATTTTTTGTAAAATAAAAAATATATATATTTTTTTAAAAGTCCAGTAGAAAGAGTGAATTTGATCTATTAATCTTTTAATTAAAAAAACATTAAAGAACAGCCTAAGAGGATGTTCTTGCTGCAAAGAATTAATGTGTAAGATTACAGTGGGCATAAATTGGTTGCTTGAGAATATTCTTTGTTTTACTATTAATGTTTACTAATTAAACTAATTTATGCAGTGTTATAGACAATGCAATTCATATACATTGTTTAATTACCAGCTCTTTTCATTTACTATTTTCCTTTTTTCTATCATACTCATAGATAAAAATCATACTATTGTGAATTAACAAGCAGCAGATGAAGCCCAAAACATTATCTTTACAACATTAAATAGAAGAATAATTGAATTAATAAACTATTGTCAAACAACAAAGATGCAAAAATATTCACATTTTAACATGGCCATGATAAAAAATGTACTTATGGGTTGGCACTGCTATTTATAAGTATTGAAGAAAAAATAATTACTATAGTAAATACAGAATAACAAACCGATCCAAACAGTCAAATTTGTCCTGAAATTAGCAGAATCAAAAAACCTTGTACTATGCAAAAAGCCACCATTTTAAAAATTGGCACCTTACAAAAGCTCCTTTACTTATTTCAAACTATTCCTATACATCTCACAAACTCTTTTTTTTTTCACCGTTTAGGGGACTTTTCACAGGTTTTTGTGGAATAATTTACCTCCTAGACTACCTAGAACTAGTATGGGGACTCTTAACCTAAACAGATAGGAGGCATTGGCCTGCATGGCACAAATATTATTGGGCATGCATCTCACACATAGTGGACTGGAATGCCCACATGAAATCTAAAGAGTGTACCCATATCAGGCAACTATTTTCAGGCACCCTGATTTGTTCCTACATTTGGGTTAGGTGACATTACCTTTATTCCTCCATAACCTCTCATTAAACCATAGGAGCATGACTAAATGTGTTCACCACGGTGAGCAAAAAAATTAATTATCTGATGTAACCAGCCCGCTGACCTTGCTACAAGGAATCATGGAGTGTCCTCCCAACCAAACTAAAAAGGTTTTGCTTACAGGGCACCCACCTTCCAAACTTACAGCCCAGACATTTTTTGGAAGCTAAAACCTCCTACCCTTAACAGCCAAGGAAGTTGCTACCTTAGCCTCTGGTTGATCTACAGTTCGTATGGTGCTGCACATGTGATCAGCTTTGACACCAGCCATTTGATGGTGTGGCAGTTAGGTTGAGAGCTGACATAAGCACACTAGTAACTGTAGCAGTTATCATTCAAGGCATGCCTTGCATGTAAATGTTTTGGGAAACAGATAAATGGGTCAGCTTAGGTCCATTACTGCTTCTTCGTGCACATTCAGCCTACTTTGACTACCGGCCAACCACAGTTTGCATTTTCTGGTGGCTGGCAGCCGGCGGCTGGTGGTCAAAATGTTCCTATCCCGAACATGATTCTTCTATGCTCAGGAGAGAGGTTGAAGCTCCCCTAACCGCAGCAGCTCCTAAACTCTGATAAAAAAAGCCTATGTGTACATTAACACACAGGCTTTTATGGAGTTGAGTTTAGGAGCTGTCGCAAAAAATCGTGTACATGAAGCCTTAAGTGCACAGAACAAGAACAACTTAGTGGCATATTGGATATAATTTTAAAAAAGACACTTTCTGAATCCCCCACAACACTAAATATACTGTATACTCTTACACTTTTTGAAACTTTACTTACCTCCCCAGACCCACTTTCTCACCTGAAATCTACAATCTATGCTAGTCAGTTCCAGTCTTAATCTCCCACCTTCCCTACTCTTTAGAATAGGAAACCGACCTTAATTAAAACATTGCTTTTAAAACATGGGAAAAAAAGTGTGAACACATTAATATCAACTCCTTGAAAAGCTCAAATAATGCCATAATGGTACCAAACCACTGCAGACCTACACTGCATATCTGCAGACAATTCAAACACTTGCTTCAAATGCACACTCCTTCATATATGGTGGCAATCCCCTACTTTTTCACATTGCTCCATTTCTACTACACCATGCTACCATGACCACAAAAAATAAAAACATTTGTTTTTACTTCTGAACACCACCAAATCCCTAATTCCCAATCATATATCTGCTGCTGTAAATTTCTCTATTACATTACCTGTTGTACAGATACGTCATTTTTTTTTTAAATACCTCAATAAAAACATATTAAAATTTAAAAAAGTGAACTATCTTTTCATGAAAGTACAATGTATATATATGGGGCCCCTCAAACATTCTGCTGCAGTTTTCTTAGTTGTATATAAGTTTTGGTGCAAGCACAGTAGTTTTTAGCAAGGAGCTCTCAGTTTAAAGCATGATCATACCATTCCCTGCGGAAGCTGGGGATAGTATATTTACTAAACTATTTCCTGCACAGGTTTTGTTTTTCCACTTTTATACATCTTTATTTATGGTGGGAGGGTTGAGAAAATAAAAAGCAATCCATGCTTGGTAGTGCAGAGTACATATCTAGGTTTTTGGAATTGGCAAAAGTAAAAGTTCACCACAGATTACCATTGTGTAAATTTAGAATTTATAGGCTTAGAAAATGTAGTCTGTAAATTGATACAAAACTGGGTTAAAAACCATATTTAAGAGTAATGGTTAATGATTCATACTCTGAATGGCCTAAGGTTATTTGTGTTGTACCCCAAGGTTACATGTTAGGATCTTAAGAAATTAATAAATGATATAGAGCTGAGATTAAAATCATTATTTCTGTGTTTGCAGACAACACCAAGCTATGTAGAGGAATAAAATTCTAAAGAATCCATAACAAATAGACCAGAGGGGCTCATGTATGGTGCAATGTGGGACCGCCACCTATAGCTGTAGCTTTGGGGGTGACTGAAACTATAGCTAGCACCTCAGGGCCATCTCACTCCAGTTAGAAGCCCCCTATACTTTTCACCCTGGGGGGAACTCATTGTGCAAAGCTGCACCTACAAGCATTGCTTACTTTTTTGGAGCTTGGGAACACAGAAAGATGCCTCGAAATGGTGCCCAGACCAGGCACGTCTCTCCAGACATGCAGGAGGGATCTGATGCAGCAACCACCATGACAGGTGATCACGAGTACCCTCTGCACCTTACTAAAGCTGATTTAGCTGAGACCGGCAGCCCTGTATAAAAAGCTTGCTAACAAATTTCAAATAGAACTTTATAAAACCACAAATACGTTAACTCAGGAGTTGGCTGTGCTGGGCAGCAAAACTGACAGGCTTAAAACCACACATGACAAATTTAACTTAGCTATAATGATCTCAGTAAGGATCATGAAAAACTTTCTGAGAATTTTCTGCAAGTCCAAGATCAATTGAAAGCTTTAGATAACAGAAATATGTGCCACAATTTGCGTGTGTGGAGTTTCTAAGAATGCCACAGATCTTCTGTCTGCAGAATGTCCTTTCCTCTTCTTTCACCTGTGATAGGATTCACAAAACCCTATGCCCCAAACCTCCACTGGGTAAGCCTCCAAGGAATATAGTTCTGTGCCTTAAGGATTTCCTGGATATCCTGGAAGTAATCACATGTTCTTTTTTTTTTTTTCTTTTTTTACTTTCAATCATTTTTACTACATAGAATTACAAAATTGCAGTAGGGTGTAAGTATGGCGCTGAAACAAAGGCTAATACAATAATGGCTCGTTTCCACTGAGCGGTACGTACGATTCGGTACGGTACGCTATTTTTGCCGTTTCCATTGTGAATGGTACCCTAATTCCGAACCGTACCATACCACTTTTTTGGGACCCTTTCGTTGGGGTACCAAGCACATTAGTACCGTACCAACAGGGTGGAGCTACACTCTGCAGAACTTTGATTGGTTGACAGAGAATCGTCTATCACAGCTTTCCTGCTACACCACGCCTATCATGAAAGGGTACTATTGGCAGTGGAAACGCAAGGTGTACCGTTCTGAACCGTACCATACTGAACCAAACCGTACCGTACCACTCAGTGGAAACGAGGCATAAGATGTTCTATTTGTAAGTGATCAAGAACGCAAAACAAAGAGCACACAAACAAATATTGAAATAATTAAACATATATTGGTGTGGTATTGGCTATCCATCCATGGTTTCCATATATTTTCAAACAACTTATGTGAGAAGTTCTTATGGGAGTACATTCTTTCATAAAATAATTACATATTGATTAGATCTATGGTTTCAGAAGGGTTAGGTTCCATATTTTTTGTCCAGTGCCTGGCTATCACTGTTTTAGCAGCCGCTAGTGAAAGGATGACTACTGTTCTTAAGGTACAGGGGGACCTCTATATGCCAAAATTGAGTAAAGCTAGGGCAGGGTCAGGTTGTGTCAGGATCCCTGTAATTTCTGAGATGATAGAGACATTTTTTTTCCAGTAGCTTGTGAGGCTTTTACATATGTAAAATATGTGGAGGAGGTTGCCTATTTGGGAAAAAAAGAGGGAGGTAAGGTGGCGCCGCCTAACAATAAAGTGTCATATGTGCAAAGAAAATTCCATATGTGCAAAAAAAATGATTATGTGATAACTTAACTCATAAATATATATATATATATATATATATAAATCCAGTGTCATGTGTGTTATATTGGAGCGTACAAAAATAAATGCAAAAGTGCAAATTGGTGCAATAAGTTCAAAAAGCTCACTGGTATGCAAAAAATACAATAAATACAATCCCAACAATAAAATGTACATCCAATCATAAAAATATCATATGTGTAAACGTGGGTGGTGCGCTAAATCCAATAAATATGAACAAATCAATGTGCACAAATAAGTATGACCAAAACAAATGCAATCATAAAGTCCCAAATTCAAAGTAGTAAAACTCTTCCGATTATAAATTCTGGTGACACAAAATAAAGATGACAAAAAGGTGATGGTTCAAATGGTGATATTGAAATCCCTCCACCTGGTGAAATTCATCCTTACCGGAAAGTAGGTGCAAAATATATGATGTTCCAAACAACCAATTCTTTTGACCGCACAAAAGAAATAGTGCTCTTCACCATGCGTGCAAAAACCAAGATGGCCTCTTACCAGAACAGTATTTATACAGCACTCTGCAAAATCATGGGGATGATCAAACTGCCTCCCTCCATACGAATGGATGCGGTCGATTCCCAGGGTTCAGCAGGGCTTATATCATCCTCTCCAACATGAACATGTAAAGCAGTGAGGAAATTTCTGTGATGCTCGTGTCCGGCTGCAGCGCAGACATCCAATCGGAGGAAACGCGTAAGGAATTTCCTCACTGCTTTAATATAGTGTTTCAAGCGATATCATACCATCTACATGTAAGTGCATTTTTATCTCTAATAAATGCTTTTAAAAGGGTAATGCACTATCGGTCATTATTACTTTACATGCTCATGTTGGAGAGGATGATATAAGCCCTGCTGAACCCTGGGAATCGACCGCATCCATTCGTATGGAGGGAGGCAGTTTGATCATCCCCATGATTTTGCAGAGTGCTGTATAAATACCGTTCTGGTAAGAGGCCATCTTGGTTTTTGCACGCACGGTGAAGAGCACTATTTCTTTTGTGTGGTCACAAGAATTGGTTGTTTGGAACATCATATATTTTGTACTTACTTTATATCCGCCCGGTAAGGAGGAATTTCACCAGGTGGAGGGATTTCAATATCACTATTTGAACCATCACCTTTTTGTCATCTTTATTTTGTCACCAGAATTTATAATCGGAAGAGTTTCACTACTTTGAATTTGGGACTTTATGATTGCATTTGTTTTGGTCATACTTATTTGTGCACATTGAGTTGTTCATATTTATTGGATTTAGCACACCACCCACGTTTACACATTCTATTCTTTTTTTCTGGTAGCAGCTTAATCACAGACCAGCCCACCTTTTTCTTATATACATAAAAATATCATAAACTACGGAAATACAAAAACCACAGTAACTAGAAAAATAAAAAAATTGAAATTACATAGTCCAAAAATCCCAGTAAATCGTGCAATGTGCAGGTAAAAAATGTAATTTAACCACTTAAACCCTGGAAGATTTTACCCCCTTCCTGACCAGGGCCTATTTTGCGATTCGGCACTGCGTGACTTTAACGGGCAATTGCGCGGTCATGCGAAGCTGTATCTAAACTAATTTGATGTCCCTATTTTCCCACAAACAGAGCTTTCTTTTGGTGGTATTTGATCACCTGTGCGATTTTTTGATCATGCACTATAAACAAAAAAAGAGCGTCAATTTTGCAAAAATAACAATATTTTTCACATTTTTTTATATGAAATTCTCCCCCCAAAAAATTTAAAAATCACATTTTTTTATCATTTTAGGCTAATTTGTTTTATGCTACATATGTTTGGTAAAAAAAATCACAAAAAGCGTATTTTGATTGGTTTGCGCAAAAGTTATTGCGTTTACTAACTAAGAAAAATATTTTTGTCATTTTTGTTGTTTTTTTTTAACGAGTAATTGCGGCGATCTGCGATTTTTTTGCGGGACTGCGACATTGCGGCGGACAGATAGGAACCTTGGCTGACATTTGTGACACTTTTGGGGTTACCAGTGACATTACTACAGTAATCAGTGCTATACATATGCACTGTTACTGTAAAAATGACACTGGCAGTGAAGGGGTTAACTTTTCTTTGAGAGGGAGGGGTTAAGTGTGTCCCTAGGGGCGTGCTTCTAACTGTGATTGGATGTGGCTTGAGGTGTAAGAACAGAGATCAACGGTCCTACATAGCAGAACCGTATGATCTCAATTCTTACACAGGGGAGAATGACAGGCGGCTGTGTTTACATTAGTCGCCTGCCTTTCTCCCGCTGTAACAGACAATCGCGAGTGCCCGGCGGACATCGGGTCCGCCGGGCACACGCGTGGGGGGGTCCATGAGCGAGCGGGAGCGCGCCTCCAGCGGCGCACGCTCGCTCCCTAGAGCCTCACAGGCTAGCGATGTAGACCTACGTCACTTTGTCTGTGAGGGGCTGACTGCCGACGTAAATCGTCGTTAGGCAGTCGGCAAGTGGTTAATGGTGTGGAAAATCACTCAGTGCAAGCAGGTGCATTCTTGTTCCCCCAATAGGACCACACTCACCAAATGGAAGTACCCCTGCAGGGGTCACAGTTGTATAATCAACAGGTGGAATTGGAATCCCCCAGCCACTCTAATAACGGCCACCACAGGTGAACTCTCAGCCCACACTTGTTATAACATTGGTTCCTGTCCGAGCGTTTATATGGATGATGGGTACTCCTCTTGGCCATGTGGGAAGAAGAGGGTACATAGTGTAAATCTATACATAACAACTTTTATTAAACAATACTTGTTGCATTTACAGAGAAACAGAGAAATCACGGCATAAACAAATTTAGAAAGTTGATAAGGCGTTAAGTACCAGCAGGAAATTACTTTTGGTGTTTGTTCCCAATGTAATATACAGTGGGACAATGAGTAATTGCAACGAATAGCCGTCTTACATTGAGTGTCGGAGAATGAAATATGGAGGTCTTCCTCCCACTTTAGCATGGAGGGTGGTTTAGCAAAAATTGTTTTGTTTTGTAGGGCATTCTAAAACAGGGAGAGTCCTTTGTGGGTAGGATTTGGGAGGATAAAAAATTCCAAACGTGGTCAGGGAGTTTTAGTCGAGGAGGAGGGTTTTTGGCTATGAAGGTTGAAATCCTGTTGTATGTAAAGAAGACAGATTTAGGTAGATTGAATTCTGTTAGAAGAGATTTCAAGGGCTTAGAGAGATTGTCGTGAAAAAGTTGATCTACCCAGAGGATACCTGCTTCTTCCCTTTGTTTCAGGGAAATACAAGGTATGAGAAATTCCAGCACCCTTAAAGGGTAATGTACAGTGTGTTGTATAGAACCCTGAAGTAGTTGGGTTGTGAGTTTTCTCCATGCCATAACGGAGGTGCGTGTGGTTATGGGAAGGCTATTGAGGTTTAACGTGGCCCATAAGTAAGAATGAATAAGTATGGTCTCAATGGCTTAACCAAAGAATGTCCTGAAAGAAGCAGAACCATTAGCCAATAGGGTGCTATTAAGATGACTTTTGCTGATGAGAAGTGAATCTTGCTAATGATCTTGGGGATAAGGGCAAACAGCAGAAAGGCATATGCCACTCCTATTCCCTAAGGCTTAGATAGGGTTTCCAGACCCGAACTGAGTGGGTCTTTTTGTAGCGAAAAGTATTTTTCTTGTGGCAAACAGATCTATTAGGGGACTTCCCCACATTGCTGTGATATGTTTAAATATGGTCTGGTTTAGACTCCATTCCATTTCATGCAAATATTTTTCTGCTTAGAAAATCTCTGTTTTGTTCTCCCTTCAGGTGAACTACCACTAAGGACGCCAGGTTTTTCTCTGCCCTTTCTGTCATTGTTCTTCCTTGTTTGTTTATGTAGCTGACTGCTGTGATGTTTTCTGAGAATAGTTTTACATGCCTTCCCTTTATGGTTGGGCTGAAGTAAAACACTGATTCCATCACTGCTCTTAGCTCCTTGGCATTGGATGAGTGGCTGGTCCACCGACTGTCCCAGCTGTCCTGGAGCATTTGCTCATTCATATGGGCTCCCCGACCTCTTTCACTTGCATCCATCATGATAATGACCATATTTTCCTGTGACCGGCTTGCTATTGTGAGGTTTTCCCATCTCAACCACCACTGGATTGATGACTTCACTTCCTTCTGGTCATTCCAGACTAATAGCATTAAAGCCTGTAAAGTTCTCATATGTAGCTAAGCCAACAGAACTTGCGGGATGGCTGCCATCATTAGACCCAGTACCCTCATCAGATTTATTTATTGAGGTTTCTGAGCTCAGGCAAAGGTTAAATACTTCTGTTGTTAGACAGGTTTTCAATAGAGAGGAATCTACTGCATAGCCCAGAAAATAAAAACACTTTTTGCGATGAAATGATATTTGATTTTTCTCAATTTTTGAGCCAGCCCAGACTCTAAAGATGATCTATTACTCGCATCAGATTTTGTTCTACTTCCTTTACTGAGTCTTCAAATATAAGTAAATCATCCAGGTAGGGGATTATTTGCATCCCTTCTGACCTTAGGACCTGCAGGGCTTCCATTAGAACTTTCATGAAAATTAATGGGGCAGAAGCCAGTCTCAAAGGAAGTGCATCGAACTGAAAAAAAAAGTTTCTCGCTGTTTTTTTACTGCAAACCTGAGGTTTGTTGCTATGAGTTTCATTTGGGATCTGCCAATTACCTCTATTCTGTATCCTGATTTCACTAGATCCAGAATTTGTTTTTGGTGATTGTGTGCCACTGTGGGAAGAAGGACCCTAATCCTCCCCCTACCCAGCCTCCTGAGTCATTCTGGCTTTTGTTTTGGCTGGGAGGGTTTTAAGAGAAAACCTTCTCTTTCTTTCCCCCTCTTGTAGTTCAAGCCCCTTTTCTGCTCTTGTTTGTCTGGGTCTGACCTTTGTTTCCTCTTAAAGGCACAACAATTCCTTCTTCCCCCTTGCTGTTCCTAGTGATGGGGAATCCCTTTGTCTTGTCAGACAACCTTTCCAAGACCGATTTGAGTTCTTTACCAAAAAGCAATTCCCCGAAGAAGGTAAGGGCACAAAGTCTGGATTTTGAAGCAGGATCTCCATTCAAGGACTTTAGCCAGACTGCTCTCCTCACCCCATTTATGAAGGCTGTAGATCTGGCAGTAGATCTTACTGCTTTGGTGAGGGCATCGGTAATGTATACCACTGCGTTGTTTAGGGTAGGAAAAGCATCTAAAATGTCTTCTTTGGCAGTATCCCCTTTTAGGAGAGACCAAAGTTGTTTAAGCCTTAAGTGATGGCTAAATCGGGTTTGAAGTTTACCACGCAGGCTTCCTAGGCCCTTTTAGGATACCCTTCTGTTCTTCTATCCATATCCATTGGGTCCCTAAAGTAATTATAAAGTCTCTTTTTTTTTTATATAACAAACATGTTCTACTTACCTACTTTGTGAAGTGGTTTTGCACAGAGCAGATCCGATCCTCCTCTTCTCGGGTCCCTCTTTGCTGACCCTAGGCCCTGCCTCCTGTCGAGTGCCCCCACAGCAAGCAGCTTGCTATGGGTCACCCAAGCCGAGCTGCAGCTCCGTGTGTCTATTCAGACTTGTAGCTGTCATTCCGTCCCATTCCTGATTGGCCAACTGACTTTAATTGACAGCCGCGGGAGCCAATGGCACCTCTGCTGTGTCTCAACCAATCAGGAGAGAGAGAGACAGCTGGGGGACTTGTGGACATCACTGAACAGAGATGGGGCTCAGGTAAGTATTAGAGGGCGCTGGGGAGGCTGCTGCACACAGAAGGCTTTTTATCTTAATGCATAGAATGCATTAGGATACAAACCCTTCTGCCTTTACAACTCCTTTAAGGGATCCTGCATCTTCAAAAGCTAACTCAGATTTTTTTGATACTTTCGAAATGAAGCATCGATTTTGGAGCATCGATTTTGCGGTATCTTCTTATTTAAAAGAAAATCACCACTTAGGGGGGACGAATACTCTTTTCTCTGGCTCCTTCCACTCTTAAAGGATTGTGTCTGTCAGGAAAGAGTGAATGGAGAAGGTCCTTGCTTTTTTTTGCTTGTAGCCCTGCATACAATCGATCATGTACCGACAATTCTGTTTCTTCTGATGGAAATAAAAACCTTTGTGATTAAGTTGTTTTATCCATCTTTGAGTTCCTCATCTTCTGATTCGGAGTCTGACTCTTCTTTATCTTCCATTTCTTCTAGTGTACCTTGCTCCAGAAGTCACCAGGTTAGGTGCAGCCACTGTGAATGCTGTGCTAGGGCCAGTGTTGGAGATACTGGGTAAGGAACCCCCAATGCAGGTGTCTTGGGCCGGTGCTTTAAATGACTGCAAGATCTGAGTCATCTCTTTCTTCATGGAATCTAGAAAGTTTTTGAACAGTGGCCCTGTTTCCCCTTTAAACAAGTGATCTATGCATTCTTGACAAAGGGTTTTGTTCCAACTATAAGATAATTTCCTGTTACAAACAGCGCATCGTTGCTTAGGTGCCTTCCTTTTGCTGTCTTTAGGATCCCGATTTTTATCCTAAAAAAACACAAGTGGGCAAAGGGCCGCTTTTTCCTACACTGGACTAGGACCGCTGAGTAACAGGATACACCATGTAAGTGTGCCCCAAACCAGACACAACATAGTGTGAGTCCCGCCACAGGGTGACATGAAAAAAGACACTCCCTCATTCTACCTGATAGGTAGTGTGGACTTCCATCACTCACTCACCCCAGTGCCCCCCCCCCCCCCACCAGGGAAAAGAGGAAAAAATGGGAGCCCCACACAGCTCCCTTTTTCCTTACCTTAGGACCAGAGTCTGCTGGCAACTCCAGACATTACTCACCAGTAGTAGCCACCTCCATGAAGACTTTCTGGACTGAGCACCACGCTGCTCTGCCATTTTATAGGCTGCTGGTGTGTATCAGGGAATCCTGGACTGGTGCTGTAGATCCAGTGCCTCCAGAAATATAGTAGTGCCCCACTGTCTCTCCCGGTATCCTTGCTGCATTTTACCCTGACCAAAATGGTCACCACACCACTTCGGGTCAGCTCCTGCATCACTTCTGCCCGCCACAAGAAGTGTCGTCATCCCCGCGTGCGCGCTGACGCCCAGAGACACAGGCCGCATGGGGAGGGGGAGTAAAAGGAGGAGGAGGAGACACTGCTGACCTGAGCCAGAAAAATGGGGCACCACACTAGAGAATGACACAATAAGCCAATACCTCACTGCTACCAGCGCATCCACACCTGAGGACAAGCTGACATGAGGTAGGGAGAATTGGTCCCTTGTTGCAGCATCCTGGCTTCCCTGAGACCAGTCCTGAATGCACCAAGCTGTTTGTATCTCAAGTTCATTGTCCCTTTTACCGGGATACAGCAGCTGGGAGGCCCCTGCCATCTAGCATGAAGGCCAGAGAAAAAATAACAAACTTCTTCCTTTCTGGCCAAGGGAAACACATATACTGAGGTACTGCTGGTGAGAAGCCTTTTTTAGAATGTGGATCATGTGTTTCCTGTGTTAGGTGGGAGGAGATTCTCTCTCTTTGAGTCCTCCTGGAAGATGACTTGGAAAAATGCATTTTATATACAACTATAAAGATCAGACCAAAATGAGGGACAAATGAGGAAGAAAGAGTACAGAGGGACTTTGTTCCAAATCAGGGACAGTCTCTCGAAATCAAGGACAGTTGGGAGCTATATTATTATTTCAGGTGCACAGTGCAAGATAGCTAAGTCTGTGCTACTGTATGTATGTAGTGGTCACCATGCTGTATATAAGTAGATGAACCTATCTATTGCAATTATAATTATTACATACAGCTCTTTTTATTCAGTTAGTTCTGTCCCTTCTGGTCTGGAATTCTATATCGAGTTTTAGCTCGGGCTCAGTAACCAGCATAAGCTATAGCCAAGTTAGGCATCCGATGGCAACTTCTGGTAGGTAGAGGTCCGGTGGCATGTCAAATTAGAAACTACTAGGGAGAGACTAAAGTACAGAATAGAAAGCCTGACTTTGAGTTTCTGTTTGTGGGGAACTGTGTTCCAGGCTGGTTGGACAGTAGTTGGAGGATCTCCCCATCACCACTGTTTTTTTTTGTTTGGGTATCTGACACAAAGACAAATTCTGCATCATGATCATTCTAAGGGGCCCCTGCAACTGGACTTTGCTGCAACATTCATCCGGGTGCATCTCTATTAATACTTTCATATGCCCAGGTATATGTGCACAATTCCATCAGGACTCCTATCAGGTCCTTTACTTTTACATTGGATGTATGTACTATTATTAATCTTTTCTTAAATAAAGCTTGTATTATCTCCCTACTTGTGTGCATTCAAATAATTATGGTTAATGTTATATGCTAGTTGCAGTAGTTCCTCTGCTTCCAACTATTTTCACTAGATTGCTTGTTAATTTCCCAGGAAGGGAATCCACTCTCTTCACAAAGGCCCTGTCCTGGGTGGAAGCATTGTCAACTTTATTATCAAACCTACTCTTCCATTTAGGTCCTGGATCTCCTATTTTTCTAAAGTCTTAGCACAATATCTTGTTTGAGGTGGACCATTTCTCATACCCCCCCCCTAAAAAAAAAAAAAAAAAGAGCTCTACATATACAGTATAAGAGGACATTCATTTGCATTTGGAATGATGAATCAAAATAGTTATAAACAATAAACTTTTCACTTCCACCATAGTGCAGAAATAGTAATAGTATTATTTATTGCTTTTACAAGTATATGGAATAGTTATGCCAAGTAACAGGTGGTAGGTGTTATGAAATAATCAGTAATGTATATCAGAATTATAGCTGAGATTTAGTAATGCAGCATACCATGAGAGCCACTATTTCCACTGTGTTGTGCCTCATGCTGGCAGCATTAAATCAGTAGCTTAGGGTTTACAGGGAATAGGAGCATTAACTAGATTCAGAATGCCATTGTGAAAGAGATGGTGTATTTAATGATAAATTTCAGCTTTTCTGCATCACTGATTGCCATAGGTTTTCAGGCCTTGTCATGTAATAAGAACACAAGTAGATAAGATAGTTTAGAAAGGAAAGCAGCTTTAGTCAGCAAATAATCCTAAGCTTGGAAGAATTTTGACATCAAAATGTTTTCTTGAAAGTAGATGTGCCAATGAGTACTGTATGTTCCTAACACTTGTTATACTTGCATATTCAAAACAAATATAATACTTTAAATTCTTCCAAAAAGTTCTCCATTTGTAAAATTCATATATACATACATATATATATATATATACAGTATATATATATATATATATATATATATATATATATATATATGTTATATATATATATATATATATATATATATATATATATATATATATATATATATATATATATATATATAAAATAATTTCCTTTAAACACAATTGCATTTAAAGTAAGAAAAAAGGCAGATAATTACATTGATAATAAAGAAATGAAATTGGGGAGCCATCAAATCAGAAAAAAAGAAGGCGCATGCGTGGGGTTCCCGAGGATGGAGGCTTAGACTCGGAGCTCCGCACCGCCATGTCGGCGGGGTCGGTCCAGAGGAATCTATCCCATCTCCCAGGCTTTGGAGACGCAGCACCCAAGGAACCAAGAATGGCCTTGGCTTCACAGTGCAGACAGGAGAAGAGTTCAGAGGAGATAGAGGAGGGCACAGCAGCAGCTTCTCATGCTGTTCTCCCTCACATGACGACTCCTGTGAGTACTCCATCACACAATGTACTGTCCCCAGCTTCAACTGAATCTCTTTTGGAGAGATCATTTGCTGACTTGCTGCACACTCCTATAAAGGACCTGGGGGTGTGTCCATCAGTCTCAAACATCTTTGAGCAGTCCTCTCCAGTGGACCCCATTTATTTTAATGGTTTAATGATGACATTCTCCAAAATGCTCTCTACAGGGCTAGCACAAACAGCTTCCCAGATTACATCAGCCATACAAGCAGATTTTCAGAATCTGGGTTCCTGGATTGAAGTAATGGAAAATAAGTTGGATCAAACAATCTCCAGAACCAATCAAAACATGGATCGCATTCAGGAGTTACAAGACCGCCTTGATGCAGCTATATCCAAAATTGACGACCTAGAAAATCGCTCTAGGCGATACAATTTCCGTATCAGGGGCCTATCTGAATCTATCCAAGATGTCCACACAACTGTACAGAGCTTCATCTCAAACCTCATTCCAAATGTCCAAGAACACCGCCTGGAGCTAGACCGAGCACACAGAGCCCTTCAACCTCCACGATCAGACAAGCTCCCCAAGGATATAGTGGTTAAGCCGCATTTTTACAGGGTCAAGGGGGAGGTTATGCACTTAACCAGATCTGCAGACCAACTGACCATTTAAGGCCACCCAGTACAAATTTTTGCAGATCTTTCACCACTCACGATCCAGAAGAGAAGAACCCTTAAACCTCTCCTGCAGATTCTAGCTCAGAAGGCAATCAATTATTGGTGGTCGTTTCCATTCCGTTTATCTTTCGCATTTAAGACCAAAAGGTATGGCTTTTCCTAGTTTCAGGAAGGCGAAAGTCTTCTCCTTCAATTGGGCCTGATTTCTCTGGACCATCTTGTAGATCAAAACCATCAGAATTCCGTATACACCAAATGTCCTTCTCCCCCAAGTCGTATCGCTCCGGTCTGGTGGAAGAAGCAATCAAAGAGGGCTAAGGGCTCCCACCCACCCTGACTTATCCTGGAGAATAAAGGGACTCAAGGTCTCTTGTTGACCCTCCTCTTTTGATCACAGGTTGCTAAGTGGGTAACTAGTCTGGACTTTGATCTTCACCAGTTTGATCCTTCAACTGATAGTTAACAGTTATCTTTTTTCTGTTTGTTTGTTCTTTTGTTTAATGGAGCTCGGTCCAGGGAGGCACAGTATTGAACTCCGAAACATGTGATCCTTTCTACCAGGGATCCCCTTGGACCGACTTCCGTTTTTTTGGCAACTACTTTTCTCCCATCCAGTGCAGATCCTGGACCACCGGAAATGTTTGAGGTGCATCTGATACCTTCTGTTCATCTTGTGTTCCTATACGAGGGAATTATTATTTTTTTTACTGAGAATTGGGTGACGGTGGATGCTCTGGATAAGGGCAGTTCTCACCCTTATCCAATGGCTGGGTATACGTACTGAGATGCGGGGGCAACCCCCTTCTTAATCTTGTTGTCCAGGGAAGGGGAAGAGTTATGTTATGTTATTATGGTTATTTTGAGTGCTGGTCAGAGCCAGGGTGGAAGCATTGCTCCTCCCTCTGTCTCCGCATGGCTGTTGTTGACCCACACGGATTTAGATGAAGGTTTGTCCTTTAGGCAGACAATTCGATCTTTTTTGATACGAGAGTAGGCTGGCCTGCTCTTGTATGTGGAGACTTCAGGGCGGTCGCGGTGCACTTTTTTAGCGTCCTCCTGGGCCTCCTTTTGTCTCACACCCCCTCTTTTCTGCTTTTCCATCTCACATCAGAATCCAAGTGGTCTAATAATGGCATTCCCAACTCATCCACATCTGAACCAGGGCTCAGACAACTCTCTCAGGCACAGGTAGGTTTTTGCCTCACAGCGTTAATACCACCCCTCTGAGTCCATGGCCCCGCCTAGGGATGGCTCTAGACCCATTCGGGTAGCTGTCCAGGGACTAAACTCTCCCCTGAAAAGACGAAAGTACTTCCAATACGCTTACTTTCAAAACTTGGATGTCCTTCTTCTCCAAGAAATGCACTTCCCAAAACAATGCACACCCAAATATTTGCACACTAAGTTTCCCCACTTCTTCTTGGCCAATGCAGAGGACAAAATCAAGGGGGTGGGAATTTTATTTTCTAAAAAATTGTGCTTCACACCCTCGAATTAAATCAGGGATTCAGAGGGCAGATTTGTACTTTTCTTGGGGCTCCCTGGAAGGCACCATATATACTTTTGCATCATACTATGCTTATAATCGTGGCCAATCACACTTCTTTTCTTCTATGATTTCCAAATTGGGACCAAATTTGGTAGGTAATATAATTATGGAAGGGGATTTGAACGTGGCCTTGGACCAGATCTTTGACAAATCAGGACACGGTCATTCATGAATGAGGCCCCCTTCTAAAATAAGTCTGAGGATAGCTAAGGTTATCCATTCACATGGATTGGTGGACAGAGGGAGCTTAATCCAAATTCTAAAGACTACACACATTTTTTCAGCTCTGCACCAAACTTACGCGCAAATCGACCATATTTTTATTGCACCAGCAGGTATCCCTTCAGGTACGAGGGCGCTTATTAGAGAATCCCCACTTTTGCATCACTCAATGGTGATAATGCAAATAAAGGTTCTCCAGCCTTGAAACTGGATTTTCCTTTGGCGCCTGAATGAATCATTACTTAGCAACCCAGCACACTGTGCCATGATGAAAAAAGAAATTGTAGATTATTTTCAAATTAATGATGACGAGGCAGTCTCACCTGAGATGCTTTGGGCAGCCCATAAGGCTGTCATACGTGGCAAATGTATCCAGCTAGCAGCTAACCTTAAACGCGAACGATGAATGGACATTGATAGGTTAGATAAGGTGTTCCATAAGCTTTCCAGAAATCACAGACATAATCCCACCCCCAAATCTCAAGCACTACTAGAATCTAGCCATCTATCCCTCAATTTGGCCCTTACCCCCCAGGCTGAAAAGCACCTTTGGTGGTTTGGAGCACACTTCTACTTGCACAGTGATAAGATAGGGCCTAGGCTGGCTGCCGGATTGACGCCCCGTACCCGCATTTTTTCTTTTCCGAAAATAAGTTCCTGTACGGGGTCCCTGATTCAGAATCCTCAAAAAAATTATGGCTGAATTCTGTGATTTTTACTCCAATCAATACAAGACCAATAAGGGAATTTCCCATACAAACATGTCTGACTTTTTAGATGGTATTCAACTTCCTACATTAAGCATAGAGCACAGAAAAAACCTTGAAAAACCAGTGACTGAATTGGAAGTCCTGGAAGTGATTAAGAAACTTAAGAAAGGCTCGGCCACAGGCCCGGACAGGTTTTCCTCCTGTTATTACAGGACATTCGGTCCTTCGCTCTCACCGTATTTGACAAGGTTCTTTAACTCAATCAGGAAGGGTGCTAACTTGGATACTGCGGCTAATACAGCCTACATCTCAGTCATTCCCAAACTGGGAAAAGACAATTCAGATATTGGCAATTACAGGCCTACCTCCCTGATCAACAATGATCACAAAATCTTGAATAAAATGCTGGCCAATAGGTTGAATAAGTTTATAGGTACGTATATACATAAAGATCAGGTGGGCTTTATTCCCAGATGGCAGGGACCGGACAAAATACGCAGAGCAATAGATATAATTTCTCTATTGAAGGCAGGGTGGGATGGGGGCATTCCCCAGGAAGGACTTTTGCTTTCGGTGGACCTGCAGAACACCTTTGACATGGTAGAATGGCCCTACCTATTTAAATTTTAGACAGATGGGGGTTTGGTACACATTTCACCCAATCTCTCCGGGCCTTATATTCAAATGCTCATATCAAATGACAGGGGCTCATCTCAGATCCCTTTCCAATTTTTAGAGGAACCAGACAAGGATGCCCCCTTTCTCCCATAATTTTTGCTATCTCAATGGAAACACTGGCCATAGCCATAAGTAACAACCCTAATATCCATGGAGTCAGTTGCGGGCCATGTACCCACAAATGTGCTTTATTCGCAGATGATCTGCTCCTCTTTCTAACCTCCCCCTTATCTTTACACCAAATGTGCTCAAACTTCTCATTGATTTTGGGAGGATATCGGGCTTGCACTGAAATGTGTCCAAATCTATAGCCCTGAATATAAATGTTCCTTGGTGGAACGACTCCAGAGACATTTTGCATTCACCTGGAGTTCTAAAACTATTCCTTACTTGGATTTTAACCTGGCAGCTAGCATTGACCAGCTTTACATTGTCAATTACTCCCCCCTCTACAAAAAACTCAAAGTTGACCAGTCTAACTGGGCGAGGTGGGACATATTCTGGTTGGGAAGGATTAACTCAGTTAAAATGACCCTCCTACCCAGGATATTGTATCTGTTTCTTTCCCTCTTGATACCCATCCTGAAATCGAATCTAATGAAACTTCAATCCAAGGTAATTTGTTTCATTTGGGGATCTAAAGGATTCCGATGCCCTAAAAGCACCCTTCTCAGGCGTCGCTCCCAGGGGGGATTGGGAGTTCCCCATCTCTGAAAAAAATTAGCAGGCAGCCCAATTGGCACAGTTCTACATCGTGTACTCACTAGGAAATAGGCCAGACTGGGTGGATATGGAAAGGCAATCTGTCCCACAATATACTATAGATTATCTGATCTGGAAACCCTCTAGACAAAGGCCCCCAATCCTAGCACCCACACTTTCACACTCCATGGCCCTATGTGATTCCCTATACAAATCCTTCTTTCTAATCTTGAAGTGCAGACCATTGACTCACTTGTTTAATAATCCGCTCTTTCCCCTTGGCCAGAATATCAAAGCATTTCAGTGGTGGACGAATAATGGTCTGTTCAGGTTTGGGCACTTGCTCTCCCACCTATATCCATTGTTGGTATCTCACTGTATCAGCAAATTGGGAATTCTTCATTCAGGACCAGCGGGGTGGTATTTCATTGATTTACACAGCATTAGCAAAGAACACAGAAAAGCCTTCTTGGGCTCTGAGTTAGGAAAGGGACCTGGAGTTAAACTGGGAAAACGACACTTGGTATAATCTCTTTAACAGATCCTTTAGGGGAATATTGAATGTCTCTTTAATGGAAGAAAGCCTTAAATTAGTTACCCGCTGGTATTGTGTTCCTTCCCCTTTGGCTAAAATGTTCCTGGGCTACTCCCCATTGTGCTTCTGTGGATGCGGTCATATGGATACTCTCATCCATGCTTGGTGGGAATGCCCACGCATCAAGGGATTTTGAAATACAATTTTTTGCTTGCTGCGCAATGTTACAGGTATATCTATCCCTAAAAAAAACTGACACTGCCCTACTGAACAGCACTCCAGCTAACTGCTCAAAGCCCCTCTGAAAACTTGTGCACTTTATATTATTAGGTGCTAAATTGTCCATAGCTCGATCATGGAAGCAACTATCAGTGTCATTTGTAGCAGCAAAAAAAATTCCCGGATTATGGCTCAAGAAAAGGTGGTCAGTATCTTTCTGGCCACATCCACTGCTTTTGACAAGGTTTGGGAACCTTGGAGCATATACATCCAACAACCACAGTAACCCACAATGACACATTGTGAACCTTTAAGTTCTCTGGCGCCTGTCTCATCTGGGTATCTATATACCTTACTTTCTCATCTCCATCCCCCTCTTTCTCTTTTCTACTTTCCTTACTTCCCTCTACATTAATTTACTCATACCTTGGAGACTTGTTCAGTCCTTTGTTCCACTCCTTGGTAGGGTAACTCTATCAATCTATGGCTCATTTGACATTACCATGGGATGTATTCTTTAGTATACTGGACGGGTAAGGTTTTACATGGCTGGGGTGGTTCTGGGAAGTCACTTGGCTAGCAAGGAGCTTTGTCCATTGGGATCATGGCTTTAGGGACCTAATTCCTATGGGATTGTCTGTATGTAATGTTGTATGATGGCTCCTGTATCCGAATGTGATCTCTCAATTATTTCCATATCCTGAAATCTGTATTGAACACTGTGATAACCCTTTTATATTGTGGACGATGTTATCCTCTCCACTCTCTTCTTATGTTTAATATAATACACAGCCCTTTAAGGTATGCCTGTACTTTGTCTTTCTATATTTCTCTAATAAAAACAATTGAAAGCAAAACAGAAAACAAGGAAATGAGTTAGTAGAAGAGCAAATGTTAGAGGAACTAAAATATGTTGATATAGCCCAGACCCCACCCAACTAAAGAATAATGTAACAACACTGCCAGTTTACCAAAGTGTCCCAGAGGGTATGCCATATGACTGCATGTTATATTATAGAGAAAAAAAAAAAAAAAAAAACCTAGGCCAAAAGCAGCCATTAGTTTGCAAAACCCATTATATCTCTGCTACAGTGCATAACAGGATGGGGAAAGCATTTATTCAGAGAATGCCACTTAACTATCACTTAAGTGTAAAGTAGAACTTGCATTAAAAAAAAGCAAGGTTAGTTAGAAAAATGAGCACTAAGGATGAGAAAGGGGGTTGGAAGGGAGAGGATAAATAGCAAGGAAGTAAGTGGAGGTAGATAGAAGTGGCCCAAAATCAATAGGAAAAAGCAAATAGGAGGACAGAGCCAAAAGTTCATGTATGTTTGAGGAGCTGTATTCGGAAGTATGTCAGAACTCTATCCAATAGAGACAAGTTTTTCTTTCTTTTTGAGATGTTTCTTGTTCAATATTTTTATTAGTGATACATAGGGAAAATGTATATTAGTCGTGACAATGAGTCTAAAAAATCTGACAAAGTATTAAAAAGAGGTGGTTGTTGATGGCGAAGGCATGGGTAAATAGCCTCCAAAATCACACGTTAGTCCAGCAATCAGGAAATATAATGCCAACAGGTTACCCAGGATGGAAGATCCTAAAATATACTCAAGGGGAGACACCTAGTATCACATTAGGAAAATGATAAAAAAGAAGAAAGAAGAAAGCAAGAATAGAAAAAGAGTAGAAGAAAGGAAGGGGGGTTGTCTGCTTCAATAAGGTCAGGGCAGCAATAACTGGATACAAACTGGGGCATCAAGGTTCAAGGTGGGACAAGTCAAAACCAGGTGGAAGGAAATGGTCTACCCAGGGCTGCCATATTTGACAGTGTTTAGGATTTGTATCCTGTATGGTGGCTTCTATTTTACTGTGCACCATAACTTGGGTCACCCTGTAAGTTTTCTGAACATTTTCATGTTGGTGATAACGGATCCAGTAACATTGGGGATAAATGGAATCTTGTTGAGTTGCAAGAACCAGTTTTCCATGGTTGGAAAAGATGATTTTGTAGGCAAAGCTGGAATGCAAGACCTGGCCACATTTAGTAAGTTAAATATTAGTATTTTTTATTTTTTTGCTACTTCTTAGTGCAAAGGGAGTTAACATGGAGTAGGAAAGCCAATGGATCATCATTCATGGGTACATCAATGAGTTTTTATCCCTAATATTAAGTGTATACATGTTAGGTAATGTTTAGAGTTTGCCTCAGTCTAGGAGGTTGCAGAAGAGGCTGCATTACTTACCTGACTCCCCACTTCAGCATGTTCTAGTGCTATTCTTTCCCCCCTGCAGCTTCAATATGTGGGCAGTGCCTTAGAATCATAACATACAGTTTGGGGCTATTAACCTTGTTTTATATGTGGTGCAGGCAGGAGTACAACTGTAACTAGGCACAGCTTGCACCAAAGGTTGTGGGGAACTGGTCACATTGGATTGAGGTAGCCTGCTGGAATGAGAAAGGAAGTAATACTGCTTATTCTGAAACCCCCTATACTTAAAAAGCACGTATCCCAGTGAAGGGTGACCCCACTGCAAAGGTGTTTTTTTTTTATTTTTTGTCCCCAAAGTTGAGTTTTACTACCCCTGAGAGAGCTCACAGTTTGCACAGTGGAAATCTCTTCATCTGCTTTTCTTTGAGGTATTATGTTTAGGCTCTAAGCAGGGTCACCATCTCCTACCTGCACTTAGACTCTGATCCATAGATAACATAGGGGTTATTTTACTAAAGCTGGAGAGTGAAAAATCAGGCTCACTTCTGCATAGAATCCAATCAGCTTCCAGGGTTTATTGCCAAAGCTTGAATGAACAAGCTGAGGTTGGAAGCTGATTGGCTACCATGCACAGCTTCACCAAATTCTGAGTGCACCAGTTTTAGTAAATCCACCCTTATATCCACGTAAATGTTAGTGTCTGTGTAGTTCTCAACTGTATTCACAAATGTTTAATTCAGATCAGGCCTTGAGCATTTTTTCCCCTTACAGCTCACTACAAGACAAGAAGGGAGACTGAAAAAATGCCTCCTCACACCTGCAATAGATTGATGACATCCACCCAGACAAGCCAAAGTCACCTGGTCTTGATACATTCATTTAGAAGATAAAAAGAGCAGTTTGTTTATAAAATGATACTAATGTGGTACAGTATATTGTAAGATGTCATTCAGTTGAAGTTGCTCTGCAATGTTTAAGATGTTACTCTACTCAAGTATGCATTTTTCTTGGATCAAATGAGTTAAGGAAGTTGCTTGGATAATAGCAAAAGGTCTTCAACATTACAGAACAAGTTCAGTTTATTGTGACTGAGAACACTAGCTATTCTATGACCTGGATAAACAAAAACGTTCACAATTTACTTTAAATAATCTTGTTGTGTTATGTGTCCTCTAAGCCCCCCACATGTATTGCTTGCCTATTTTTTAGAGTATACTTACATTTTACAAACTACCTACAAAAAAAAAAAAAAAAAAAATTGTATTAGACTTTACCTTCTCCATAGGTAAGTAAAGAATAATATTTATGAAACCCCCACAAATCAATGCTCCACCCATCAGATGTACATTACAAAAAAACTGTATTCAATACATTAAAAGCCCTAATATTAAACACAAAACTTAAAAACGTCAAAGACACCAGAAGTGCCCTCCTCACCTGTTTTATCAAAATGCAACATTCAGTATATATATATACATACAACACTGTATATAGTACAAAACTGGGTAGCCTCTAAAAGTATGCAGCCCATCTAAGCCTGTAAAACTAGTCAGGCGTTTAGCTTTACACATGCCCTGTCTCTTAGAACTAATAAGTATTATTCCACTTTAACTACTATTACTTTGAGGATGTGCCACATTATTGTTGGGCAGTATATTGCTGTTGGTTCTTTGAATGATTGATGGACTTGGAGGGTATAATTCCTCTACTTTTTGGACCAACTTGTTGCCACTGCCTAATGTGTGAGGGATGTGTAAAGGCAGCTATTTTTCAAATATAAAGATTCATATATAGCATACAGGTAATGATTGTGTTTCATCCACCTGTACAACACCTTTATTAATCCTCCTCTGGACCACACATGCCTATCTGTATATACCAGACACCACCAGTATTTTTGAAGAGCTTATGAGTGGGTATCAGATACATGCATGGAACTTTAACCTCCTAGAATACGCTATAACAATCTCTATAGATTGAGAATGCCCATGACTCTCTACAGTCTTATGCACATCCCATTTAAACCAATTTGGATGGACTTTTATGTTTTATAAATGCTAGAGGCTTCCCCGGTGTTGTACTCTCAAAATTACCATACTTTAGTACCTGCAATACATATTTGTAATATATATTACTATTATCAAAATTTGCAATGTTGCATTGTGATATAACAAGTGAGGAGGGTACTTTTTGTGTCTTTGATGTCTTTAAGTTTAGTGTTTATTATTATGATTTTAATGTATTAAACAAAGCTTTTTGTAATGTGCGTCTGGATGGAGCATTGATATTTGGAGGTTTAATACATAATGTTTTTTACCTATCTAGGAGGAGGTTGAGTCTAATGTGTGTAGTTTGTTTATGCATATTTTACTGTAGATTCTCCCTCTATGAAATATATATATATATTCATCTTTTTGGGCCTGGAAGATCTATTTATAAGTGGCTGAAAGAATACTTACATTTTCCAGAGAGTCTTCTTTATCTATGAATCTTCTCTAGGGGATCGACAGTATCTAATCATGCATAATTACTTTGGTAATGCAGGGTGCTGGGCTAAGCTTTCTCAATGGGGGAGTCCATCACTTCTTGCACTCATGGATTTTCCTCAGTTTTCTGGAATGAATGACATTGGGCATCATGTAGTCAGGAAGACTTAGAGCATCTTGTAGCATAGAAGAGGTAATGCATGGGTACATTTAACAGCAACCCGGAGTTAGGCTTTTTATTTTATTTTTTGTTTTTGCTATACAAAACTACATGTTATTCCAACCATTGAATAAAAAATCTAAACAGTATTTGCTTGTAATATACCTGATTGCGCATCATTTTTATATTTAAAAAAATTGTATTTTGTTTTGTGTGAAATGCTTTGGTAAAACACATGATTATTTTTTGTGTTCTCCATTTTACTGTTCTATGTCATATTTCCTTTCTGGACATTAAGTAGATTTGTAACTTTTATTATGCTCTAGATGGGGAGACACATAACTGTGGCCTACTTTTGCAATGGTAGTTCAGCCCTTACATTTGTGTCCTATTGTCCCTTAAGAAATTAAGAAGCCTATTGTGAGCTAAATTCAGTTACACATATTTAACATATTTATGTTCTATATACTTGGCAGCTGAAAGGCTTTATGAGAGTCTGATAATTATGTTCCTTTTGGTTCTTTATAATACAAAATATTCAGGGTTTGTAACAAACAAATGCAGAGCTTTATTGCATTACTGCAAAACTAGGTTAAACTATTAAAATGACTTCCACTGGAATCCTACAAGACTAATCTGTTTTTTGTAGTACAGATAATATATGAGTTTTGCTTTCAAAATGATATTACTAATAACCAGCATAGCCGCTATTGTCTGGTGTATTTTAGCACCATGAACGATTTATATTTATTTTGCCTAAGGAAAAACTGTAAGAGAGAGGAGATCTCCTGTCGTTACAAGTTTCTTATTTCACAGCTTTAATTTTGAAGCTTGGGGAACACTAAACCTATGAAGGATTCACAAATTAAGCACATCATGTCTAAATGTCTTTAAATTGTGACTACAGCATATGGTTTATAAATTGTAGCAGGTGGGTTAGAACAGGTGGTCAGCACAAAGTGAGTGCATTGTTGAATGCACCATGAGAAATAAAAATGATAAAATATTGAAGGAGAAGTGTTTATTTGTGCAAAAATAAAGTTATTGAATGGCGGACACTACTGGCACATTCTGTGGCACTATTATTGCTATTGTAAAAAAACCTTTATAGAATTAAAAGGAACAACCCAATTGACAATGCACTGCTAACCCTAAGATACATACATGCAGAAATCACAGACCATCCGTAATTCTGTTTTACATCCAAGCATTCCTAAAGTACATATTGGCTACATAAGCTCACACAAATCTATTATGTTGATAAAGAAACAATTTCTCTATCACCCTGCGCTGGTAGGAGGATGTGAACTTGCTAAACTGTATAATACAGTAAATAGCAGTGTCTAGCGGCTGCTTTAATAAATAAAAACTGATAAAAGGATGTGAATAGCCTCAAAGTCAAAGACAAGGAAGTACCACATAAGCAGCGCTTAAATGAGTGCATACATAAACCATATGTGCAAAATACAGCAATCAAGTGAGATAGATGTCCTAGTAATCAATACAAAAGTCCATCTTGACCAATCGGAAAGGGGATGACCCGTCACCATGAAGTGAAAAGATAATGGATGGCAAACTTCCACCACACCGCGTGACCCCTTAGGCAGTCAACACTCACCGAATGCCTGAAACAACTGAGCCTTCAGAGTACCAATATAAATCCCGGATCACTCCTCAGGATAATCAACACTGGCAGGTGAATCTCTCTCAGGAAAGCTCACAGAAGACTGGAACACTCAGAACGGCATCACATGTGTATGAAAGGGAAAACTCATAGGGCAGTAGTTCTAAAACTTTATTGTAAAAAACCCAAGCCCCGTCCCCCTCACATAAAACTCACATGTAAATAGTAAAAATCTGGCATATAAACGAGAGGAGATGGCCAGAAGGTTCAGCGACCGATGGCTCACCAGTATCATACCGTCCCCAGGGTACCGGATCAAGACACCGCCGCTGCTCCCCAGACAGTCCTGCTATCACGTTCGCCTATCTCCGCTCCGCCGTGTTCCCGACACTTGGTAGCACTCGTCAGCGTTCGGCGATTTCCGCCTACAGCTCGCCGACAGCACGTAGTGGTTGGGGTGGTAGCGTGCTCACGCCCTGACGCGTTTCGTCTGATTGGCTGACTTCAACTGAGGGCGTGAGCATGCAAATCACCCCCGCTATTTATCTCCCTCCTCGCCGCTACACTTAACCCTTAATGGCCGATCGGACATGCGAACATGACGGTAGCCAATAGGGAAAGTGTGCTGGTTCCTAGGAGATCATTGATACCCAGAGGACATTGGAATATATACTATTCACAATCTGATCTGTGCTAACTTCCCCTATGCAGGCATAAATTGTCACACAGGAGAAGTAAAGCTTGCATACACCCCAACTGGATCTGATCAATAGCATTATGTATTAGAGAACTACCGACAGCCGTAGAACCATCAGTCATCTCCCCTTGTTTTTACAATGCTATCATTATTCATAAACCACTTATGACTGCATTTCGTAAGTATACAAAGTCCATGCACTAACTGCCTAGGCTACTACCTGGAGTTGTGCTGAAAGTGAAACCTATGACAATCTCAACAATTACAATGTATGGAGACCTCACAGACTTAACATATATTAAATCGAGAAACAAGGCAGAATACCAAAATAAATGAAACACAGCCTTACTATCAACTATTTAAATAATATAAATATCATCTTTTAAAAGTACATATTAATATTATATAATGTACAAGAGGCCCGATAGATCCTCATATACAAATTTATATATAAAAGAGTACATATATAAAACAAACTGGGAAATAATAGGAACAGAAATCCTCGATAGCTGTATAATCAGAATTGCATAAAATTAAATTAATAATTGCTGATAAAACAATTGACGTCTAATTCTACATTCAGACCTTTGGGATATAAACAATCGGTGAGGTATATCCAATAAGTTTCCCTCTTGGACAATTCTCTCACCATATTCGAACCTCTCCAGGTAGCATCAATCTTGTCTATACCCCAAAATTTTAGCCCCGACGGATCTCTATTGTGTTTACGTCTGAAATGTAAAGAGAGACTATGATCTTTAAATCCCTTTTTAATATTGGCAATATGTTCAGATACTCTCTTTGAAAGGGTCCTTTTAGTCCGTCCAATATACAACTTCCCACAAGGGCATTCTAGACCGTATACCACATGTGTGGACTGGCACGTGATTAATTTTGTAATTTCAAATGTTCTGCCATTCCCGCTAGAAGTGAAGGAAGTTTTGCCTCTTTGTCTATCTGTAACCTGTCTACAGGAGATACACCTACGACAAGAAAAGAAACCATTTCTGTCCCAAAACATGGTGGGCTTTTTTGGTGGATCTAAGACCTTTTGGACGACACGATCACCATAAGACGGGCATTTTCTATAGATAAAGGCAGGTTTGGAAGGGATAACTGCCCCCAAGACTTTATCCATCGTCAAAATTCTCCAATGTTTATAAAAGATTTCCTCAACCTCCCTAAATTGTTCATGATAGTCAGTTATGAAACCCCATTCATGGTTCAGATTTTTTGAGGTAGTTCGTCCCTGTAGGCACATGGCTTGTGACAACTTGCTGGTTTCTTGGATAGTTTTTTCCAGCCTCAGACCATCATACCCCTTTTCCAGGAAACGGTCCTTGATGATTTTTGACTGGCTATGAAAATCAGAATCCCTAGAACAGTTCCTGCGTATCCTCAGGAACTGCCCCTTGGGTATATTCCTGAGCCACAGAGGATGATGCCCACTAAACATAGGGAGATAGCCATTTCTATCCGTGGGCTTGAAATAGGCCTTGGTGGTCACCTGGCCCTGTTGGATCATAACTTCAACATCAAGGTAGTGTACACTTTCTGTACTCCAACAGTACTCCAATTTAATATTATTGGAGTTGGTATTCAGATGATCTGCAAATGATCTAAGGGATACCTCAGATCCAACCCATATAAAAAACAGATCATCTATGTACCGACGGTATAATACCAATTCCTTTTTTACGGCTGGCATAGATGTATCTGTCCTCCCATTCGCTCATGAAGATTGTTTATATCCCAAAGGTCTGAATGTAGAATTAGACGTCAATTGTTTTATCAGCAATTATTAATTTAATTTTATGCAATTCTGATTATACAGCTATCGAGGATTTCTGTTCCTATTATTTCCCAGTTTGTTTTATATATGTACTCTTTTATATATAAATTTGTATATGAGGATCTATCGGGCCTCTTGTACATTATATAATATTAATATGTACTTTTAAAAGATGATATTTATATTATTTAAATAGTTGATAGTAAGGCTGTGTTTCATTTATTTTGGTATTCTGCCTTGTTTCTCGATTTAATATATGTTAAGTCTGTGAGGTCTCCATACATTGTAATTGTTGAGATTGTCATAGGTTTCACTTTCAGCACAACTCCAGGTAGTAGCCTAGGCAGTTAGTGCATGGACTTTGTATACTTACGAAATGCAGTCATAAGTGGTTTATGAATAATGATAGCATTGTAAAAACAAGGGGAGATGACTGATGGTTCTACGGCTGTCGGTAGTTCTCTAATACATAATGCTATTGATCAGATCCAGTTGGGGTGTATGCAAGCTTTACTTCTCCTGTGTGACAATTTATGCCTGCATAGGGGAAGTTAGCACAGATCAGATTGTGAATAGTATATATTCCAATGTCCTCTGGGTATCAATGATCTCCTAGGAACCAGCACACTTTCCCTATTGGCTACCGTCATGTTCGCATGTCCGATCGGCCATTAAGGGTTAAGTGTAGCGGCGAGGAGGGAGATAAATAGCGGGGGTGATTTGCATGCTCACGCCCTCAGTTGAAGTCAGCCAATCAGACGAAACGCGTCAGGGCGTGAGCACGCTACCACCCCAACCACTACGTGCTGTCGGCGAGCTGTAGGCGGAAATCGCCGAACGCTGACGAGTGCTACCAAGTGTCGGGAACACGGCGGAGCGGAGATAGGCGAACGTGATAGCAGGACTGTCTGGGGAGCAGCGGCGGTGTCTTGATCCGGTACCCTGGGGACGGTATGATACTGGTGAGCCATCGGTCGCTGAACCTTCTGGCCATCTCCTCTCGTTTATATGCCTGATTTTTACTATTTACATGTGAGTTTTATGTGAGGGGGACGGGGCTTGGGTTTTTTACAATAAAGTTTTAGAACTACTGCCCTATGAGTTTTCCCTTTCATACACATGTGATGCCGTTCTGAGTGTTCCAGTCTTCTGTGAGCTTTCCTGAGAGAGATTCACCTGCCAGTGTTGATTATCCTGAGGAGTGATCCGGGATTTATATTGGTACTCTGAAGGCTCAGTTGTTTCAGGCATTCGGTGAGTGTTGACTGCCTAAGGGGTCACGCGGTGTGGTGGAAGTTTGCCATCCATTATCTTTTCACTTCATGGTGACGGGTCATCCCCTTTCCGATTGGTCAAGATGGACTTTTGTATTGATTACTAGGACATCTATCTCACTTGATTGCTGTATTTTGCACATATGGTTTATGTATGCACTCATTTAAGCGCTGCTTATGTGGTACTTCCTTGTCTTTGACTTTGAGGCTATTCACATCCTTTTATCAGTTTTTATTTATTAAAGCAGCCGCTAGACACTGCTATTTACTGTATTATACAGTTTAGCAAGTTCACATCCTCCTACCAGCGCAGGGTGATAGAGAAATTGGGCTTAGGTTTATATTCTCTGTCTTTATGTTTTGCAGTTTTTATTTATAACCCCGCAGCTATGGAGGCTATATCTTTTCTTAAGAATAGAGCTTTGAATTTAGAGGATATCTTTTCAAGCTCTTTTGAACCTCCACCAGAGGAGTCTGATGTCACTATTAATTTATCCATGTTAGGGAACCTTTTAGAAAAACAGATCCGTACATGGTGGGACATCAACACTTTTGAGAGATATATAAAAGAAAAGATCATCATGCGGAGCCTAAGATGGGAAGTGGCTCCCCAGGATGGTCTGAATGATGATGCTTCACAGACTGAATGGTTACAGTTTTTTAATAATATGGGAATAAAATTACAGGAACTAGTATTGGATAGGAAAAAGAAAAAAAAAAAAAAAAAAAAAAATGACAATACTTGAAAAAAAGATAGCTGAGTTACAACTTTCATTGGATCGTGAAAAGGATAATCCTTTGGTGGTTAAGTTTAATACAGACACCAAAAAAAGATTAGAAAAAGTAGATAGAGATACTCTCAAAAAGAAAGTTAAGAAATTTCATAGGGACACTAGGGATTTCCAGAATAACCAGGTCTATTTATGGCAGGTTGCTGGAACACCTGGTGAATCCTCCCAACCTAATATTGAGGAGGCTCAAATCACACAACCAACAAGCTCTTACCCCAATACTCCCCTTAGGAATAATAAACCCAAGAGAGGGAAAAATAAAAAAGGAGCAGATGTATCTCGCCCCCAACAGGGAGCTGAGGGTCCTTTAAACCATCAGTTAGCGGGACCTGCTCCAGCCCAGGTTTATCAACATCCAAATAAGAAGGCTAATAATCAAAACTATAATAATAACAAAAAGAATGATGGGGGGAGAAATGGGTACCAATCATATGATTCTCCGGGTGTGTCCACTTTTAACAGATTTGAACCTCTCGATTCACAATGTTGGACACCAACACCTCCACGTCCTTTTTTATGGAGGGGCCCCAGAGGGAGAGGTGCTCGGAGGGGAGGGAGACCTTGGAGAGGCAGACCCTCGGATCGCCCCTACAATCATACGAACAATTGGAACCAGGACCCTCAGTGGAACCGGACCACCCAGGGTCAAAGGCCACAAACCGACCACCGACAAGAGGATGCCGAGGGGGGAAACGACTCCAAAAAAAGAAGGAGGGAGGCCGATTAGAAGGGATTTATAATTTGGCCGGTATTTCCCTTAGTAGTAAAGAGATTAATATTCTCAATGCCGGTTTGAAGTGTGCGGCCAAAAAGCCAGTTAATAAATTTAACGTGTATATGGATATACATAAGTATATTCGGAAGATTAATCTAAAAAGATATTTTCTGAATACTTATCAGGGGAAAAACCGGAATATATATAACAAATCTTCAGAGATTGTTGGGAAAGAGAGTGGTTTGAGAAACAAATCTTTACTCAATCCTCCACAACCTGCTAACCAGTGTGTGGAGGTTTTCAAACAACTTGTTATTAAGGATTTGGAATTAATTAACCCCAAGAAAGGTATTAATCCGAGACACGTACAAGATGGCTTGACCGCTTTGGAAAAAAGGAAGGATGTTGTGATTCGCCCTGCTGATAAGGGTGGAGGGGTAGTCATTCTAGACAAGTCCTTCTATGATCAACAACTATCTTCAATGTTAGCGGACGATGCGACCTACGACCTCTTGGATGGGGATCCCACTAAGAGATTTCGTAGAGAATTGGACGACCTGGTTGATTTCGGATATTATAATCGTATATTATCCAAAAAGGAAAAGAGGTATTTGAAGCCCAGCTTCAATCGTATACCCACTATATACACCCTTCCTAAAATCCATAAGGATCAGGTAAATCCGCCAGCTCGTCCGATCGTTAATAGCATCAATTCTGTCACGTCAAGAGTGGGTGAATATTTGGACACCTTCCTCCAGGATAGTGTCATTCAAACTAAATCATATTTGAAGGACACTAAGGACTTTCTCTTAGCACTCCAAGACATTAATGTTTTGGGTGCTGAGGAAGTCTACTTGGTGACAGCAGACGTATCGTCTCTGTATACTATTATACAGCATGACGACGCTCAGCTAGCCCTAAATTGGGCCCTTGCACAAAGAGACGATATCCCAGGTGCTCAGAAGAGGTTCCTAGGCAGGGTTTTATGCTACTGCCTCTCCCATAACTATTTTTGGTATGGGAGTAAATTTTACATACAAAAAAGAGGCGTAGCTATGGGGGCTAAATATGCTCCCAGCCTAGCGAACCTCTTCATGAGCGAATGGGAGGACAGATACATCTATGCCAGCCGTAAAAAGGAATTGGTATTATACCGTCGGTACATAGATGATCTGTTTTTTATATGGGTTGGATCTGAGGTATCCCTTAGATCATTTGCAGATCATCTGAATACCAACTCCAATAATATTAAATTGGAGTACTGTTGGAGTACAGAAAGTGTACACTACCTTGATGTTGAAGTTATGATCCAACAGGGCCAGGTGACCACCAAGGCCTATTTCAAGCCCACGGATAGAAATGGCTATCTCCCTATGTTTAGTGGGCATCATCCTCTGTGGCTCAGGAATATACCCAAGGGGCAGTTCCTGAGGATACGCAGGAACTGTTCTAGGGATTCTGATTTTCATAGCCAGTCAAAAATCATCAAGGACCGTTTCCTGGAAAAGGGGTATGATGGTCTGAGGCTGGAAAAAACTATCCAAGAAACCAGCAAGTTGTCACAAGCCATGTGCCTACAGGGACGAACTACCTCAAAAAATCTGAACCATGAATGGGGTTTCATAACTGACTATCATGAACAATTTAGGGAGGTTGAGGAAATCTTTTATAAACATTGGAGAATTTTGACGATGGATAAAGTCTTGGGGGCAGTTATCCCTTCCAAACCTGCCTTTATCTATAGAAAATGCCCGTCTTATGGTGATCGTGTCGTCCAAAAGGTCTTAGATCCACCAAAAAAGCCCACCATGTTTTGGGACAGAAATGGTTTCTTTTCTTGTCGTAGGTGTATCTCCTGTAGACAGGTTACAGATAGACAAAGAGGCAAAACTTCCTTCACTTCTAGCGGGAATGGCAGAACATTTGAAATTACAAAATTAATCACGTGCCAGTCCACACATGTGGTATACGGTCTAGAATGCCCTTGTGGGAAGTTGTATATTGGACGGACTAAAAGGACCCTTTCAAAGAGAGTATCTGAACATATTGCCAATATTAAAAAGGGATTTAAAGATCATAGTCTCTCTTTACATTTCAGACGTAAACACAATAGAGATCCGTCGGGGCTAAAATTTTGGGGTATAGACAAGATTGATGCTACCTGGAGAGGTTCGAATATGGTGAGAGAATTGTCCAAGAGGGAAACTTATTGGATATACCTCACCGATTGTTTATATCCCAAAGGTCTGAATGTAGAATTAGACGTCAATTGTTTTATCAGCAATTATTAATTTAATTTTATGCAATTCTGATTATACAGCTATCGAGGATTTCTGTTCCTATTATTTCCCAGTTTGTTTTATATATGTACTCTTTTATATATAAATTTGTATATGAGGATCTATCGGGCCTCTTGTACATTATATAATATTAATATGTACTTTTAAAAGATGATATTTATATTATTTAAATAGTTGATAGTAAGGCTGTGTTTCATTTATTTTGGTATTCTGCCTTGTTTCTCGATTTAATATATGTTAAGTCTGTGAGGTCTCCATACATTGTAATTGTTGAGATTGTCATAGGTTTCACTTTCAGCACAACTCCAGGTAGTAGCCTAGGCAGTTAGTGCATGGACTTTGTATACTTACGAAATGCAGTCATAAGTGGTTTATGAATAATGATAGCATTGTAAAAACAAGGGGAGATGACTGATGGTTCTACGGCTGTCGGTAGTTCTCTAATACATAATGCTATTGATCAGATCCAGTTGGGGTGTATGCAAGCTTTACTTCTCCTGTGTGACAATTTATGCCTGCATAGGGGAAGTTAGCACAGATCAGATTGTGAATAGTATATATTCCAATGTCCTCTGGGTATCAATGATCTCCTAGGAACCAGCACACTTTCCCTATTGGCTACCGTCATGTTCGCATGTCCGATCGGCCATTAAGGGTTAAGTGTAGCGGCGAGGAGGGAGATAAATAGCGGGGGTGATTTGCATGCTCACGCCCTCAGTTGAAGTCAGCCAATCAGACGAAACGCGTCAGGGCGTGAGCACGCTACCACCCCAACCACTACGTGCTGTCGGCGAGCTGTAGGCGGAAATCGCCGAACGCTGACGAGTGCTACCAAGTGTCGGGAACACGGCGGAGCGGAGATAGGCGAACGTGATAGCAGGACTGTCTGGGGAGCAGCGGCGGTGTCTTGATCCGGTACCCTGGGGACGGTATGATACTGGTGAGCCATCGGTCGCTGAACCTTCTGGCCATCTCCTCTCGTTTATATGCCTGATTTTTACTATTTACATGTGAGTTTTATGTGAGGGGGACGGGGCTTGGGTTTTTTACAATAAAGTTTTAGAACTACTGCCCTATGAGTTTTCCCTTTCATACACATGTGATGCCGTTCTGAGTGTTCCAGTCTTCTGTGAGCTTTCCTGAGAGAGATTCACCTGCCAGTGTTGATTATCCTGAGGAGTGATCCGGGATTTATATTGGTACTCTGAAGGCTCAGTTGTTTCAGGCATTCGGTGAGTGTTGACTGCCTAAGGGGTCACGCGGTGTGGTGGAAGTTTGCCATCCATTATCTTTTCACTTCATGGTGACGGGTCATCCCCTTTCCGATTGGTCAAGATGGACTTTTGTATTGATTACTAGGACATCTATCTCACTTGATTGCTGTATTTTGCACATATGGTTTATGTATGCACTCATTTAAGCGCTGCTTATGTGGTACTTCCTTGTCTTTGACTTTGAGGCTATTCACATCCTTTTATCTGATAAAGAAACAAGGTTCTTCTTGTATCTTTTCCAATCTACTTTTATATGATTAATAATTTTAATGCATATAAATGACACTGGTTTTATTTACATGATCATTGTACGCAATTTACAATTTATAACTACATAGCGTATTTTACCATTTAACCATACTACAAATGTCACCTAATGAACCTATTCAACAGTCTTTGTATGCCTTTGTATGCCTGTTTATATATTTGATACAAAGTGTTTATTTGTAATATTACCAAAAACTCTTTCGATAAAAACTTTTATTGACAATCCCCCCCCCCAAAAAAAAAAACAAGGTTTAGGGGAAAGTGACAGGGTCTCCCAACAGCAAATCCTCATCTGCCAGCAAGGCCAATCTATGATTCCTTGGTGCCTCTCTACTGCATAACTGCATACCCTTAAATAAGATCTGGTGTCCAATGTTGTCAGACCTGGGGTGGATGATTTTATTGCCCTTTTCTCCCCTCCTTTTTAAAAAAAAAAAAAAAACATTGTTTTTTTTTGAGTATTTGAATAACAAACAAAACTTATTACATTTAGTAGTGACATCATGAATATCATTTATTAACACAAATAAACTGGGGCCACAGGTATATTGGTACTACAAAACAGAAGATATATTTTGTCAGGTCAGGAATATAGTTAACAATTAATGGTTTTACCTTTGTTATTGTCACTAGGCCTGACACCCCTGATGGGTTCTCACTGTGAACAGGCAAGACTGTTGTTCCTTAATGAGCGGCTACTACTTTCCTGTAAGGTCTTGAGAGTAGATAGTGTTAAATTCCCATGTTTTTTACTATCTTTAAGTCTAAGAAGATTTGAATCTGTGCCACCTAAAACAAATAAGCAATAAAAGAGTGTTTCTTTCTTCCTTTTCTATCTAACCCAAATATTAGCTATCAAGCATACACTATATTCACAACTGTGCCGAGGCCAAGTTGTGGTCTCTCCATAGATACCAAAGTTTATTGTAGACATGAGCTCTTTGATCTTTATACGCTAACATTTTCTCCATCAGACATTGCATATTGATTCTAGAGACAACTGACTCTAGTTTTGGTGGATAAGGGGATTTCCATTCTTTAGCGATTGTCATTTGAGCTGCAAAGAGTATATGTGCTACCACAGTTCTGTAAATATGGGGGAATGCTTCCATCCCAATGCTTAATAAAGCTAGGGCTGGCATAGAGGGTGCCCACACTCTTGTGAGGTCTAAAATGAGAAGGAAAACCTCTGCTCAGAATCCTCGAAGGATATCACAGCTCCATAGTATGTGTGTAGCACCCTCCTAGGTATGTGCTAGACAGTGAGTATAGTTTTGGCTCTGTCTGTCTATCAGAGGAGCAACAGGTAATTCGTTATTGTTCTGTGCTTAACAGAGAGCAGGATCTGTGAGTTAGGTTTGTCAATGTGCTCAGTGTGTGATTCATCTGATCTAGGGGAGTGTTTCACACTGGTCCAATAGGGAGGCATATTGGACAGTGGAGAAAACCCGACCAATGGGCACACAGGCTTTGATATGTGCTCAGGGTCTTTGGCTGGTGAGCAGGGTCCCATAAGGAGGGTGGTGGCTGCCTCCTCTTCTGCAGCAGTTGGTGTATGGTCACAGGCAGTAGGGCTGGTAAGCCAGAAAGAAGGAGCTGAACTCGGAGGTCCAGGAGAGCTGACTGGAGGGGTTGGGACACTGGAGAACCTGGAAAAACAGTATCATGAGCACAGGGGATCATGTCTAAGGGCCTGACCAGGAAGGGGGCCACCCCAGAGTAGATTAGTCAGAGGATGGGTGTCGGCTGGTGGAGTGAAAGGGGATGCTAGGTGAGTACTCTGAAGATAAGTGCTAAGCAAGTGTGTATTCAGGAACTTTACCTCAGA
Source organism: Pelophylax lessonae (assembly GCF_965119305.1). Lineage (NCBI taxonomy): Eukaryota > Metazoa > Chordata > Amphibia > Anura > Ranidae > Pelophylax > Pelophylax lessonae. The sequence continues at coordinate 768,402,462 of NC_138768.1, forward strand.
TTCATCTAGTGGCAAGGTGAAACTGTGGCCTAGCTGCATCCTCAGATAGAAGACCTCACCATTGTGAATAGTTCAAGTTGTGGAGTATCCCACTCATCCCTTCTCCCATCCCTATATAAAATAAAGCAACAAAAACAACAACCCCTAGACCGTTCATTGACTGAGCCGGAGAATAAAGTGTTAAGATTCTGTATGAAGATGCTACTGGTAACCCAGAGGAACCGAAAAGGTGAGAAATCCAGCAACCCTCAAGGGGGCAGTGCTACATATGGGGGCTTTTAATTAAAATCCACAAAAGGACTGTGTCTGCTTTACAGTGATCGGTGCAAGTGTGAATGGAGAAGGTGGGGACCCAGGACACAGGGATGTGTCAGGGGTCATGTCTGGACATGCACTATAAAGAAGAATGTTGACCGTGCAATTTATGACAGCGGAACAGTTTTCCCAAATAGTGAGGAGAGTGATATCGGAGAAGATGCTATAAAGAAGAATGTTGACCGTGCAATTCGTGACAGCGGGACAGTTTTCCAAAACAGTATGGCGAGTAATGTCTCTACATGTGCTATGGGGAAATATGTCGGCCGTGCAATTCCTGAAAGCAGGACAATTTTCCAAAATAGCAAGGGAGATCAGTTGGCCTGGCAAGATGGAGGTGCAACTGAGGCCCAGGTACAGACAAGGATGGCGGATGCGTGTGGATTGAGGAGCACGATCTGCTGTACAGTGATCTTCATGCTGGCTGAGCTGAGTTGGAGTGGCAATGAAGAGGTTACTGTACCATGCTGGAAAACGCATGCTGAAGAGATCTGCCTAGCAGGAGGAGCCACTGCTGGAGAATCAGTTAATCTGGAGTTGTGGGCGGAGTTATGAGTGGAACTGAGGCTTTTTCTGAGTGGAACCTGTCCAGTTAAGCCGCTGTATGGTCTTGGCCACTGTGCTGCAGCTCAGTTTTACGGTCTTGGCATTCTTCTTATAGCTTATGCCATATTTTTGTAGAGCAACAATTCTTTTTTTTTCAGATCCTCCGAGAGTTCTTTGCCATGAGGTGCCATGTTGAACTTCCAGTGACCAGTATGAGAGAGTGATAATAATACCAAATTTAACACACCTGATCCCCATTCACACCTGAGACCTTGTAATACTAAGTAGTCACATGACACCGAGGAGGGAAAATTGATAATTGGGCCCAATTTTGACATTTTCACATAGGGGTGTACTCACTTTTGGTACCAGCAATTTGGACATTAATGGCTGTGTGTTGAGTTATTTTGAGGGGACCGCAAATTTACACTGTTATACAAGCTATACACTCACTACTTTACATTGTAGCAAAGTGTAATTTCTTCAGTGTTGTCACATGAAAAGATAAAATAAAATATTTACAAAAATGTGAGGGGTGTACTCACTTTTGTGAGATACTGTACATGGTCAAGTCCGATTCACTTACACCTCTTGTCCAGTTTCCGGGGTTGGTGACAGAGTATAATAGAGCACAGAGTGGGAGATCTGGGTTGGGAGATCTTGCAGCATATGCAAACACCAAAAATTACTCATTTAATCCTATGGCCATGGACTGTCTATCCTTGAAACTCAAATCAGCACTCGCTAACAGCCACCCTCACCATCTTCAGTAATAACCTTCCTATGACAGGTTTCCCTTCTCCCAGTTATTGGAGCAGAAGCAAAAAAATGCTTCCAAAGCTCCGCCACACCAAGCACCTATGAAGGTCTCACCCAGTGGTCAGAGGAGCCCTAGTCAGGAGTAGGGGGGACAGAAGGTCTCAGCCATGGTTTAGAGGTACCCAGCCAGCAGCCAGGAGACAGGATGTCTACAAGAGTCAGATAGGCTCCTATCAGGCTGTCAGGAGAACCTCTATCCAGAGGCCAGGACTGGGCTGTGCAGCAGGGAGCTGCAACTAAAGGCTAAGTTTGCCAAGTAAACCAAGAGAGCTGGACAAAACAGTCAGGAGGACTGGTAAGGAGAGCAGCAGTGCTGCTGACAAGAAAGCCACGTGGTAGTTATAGTTGAACAATGGTAATGAAAATTAGATAGTAGATGTTACACTGAACAATTGGCCCCAAATCCAAGCGTCAAACAATTGCAAAAAAATGCTTGGTCATGCCTTCTCTCTTTTGCCTTATAAGCAGAACAAATGCAGCTTGTGTAAGTTCCTGATTCTAATCTAATCGTATTTGCTTTTTGTGTATAGCAGTTCTCAGACTGCACATGTGCTGATAAGGAACAGTCAGTGAGAGCAGAAGAATGATCCCTTGAATCCTTTGATTTGGTTAAACAGCTCCCATGTATGTATTTTATAGGTCTATCTATTTACCTGTAGTTCTGCTTTAAAGTCATTATAAAGGCAGAAATTATTTTAACCTTAATACATTCCCCGTATTAAGGTAAAAATGTCCCAGTGATAATATCGCCCCCTCACCCCATATCTACTTGCCTAAGCTTTCTCTCAATCCAGCTCTGTACCCATCTGCAGCGGTGCTGATCTGTGTGCTTCTACTTCTAGGATACAGAGGCAGCAGTAGGAGCTATTGGCTCCTGTTGCTGTCAATCATGGCTCGGGAGCATGCCCGCACGTCTGTCCCCATAGCAAGTGGTTTGCTATGGGGGAAGATACAGAAAAGGAGGAGTGGAGTAGTAAAAAAAAGTAAAACGTAAATAATTAATAAAAAAGAAAAAATAAATATTTTGAAAAATCCTTTATTAACCACTTGCCTACCGCCGCACGACTATTTACGTCGGCAGTCAGCCCCTCACAGGCAGAGCAACGTATGTACTATGTCGCTAGCCTGTGAGGGTCTAGGGAGCGAGCACGCGCCACCGGAGGCGTGCTCCCACGCGGTCACGAACCCCCCCGCACGTGTGACCGGCGGACCCGATGTCCGCTGGTCACTCGGCGATCGTCGGTGCAGAGGGAGAACGGCAGGCGGCTGATGTAAACAAGCCGCCTGTCATTCTCCCCTGTGTAGGAATAGTGATCATACGGTTCTACTATGTAGGACCGTTGATCACTGTTCCTACACCTCAAGCCACAGCCAATCACAGTAAGAATCACGCCCCTAGGGACACACACAACCCCTCCCTCTCAAAAAAGTTAACCCCTTCACTGCCAGTGTAATTTTGCATATGTATAGCACTGATTACTGTAGAAATATCACTGGTAACCCCAAAAGTGTCAAAAATGTCAGTCAAGGGTCCGATCTGTCCGCCGCAATGTCGCAGTACCACAAAAAAATCGCAGATCGCCGCTGTTACGCGTTAAAAAAAAACAACAACAAAAATGACAAAAATCTTTCCCTTTGTTAGTTAAAGCAATAACTTTTGCGCAAACCAATCAAAATACGCTTTTTGCGATTTTTTTTTACCAAACATATGTAGCATAAAACAAATTGGCCGAAAATGTTAAAAAACTTTGATTTTTACATTTTTTTGGGGGGGAAATTTCATATAAGAAAATGTGAAAAATATTGTTATTTTTGCAAAATTGACGCTCTTTCTTTGTTTATAGCGCATTATAAAAAAAATTGCACAGGTGATCAAATAACGCCAAAAGAAAGCTCTGTTTGTGGGAAAAAAAAGGACGTCAAATTCGTTTAAGTACAGTGTTGCATGACCGCGCAATTGTCCGTTAAAGTCACGCAGTGCCGAATCGCAAAATAGGCCCTGGTCAGGAAGGGGGTAAAATCTTCCGGGGCTTAAGTGGTTAAAAAAAAAATCACTATCCCTGCTTTTAATCCAATGTCAATCACATCCCCTGGTGATGTAAATTCTTGTCACTCATGATTACCCAAAATCCAATGATGTTGCCCTTGATGCTGATGCTGTAGGAGAAGTCCCCTGTACTAGCTGTCACTTTTTGAAAACAGCATAGCCGTGGTACTCATTCATAGAGCTTGGTGTATGAATGAACTACAAGACCCAACATCCTTTGCAGCTGTCAACTTGTAGTTCTCAATGACCATCATGGCACTGTTGAGTGCTGTGGTAGTTCATTGAGTCTTCCTGTTAGTGTGAAACTGCCTGGCCGTATGTATGGGGTAGACAGCTCTCATTGACATTTGGCAGGAGACCTGCATGGCAAAAGCGATATGCTGATCACTGTTGCAATGCTTTCCAGGCTCCTAAAAAAACAAACAAAAAAAATAGTAAATGCACATTTTTTTTTACCTGCAAATAAAATGTTCATTTATTTATTTATTTATTGAACCACTTCCGCTCTGGAAGTTTCGCCCAACTTCCTGACCAGGCCATTTTTTGCGATATTGCACTGCATTGCTTTAACTGACAATTGCGCGGTCGTGCAACACCGTACCTAAATAAAATGTATTTCCTTTTATTCCCACAAATAGAGCTTTCTTTTGGTGGTAATGATCACCTCTAAACAAAAAAAGACCTACAATTTAAAAAACAAAAAACAAAAAAACAAAACAATATTTTTTTCATTTCTGCTATAAAACACATCCAATAATGAATGTACAAAATCTAATTTCTTCACCAATTTAGGCCAATATATATTCTGCTACATGTTTTTGATTAAAAAAATCCCAATAAGCGTATATTGATTGGTTTGCGCAAAAGTTATAGCCTCTACAAACTATGGGATAGATTTATGGAATTTTTATTTTTTTAACTAGTGATGGCGGTGATCAACGATTTTTAGTGGGACTACGATGTTGTGGCGAACAAATCTGACACGGGTTACACTTTTTGAGGACCAGTGACACAATACAGTGATCAGTGCTAAAATAATGCACTGTCACTGTACTAACGACACTGGTAGGGAAGGGGTTAACATCAGGGGCAATTAAAGGGTTAAATATGTTCCCTGAGAGTGCTTTCTTACTGTGTGGGGGATGGTTTAACTGAAGGAATATAGAGATCCCTGTTCCTGCTTAGCAGAAACACAAGATCTCTGTTTTCCTTACTAGCAGAACAGTCATCTGCCTTGTGTACCTAGGCAGGCTGCCGTTCTGCCTCTCTCAGAAAGATCGTCAGGTTTCCGGTGGAGGTTGGGTCCACCGGACTGGCCGATTGGCTCTCGCTGTGTCCAATCAAAGCAGGAGCAGGGCTCTGGTGGCGCACGCATGTGCCCCAGAGTTAAAGAAGGAAATCATGTACAGGTACGTGATTTTGCGCTTAAGGGCCGCCCTGCTGCAATATATGAACGTAACTATTTAACTTTGGGCAAAAGCAAAAATTACATGTAGGATGCAGTCTATCACTAGCATTAACACGATAGTTTTGATTTTTCGGAGTGCCCATGTAATATTCCCCCAACCCTGGTGTTTCACTTTAACCACATACAGTTACCAAAATACAAGGCAGACAAAGGCCTAGTCACCTGTAATGCCTGTGTTCTCCCTGCAACCCAGAACATGATCTTGGCTGAACTACATTACTGACTTATTCTAATCAGTGGGATTGATTTTCTAAAGGCAAATAGGTTATTTATTTTGCAAAGGAAAGTTGCACTTTGCAGGGGAATCTCTGCTGACTTCATCCAAACACACTCAGACAAAAATCTATTTTTTGTTTTCCTTGCAAGTGATTGGGTGTTTTGGAAAATGAAACCTCATCGCATTCACCAAGCTCTAGGGCAAATTCCCTTGCAAAATACAACTTCACTTGCTTAGTGAATAGCCTATTTGCCTTTACTAAATCAACCAATGTGTCTGTGTGTGAATGTGGCCATCTTGTTTTGTTTCCTTATGTCGGAGCCTTCAGCAAAAATAACTGAGCAGCACAGTACTGACATCCTAAAAATCACACTTCAAATCTCTTTGAGACTATTAGTCAGAGGTAGCAGTGCCTTTAAATATTGCAACTTTAAGGCTGTAAGCACCCTGACATGATGCAAAGTGCACTGCCAATGCACTGTTAAAATTGATAAATGTTCCCTATTACAAAGCAAATCTTGGCTTCTGTGTTCAAGTTCACTTTAAACCATGCTTTAAATTTAGAAGCGTAACTTGTTTATTTATGTGATTCTGATCAGGTGAAACCCTTAAGATCTTTTTTTATGTTTGAAATTGGGTCATACATTTCGAAGAAATTATCTAATCCTGCAGTCATGAGTTCTCAAATCTATACCGGAGCTGAAGTGGAAAATTAAATTTTTGTCACAGGTTGTCATAGTTTTATGGATTAACAAGGGTTATTCATTTATGAAATCATAATGGTTAAATCTTTAAAAAACCCGCAGGTCACATTATTGTGAGATCTCTCAAATGCCCACATCCTTGAGCTAGCAGCAGAGACAAAATCAAACACAAGCCATAGAAAGGATTGAGATTTGATTTGTTGGCCATTACAATGGGCTAGCACACAACCAGAAAATCCTAGATCAAAATTTCATTTTATAACTTGCTGATGGCTAATACTAAAATGTTGATTTAATCGGTTTCACTTGATGGCCAGAAGAATAAATACTTCACCACAAGCAGCTTATTATTCAGCATTGAGCTATAATATACAGCAGTGTCTCATAGAGAACCTTAAGGCATAGTGGGGTCAACTAAAAGCGTTTTATTTCCTCTAAAAAGTCAAGAAGAGGAAAGCTGTGCATTATCAAGAATTGTATTATAAAATAGGAATATAATATTGTACCAGATGATGGAAAAGATCTAGCAGATCTGTACGTGTTCAAATGAAATGAAAAGATTTTAGTTAAAACTAAGGCAAAAATGTTAATTTATGGAAAAGGCCTATAAAAAAGTGTTTATAGCAATGTATATAAAAATGCCAATACCATAAATGTAAGCTGGGCAGAAAAATACAGACAGTCCTTAAAGCTGATCTTCAGAAAACAGCTAAATACACATACTGAATGCATATAATGGCACTGTTGTACCTCGTAAAATACTTGTACTGTGTGTCTGTCCATCCAGAGATTTACTCAAATCTGTTACACCACAGGGCTTTATTTATCAACGGGAAAGACCATATTTTTCTCTACCAAGCACTTATAGATCTTTTCTCCATCCCAACTCTGTGATCGGACAGTGACTGTCTAATCACTCTTTGTTACTCTGCTCTCTCAACCTGTCAGCATGTTCTTTGAATTGAAGTACACATGTTTGGCTCCTTGTGTTGCTTCTCCCTCTCCCCCCCCCAAAGCACTGTAGCACTGTTGTAAAAACTATACAGAAGACTTCAAGAGGATGGTAGCAAATCAAATTCAGGTACTTCCACTGCTTACAAATCATCAGTTCTAAAAAAAATTGATTTTTCCTTGGAGTAATGTCAACCAGTTAGATTGATTTTATGACATACAAAATTGAAAATGATTTACTGTGGCTCCCTAAGTGATCTGTATATCCTATAGAACTGTACAGAGCGTTTCAAATTTAGAACCCTGAGCCCTTTTTTTTTAATGAGAAATAGCCCTCCCCAAACTGGATATTAAGTAAAACCTGTAGGTAAATAAGATAACTAGAACCTTTCTAAGTGCTAGAGCAGGTCTGATAATGAAGTTGGTAATGCATCCACCAAGGATAGAGCTTCTTTGAGCAGAGGGGATTATCATACTGGGAAATTAACCAGTAATCTAATTAGGAGAATTAGGGGAAGAGGGACTACTGCAGCCAGCATATAACATTAGCCATGAATATATATATATATATATATATATATATATATATATATACACATGCACAACAATATTTAAATAAGCTTTATGTAATAACAGATTACTAATATCACATAAATCCAATGACAAAACAGGTAACCTCAGCAGGGGGACTGACAGGAGTCCTAGTTGAATTGAGCACATTTGCTCGGGTTAATTGAGTTACTAACATAGATACCTCCAGATGGTGGTGCAGGGGCCCCTGAGAATGATCACTATGTGGTGCCAAAGACCTGAAGACAGAATCAGTAACAATGCAGAGATCTTTCAACCATTGTCCAGCTTCTCACCCACAGAAACAATGTGATACTGGAACTCAGCCTGTCTACTCTACTCCTTAGTGCCTAGCAGCTTCTAATCTTCCATGCAACCGGATACCCTACCTGACATTTGCCTATGCTGGGCCCTAAGCCAACACTAGCTATAGAATCCCAGACCAGAAGGGACAGGGTTAACTAGAATAACAGGAGCTACATATAAACTCTTTTGCAATAAACAGGTTTCCTACAAGCATACAGTAAGGTGACCACTACATATATACATTGGGGGTATTTAATAAAACTGGTGCACATAGAATCTGGTGTAGCTGTGGATAGTATCCAATCAGCTTCCAGGTTCTATTTTCAAAGCTTAATTGATCAAGCAGATGTTAGAAGCTGTCTGGATACTATGCACAGTTGCACCAGATTGCAAGTCCTGATTGGCAGTCCACAAATTATGCAGCACCATTACCTCCCCCATTCACTGTCCAACCTGGAATTCAGGTGAAAACAGACATTTTAACTACTCCCCTTATTTTGTTTTTTTTAATCATGTAAGATCTGTATTCATCAATTTTGGACCAAAACAATTTATATGCTAAGCAATGTATCGAGAAAAACCCAAATTTAAAACTTGCCAGACAATTTGCATGGAAATCTATCACGGTTTCTGAGTTTAAAACTTGTTTGGGCCTAACTCTCAATATGGGCATTACTAAAAAGAATGAGCTGTGGTCATATTGGTCCACAGACCCAATTTATCATATGCCCATGTTCTTTACTGCCATGGCCAGGCATAGATTTGAGAATATAATGTGATTTATGCATTTAAACGACAATGAACTCTGTTGTCCTCAGGATGACCCTGAAAATGATCGACTCCACACAAAATGTGGCCCCTCATAAATCACCATAACCAGAAATTTGCAGATGTGTAAATGCCCCAACAAAACATCTGCGTAGATGAGTCCCTCAAATAACTTTTTCTGGACCACCTTGCATTCAAACAGTATCTCCCCAGTAAATGTGCCAGATCTGGGGTCAAAATGTATAAGCTCTGTTAGAGGGCAACAGGCTATACATGTAATTCTCAGATTTATGAGGGAAAAGATCACATGGAGCCCCCCAGGTGCCCAGACTACATAGGGAGCAGTGGCAAGAATGTCTGAGACTTGGTGTCACCCCTATTCCAAAAGGGGAACCACTTGTACGTGATCAATAATTATTCAAGAGTGCTACTTTTTAGACACCTTTTTTATTTTGAAATTAGTTCTTGTGGCACAGTGCAACCTAATTGCTGGGGTTTCTCCCAACGGCTTGTAAATACCAGAATTAGAAGGCTAATGAATTGCTCACAGTGAAGTGGAAGGACAAACAGGATGTTTTCGTCCTGTCCTCCAATAATGCATACGACAGTCCATATTTGCACGGCATCTGGTGTTTTTGAGAAGCCCCTCTGTGTCCATGACCACAACCTTAACATGGGAGGGTTGGACTTCAATGACCAGATGATGAAGCCGTACTTAGTTTCCTCTAAATCCAGATGCTGGTACAAGTAAGTGTCTGTATATTTATTACAATTAGCTTTGTACAACACTTTTGTTCTTTACAAAGTAACAGGATGAAGTGGATCCTTCCTGAGATTTGGGGAAGAAATCAACATGTTCTTTTGTATCCAGAAGGTTCTGTGGCCTTATCCCCAAATCCAGATGCAGTTAGCCGGCAATGTTGGGTATGTTGTGTCTGTAACAGACGCGGAATTCGGTGTGAGCTGTCCAAGCCAACCTGGTCTCTGCTTCAAGGACTGCTTCCATCCTTACCACACACTAGTGGAGTATTAGAATAGGTTATAGCACAGCACAGTCTAGGGTATACATTCACACAGGGTCTTGAAAGATGTTAGTCAGAAAACATTGCATTCAGAGACACCCTAGCCTGGAAAGTTTACAGTTTTTTACAGTTACAGGACAGTGACAAAAAAAGGAAAAAAAAAACATTAAAAATTAAAAAAATAAAATAGTCAAAAATAGTTGTCATTTTATTGAGGAAATGTTTTGTTGTTACTGTGTTTTATTGGTAATCATTGTTTGCTTTGCAGGAATGCCATTAACCTGCAGCACTGATCTGTTTATTTTTACAGCAGCAGGGTGTTGCTTTAAGAATACATACTGCAGCACTTGCAGCACTGCTAAAGGAGATTTCCCATTCGCCGGTTAAAAAAAAAAAAAAATGTTTTCTCTCTCCTTTATGTACCGTTCCTTGTATCTGCAATGCTCTTGTTTGTTTTGTTTCATTTCAAACTTGACCAAAAAAAAATATATGCCCTAACATAGGACCTTGTTGTGGTCAGTGGGTGGATCGCCCCTATGCTTCGGCACTTTTTTTTTTTGGCACAATATATTTAATGATATATGGAACATTGGAATAGCCGCTTTATTTATGTACAACATGTTTGTATAGCTTGTAATACTAATAATAACTTTTGTATATTTTTACATTTTACTTTAAGTTACAATTTATTATAACACAGTATTGTTGCTGTTTAGAGTCACACATATGAAGGTTTTCTATTTACCTGTATGTACTTAAATTATATATTGCTCACACATGCTAGGGGTATATATGGAATTACACCCCAAAATACATTCTGCTACTTTTCCTGAGTATGGGGATACCACATGTGATGTACGGTTATCTACGGTCAAATGACGGGGAGTGCACCGCAGAGGTTGTGGACCCAATGGCTCACTGCTGAGGGTAGATGGCTCTGAGAAGCAGCTACACAAAGTCGCACCAACGGTCCTGGACAAGGAGCTAAAGCAGAAGATTTCCTAGGGCATGGAGTCTAAGAGCCAGCAGATTTTCACCAGGGCCTCTGATGGGGAGGATGTACTTGGCTGCAGCTGACTCTCAGTCATGGCCCCCAGGGTCTCCCAGCTCATGCTCATGGCTGGCTCTGGTGGATGGAGTGGAAGCAGCAGTCCAGGGCAACAAGGGATAGTTGGGAGAACAGGCCAAAGGTTGGGGCAACAAGAAGACAGGGATGGTCAGGTGAGCAAGCCAAAGTCGATAAACAGGAATCAGACATAGAACAAACGGTAAGAATCACCCAGGGAAGCCTTCACACAATTGTTCCTCGGGCTTGCTGCAAGCTGGCCTGCAGTGCATGGGTTAAAATATTGTTTCCTGTTAGAGAAAGGGTGTCTTCTGAGAACTGATTTTAACATGATTATTATGAGAGAATTCTTCCCACGGGAGTAGAGAGGACCAATGATCATGATGAACAGAGACTAAAGTGTGGAGAAAGATCCCTTCTCCTGATTAACCCTCTCAGTCTGTCCATTGGATTGAGGGTGGTAAGAAGAGGAAAAATAAAGATAACATTGAGGGATTTGCAAAAGGCTCTCCAAAAGCTAGATGCGAATCGAACACCTCTGTCAGAAACAATATAGTAAGGAACTCCATGGAGGCGGAAGATTTCTTGAAAAAAAAAAAAAATAGGAACCAAAGCAGTAGCAGAAGGGAAACCAGAAACTGGAAAAGAATTAGCCATGTTGGAGAATCAATTGATTACCAGGGCTCTTTAGGAATGGGCAAGGGCATGAGAAGACCAGCAGGAGCTTGCATGGAGGATTTAGACTGGGCACAGACATGACATGCCTTACTGTAGTCTTTGACATGCGAACAGAGAGAAGGCCACCAGCAGTGGCAACTGATGAGAAGGAAGGATTGGAGGAGCCCAGTATGACCTTTCACCTTGGAATCATTTCCCTGATGAAGGATCTTAGTTCTTAGCTCAGCGGGGACAAAGGTCTTGCCAGGAGGCACATCATTCGGGTCCATGGCCCGAGCAAACGGTCAGGCTATCTGCGGGACCGAAAGACGGGGAGCGCACCACGGAGGTTGTGGACCCAACAGCTGATGGCTGGGGGTTGATGGCTCTGAGAAGCAGGTACACAGGGTCGCAGCCATGATTCTCAACAAGGAGCTAGAGCATAAGATTCCCCAGGGTGCGGAGTCTAAGAGCCAGCATGTTTTCACCAGGGCCTCTAAAGGGGAGGATGGCCTTGGCTGCAGCTGGCTTCAGGTCGCAGCCCCAGGGTCTCCCAGCTCATGCTCATGGCTGGCTCTTGTGGATGAAGAGGATGGATGGAGAGGAAGCAGCAGTCAAGGGCAACAAGGGATAGTCAGGAGAACAAGAGAAGGGTTGGGACAACAAGCAGACAGGGATGGACAGATGAACAAGCCAAAATCGGTACACAGGAATCAGACGTAGAGCACACGGCAGGAATCACCCAGGGAAGCCTTCACACAATAGTTGCTCAGGCAAGGCTGGCTTCAATCAGCTAAAATAATGTTTCCTGTTAGAGGCTGGGGTGGAGCCATGCTGAGAGAAGGTTACTTAAACACACAGGTGTGAGAGCACGGTTCCTAAAGCTGATACACAGACCAGAGAGGTAAGCAGACAGTCAGGGCATGAAACATTACTGCAGATTCATGACATGTGAGAGTTTTTTTGGCAGTCTAGTCACGTACAGGACTCCAAAATCCAGTAAGCACCTTCAGGCTTTTAAAGCAAGTTATTTCCTCATTACATTTCCTAACTACCTATTACAGTTTTGGAGGCCCTGAAATGCAAGAATAATGCAAAACACCTCTAAAATGACCCCTTTTTGAAAAATAAACACTCCAAGGTATGTGCTTGGAGGCATGGTGAGTATTTTGCAGATCAAATTTGTTGCTAAAAGTTTTAGGAAAATGAAGAAAGGAAATGGAAATTTATTTTTTCTTTTCTTTTTTTATTTTTCAAAACCTTGTGACAAAAAAAAAATGAGAGCTACAAAAGACTTACCATGTCTCTTATCAAATTTCTTGGGGTGTCTACTTTCCAAAAAGGGGCCATTTGAAGGGAGGAGGTGTTTGTACTATAAAAAAAAAACTGATCCAAAAGAGTGCAGCGCCACTTGAATGAATACATATATATTATAAATAAATGTCATAAATATAAGTAAATCTAATATTTCATTCATATTGAATAAATACAAATAGTGAAAAAAAGTATTTTAAAGTGAATACATTTTGAAAAGAAAAGTCTTTCAAAAAGAACACATATATAAATATAAAAGTCCTGTGTTATAAGAGTGTGCAAAAGCGGTGCAAAATGACCAAAAATATCATAAAAGAGAAAAGTGCCAGTGCTTGAAAGTGAATCTTTTGAGGTGCAATTCTTCACCACTAAAAAGTGGCTGCTCACCTCCTGTTCTGACCCCTGTGTTACCAGTGGGTCAGAAATAGCTGTTCCCAAAGAGGGGATAAATTCCTAAGGATGATGACTGGACGATGATCCTTCAATCTCCAATCTTGTATCCCCTTAGCTGTGCCTCTAGTATAAGACAAAAAACGGGCATATCGGAAAAAAATGTTGTTAGTCGACATGCAGAGTGAGTGACAGAGGGGTATGGATACTCAGTAAATGTAAGACCCAATTGGGGAGACACCATACTCACATACAAAGTCATGTCATCTTGCTTAAAAACAGCGCTGCCTTACGGTGGCAGACAATATGTCCGAAAAGGGAACTGAAGGAGCAGGAGCCCAAAAGGATGCTACACCGGATCAGGGATGAGGATGTGCCTTAATATGTGAAAAGTGTTTGAGTATCTCCAATTAACCAGTCTCTGAAATAAAATTAAATATATATATATGTATATGTATAAATATATGTATAAATAAGTATGCAATTCTATCATCCTAGATGGTAGCTGGCAAGTAACAAGTATCAACATATGTTTCGCATGTGGAGACATGGGTATGGATCAAAAGATGGAAAACTATTCAGGAGTGTAGACAGGCAGGAAAAATAAAAATGAAGTAACCAGGTAATGGGGGGGAATTTGTATGGACATAAACCTCCATAGAAGCAGAGGTGTAGGTAAGAACAGTGCTGGATATAGACCAGAAACCAAAGTGTGAGAGAAAAGAAACAGGTGAAATAAAGAAAGACATGAATAAAAACAGTGAATAGTTATCAGTGTGATATAGCTGTATACCCACCATGTGGCATTAGAGAAAACATGTCTGGTATCCACCCTGTGTTGTGAAATGTGGCCACCTATCCTGTCTATATGCCTCTCCTTTTATATCTAGTGGAGCACAGCGGGTCCCGCTCCTAAGCCCCGGTTCACATTTGTGCGATTGCGGAGATCGCATGTAATTTGGAGCGCACTGCTCTTTGTATGGCTGAATTTTCACCGCATCCACACTAAACTCGCACATGAGGCTTTTTTTTTATTCGCAGCAGAATCAGATTGCATAGTGGTTCACACTAGTGCAATATGATTCTGTGCGAACTTGCAGATCGAACTGCGATATGCGATCGCAACTGAGGGTGTCGTTAACTTTTAATTGACCCCCCCTGCGTATCGCATATGGTAGTGTGAACTGCCAGAGGTGCGGATGCGATGCTGGATCACGGTGCATATTCGCAGCGTTCCCGCGTCGCACAAATGTGAACCAGCACTAAGAGTACAAATGAAGTAAACAGGTGCTTGGGGGGGGGGGGGGGGAGGTGTATGGACATAAACCTCCATAGAAGCAGTAAAAAATGGTGTGGATAGGAACAGTGTTAGATATAAACCAAAAGCCAAGATGTGAGAAAAAATAAACAGGTGAAATAAAGAAAGACATATGTACAAGCAGTGAATAGGTATCAATGCAACATAGCTATGTACCCATCATGGGTACATAGCTATGGGAAATCATGTCCAGTATCCACCCTGTGTTGTAAAATATGCCCACCTATCCTGTCTACATCCTCTCCTTTTACATCCGGTGGAGCACAGTGGGTCCTGCCCCTAGCGTCATGTCTGGGTGTAATAGGGCGGATGTGAGCCACCCACATATACTAATGGCATGTGTGAGAAATATCTTAATACATTTTAAAAAAGGAAACTTTTTTTAATCATTTTTTAAAATATTTTTCATAGACTCAATATGACTCCAACAAGGGGTAATTTTTTATTATTTTTTGTACTGCCCTGGCATTTTAGCACCTCAAGAATTATAATAGGCAGTCAGAAAATAAAAACTGCATACATTCAAGTATATATACCACACTATGTAGACACTATACTTTCACAAAAAACAATTAATACACACTTCTTTTTTTGTTAACCAAAGAAATGTAGCAGAATACATTTTGGCCTACATTTATGACGAGTGGAAAATATTGGGGTTTTGTTTTCAAAATTTTCAGTCTTTTTTTGCTTATATCACAAAAATTAAAAAACTCAGTGGTGATAAAATACAACAAAAAGGAAGCTATATTTTTGTGGAAAAAAAGGATAAAAATTAAGTTTTGGCCTTGTACGACCGCAAAATTATCAGTTAAAGTAGCGCAGCGCCGAATAGAAAAAAAAAAGCCCTGGTCAGGAAGCAGGTAAAAACTTCCAAGGGTCAGGTGGTTATACCATGTCACTTATCCTTTGTTCTAATAAAGTTTTAAAACTATGTTATATTTACCAATTGATTTGACCAATAACTGCCTTGTTCAAATCAGTTTCTAGACAATGTGTAATTTATATATACTGGCCCCTATAAAAAAAAGATTACTTGTTTTTGAATTTCATTTGACTGTATCCCCTTATCTTCAATTTCAACATAATCTGCTTTCATCTCCATTTTATAAAGAAACTATATCCATATTTTCCCAGTATATAGCTTGGTATTTTCTTATTTATTGTATATTGAAAAAGAGGAACTGTACACATTTACAATTGCTAAATTCCTCCATTCAGACTCAATGCAAGGCTTAGCATTCAGTGGGAGTTCAAATGTATAAGCTGCTTTACTTACATGTTAATATATTTGAAATCAAATTCTTTGCATAAGTCTACATATCACATACTGTACATTCTAAAATTGACTGGAACAATTAAATGTAGACTGTATGAATGCACACGGAGCTTCCGTGTTGGTAAAGATTACAGTGTATTTAATAGGAACATCTGACAAGAGAATAGTTTCCTGTTTTATTAAATTTACAATAAGAATTCAATGGAAATTCATAAATTATACCAAGCTGTCAAGAAGCAGTTTCCCTGACTTAGAAGATTCTTTCATAGTATGAGACGTATGGTATTCCACAGACAGCACTATTGTCTCTGGGTTCTCTATTAAATCAGATTCACCTATATTACAGAAGGGGGAAAACTGTTTTGTTAAATATTTAATGCCGGATGAATAACATTACTCTGGATGCATCTGTCTTTTTGCACAACAAATATAAATTCAGCATCTTTGAAGTCCATAGCGAGCACCCACCAATTGAAGTATTATTTATGATACTGTTTTGTTTATAAAGATTTATAACTAATTCATAAATGTAAAAAATAACAGCTCACATAGCTTTTTCTATTCCAAAGTCAGCTGTTGTTTGACACTTCATTTGGTGTTCCTGCTGCTGATGTTGTTCATTTTAATGGACCAAAAGTAGAGTGCTTCATGGATAATATACAGTCAGGTCCATAAGTATTGGGACATCGGCACAATTCTAATCTTTTGGCTCTATACACCACCACAATGGATTTGAAATGAAACAAACAAGATGCGCTTTAACTGCAAACTTTCAGCTTTATTTTGAGGGTATTTAAATCCAAATCAGGTGAACGGTGTAGGAATTACAACAGTTTGTATATGTGCCTCCCACTTTTTAAGGGACCAAAAGTAATGGGACAGATTAACAATCATAAATCAAACTTTCACTTTTTAATACTTGGTTGCAAATCCTTTGCAGTCAATTACAGCCTGAAGTATGGAATGCATAGACATCACCAGACACTGGGTTTTATCCCTGGTGATGCTCTGCCGGGCCACTACTGCAACTGTCTTCAGTTCCTGCTTGTTCTTGGGGCATTTTCCCTTCAGTTTTGTCTTCAGCAAGTGAAATGCATGCTCAATTGGATTCAGGTCAGGTGATTAACTTGGCCATTGCAAAACATTCCACTTCTATCCCTTAAAAAACTCTTTGGTTGCTTTCGCAGTATGCTTCGGGTCATTGTCCATCTGCACTGTCAAGCGCCGTCCAATGAGTTCTGAAGCATTTGGCTGAATATGAGCAGTTAATATTGCCCGAAACACTTTAGAATTCCTCCTGCTGCTTTTGTCAGCAGTCACATCATCAATAAATACAAGAGAACCAGTTCCTTTGGCAGCCATACATGCCCACGCCATGACACTACCACCACCTTGCTTCACTGATGAGGGGGTATGCTTTTAATCATGAGCAGTTCCTTTCCTTCTCCATACTCTTCTCTTCCCATCACTCTGGTACAAGTTGATCTTGGTCTCATCTGTCCATAGGATGTTGTTTCAGAACTGTGAAGGCTTTTTTAGATGTTGTTTGGCAAACTCTAATCTGGCCTTCCTGTTTTTGAGGCTCACCAATGGTTTACATCTTGTGGTGAACCCTCTGTATTCACTCTGGTTAAGTCTTCTCTTTTTTTTTTTTTTTTTTTTATATATTTTTACTGGGTTTTAAAGCAAAACAGAGAACGTGAGTATATTACTCAAACGGTAATGTCAACAGTGCAATAATATAGTATGTCAGAACATAGTACAATAAAGGATGACATAGGATAACATAGGACATACTGTATAAGCAGCTAAAGCATCAGTGTAGTAATATAGCAATAAGGCAATATAGAGCTATAGAGATATAGAGGTCTCAAACGATTCACAATGTGGAG
The DNA here is from genome assembly GCF_965119305.1 of Pelophylax lessonae. Classification (NCBI taxonomy): domain Eukaryota; kingdom Metazoa; phylum Chordata; class Amphibia; order Anura; family Ranidae; genus Pelophylax; species Pelophylax lessonae. The sequence goes on from NC_138768.1 coordinate 768,420,111, forward strand.
GACAAGAAATCCCAATGAGTATTAAATGTTTTCAATGACATGTTTAATTGCGAGGGCTTTTTTGAACTGGTAGTTTGTTTTGAGAAGGGAAACTATTTTAGAAAGGTTCGGAATGGTAGTGGTTTTCCACTTGCGTAAAATTAGTGTTCTAGTAGCTAGTAATACATGTGTAACCCAGGGTCTATATTGACATGGAATGTCATCAATTCCCAAATGTAGTAGTGCTAGAGCAGGATTAGGGTCAATAATACATCCAATGTGGGAAGCTATGTAGCTGAATACTTGGTTCCATAGGCTCGTGAGTGACGGGCATGACCACAACACATGAAGTAGTGTTCCTACATTGGAACAGTCCCTCCAGCAAAGTTGTGAATGTGACGGTGAGAATCCTGCTAAGCGGAATGGTGTGTAATACCACCTATTGGTTATTTTAAGTGTCATTTCCCAATGGTTTGCGCAATGAGTATGCTTATTTACTGTGTAAAGTGCTAGTTTCCATTGGAGAATGGAGAAAGTTGCTTTAAGATCTCTATCCCACTTGAACATATTTGTTGATTTGTAAAATTCAGTATTGTCTAGTAGGATATGATAGTATTGTGATAGTTTAGGAGGGTTTGGTGGTGTTGTGGTGAATAAGTCCCATATTTTACCATCTACTAATACATTTCTTAGGGGATTTTGCATCAAGAAGTGTGTAATGCAGAGGAGGTGATAAAACGATGATTGTGGTAAATCGTGTGTGCGCATTAAATCATTGAAGGATGACCAGAGAACCTTCCTTATAAAAGCAGTTTAAAGTATTGATGCCCCATTTATGTAGCAAGTGTATTGGAATGTCAGATAAGTGTTTGCTGAGGAGGGAGACTGGAAGGGACAGAGTGGGAAGTATGTCTCGCTTGTTTAGTGGGACGGGAGACTGACGCCATGATCGAAGGGAGGCTTGTATAGTAGGGGAAAGTTTGGTTATCTCCCAAGCGACCCATCTATCACTCGTGAGTAATACTTTGAGGTCCCCAATAGGAGCCATATTAGTTTCTAGTTCTACCCAAAGGGGAGCGTTGGTATTATTGACCCAGTTGCAGGTTTGAGCTAGCATTGTGGCCCAATAGTATGTGGGGATATCTGGGATGGACGAACCACCAAATTGTCTTTTTTTGATGAGGATGGAAGATGCGCACCTGTTTTTTTTTACCTTCCCAAATGTAGTTTAGCATGTTTCTAGATAATTTAGTCAGTCTCATTGTTGGAAAAGGAATGGGGAGTGCTCTAAACAGGTATAAAAGTTGCGGAAGGATGAACATTTTGTAAGCTGCCACTCTGCCACTCCAAGAAAGTTGTAGTTTATGAATACGAGAGAGTTCCTTGTTTGTTTTGTTGAATATTCTATTTAGATTGACCGAAAGGAGTTTAGAGGGGTTTGCTGGTAGATCAATACCTAAATAGTGTATACTATCCATGGACCAAGGAATAGGGACGGAAGATTGAAGTTGAGATTGGGTGTCTGGGTGTACCCCCATATTCAGGACTATGGATTTAGAGGCGTTCAATTTGTAATACGAGATCTTGCTGAATTCTTGGAGGATGTGATACGTGGCAGGGAGGGATATGGTCGGGTTCGTCAGCTTTAAAATGATATAGTCGGCGAATACATTTATTTTGTGGTGGGAATATGGGAAGGAGAAACCTGTTATCTGTGGATGAGAGCGTATAGTTTCTGCTAGGGGTTCTATGAGTAGATTGAATATCGTCGGGGATAGGGGACAGCCCTGCCTAGTGCCGTTAGTGATAGGGAAGCTTTTTGATAGGATGCCAGAGGTATACACTTGGGCGGTGGGGAAAGAGTAGAGAGCTTGTATAGCAGAAAATATGGGGCCAGAGAATCCAAATTTCCATAAGGTAGATTGCATATATCCCCAATGTACCCTATCAAAGGCCTTTTCTGCATCAAGGGTGAGGAGTACTGAAGGCTTTTTAGAGTGATGTGCATAATATCTAACATTCTCCTAGTGGCATCAGAAGTTTGCCTACCCGGCGTGAATCCCATTTGGTCCTTGCTGATGAGTGTTGGTAGTATGTGTTGTATACATTTGGAAAGAATTCTAGCATATATTTTAGCATCCGAATTTATAAGTGAAATTGGATTAAAATTTGCTGGCTTTATAGCCGGCTTGGGCAGTGGGACTATGTGCACACCCAATATGTCCTTAGGGAGAGAGGATTCCTCCATGGCTTTGTTAAATACAGCCGTCAGAGTTGGGCCTATGTGCGATATGAAGAGTTGATAAAACTCATTCGATAGGCCATCTGGGCCGGGAGATTTGCCCTTCGGTAGGGATTTAACACTAGCTTGGACTTCGGCGAGTGTGATCGGGGAATTGAGGTCATTTAGTTGGGAGGCCGAAAGAGATGGTAAATTAATGGCGTTTAAGAAATGTTCTATATTTGCTTCAGTTGGTTGAGGTTCTAAGGGATTTTTTTCAGGGTATAGAGTGCACTATAGAATTCAGCGAATTCATCCGCTATGGCTTGCGGGTGGGTTATTTTACTTTTAGTTGTAGTGTGTATAAGAAAGGGGATTCTGGATTTGGCTTGTCTGCGTTTGACCTGGTTCGCTAGATTTTTACTAGCCTTGTTCGCTTGGGAGTAATGTTTTTGTTTCAGATAATTCAGATGTGTCAGGTGTATTGGGGGTGATTAAATAATAGAAAAAAAAATGGATTTAAAAAGCCATGTATATTCAGTCTAAAATAGATTGTGAACAGCATAGCTTCCATCTTGTTTGAAGGTGAATGAATGTTCATATATGTTCTCAAAATGTCTGTTACAAGAGAGAGTAGAATTTCAACAGAGGTCTTTGTATTCCTTTTGTCATAAATAAGGTAATACATGGACATCTCATCCGATAAGGGTCAATTAGCGAGATACCATACTAGTCACTGATTTTAGCCAGACGTTAGTCTGTCTGATAGTATTTAATAATAGACAATGGCAATAGTGTATTCATTAGATTCATTTGAATTATATATTTTTAAAGATACATCATTATGTGTGAGAAGATATTAGCCATAATTATGTCATTATATTATGTAAGGCATATACATATATATTTAGGTATGTTATATCACATTTTGGGTTTATATTCTTGCTAAATAACAAATCTTACTTAGGTAAAACTAATTCCATTTAAATTACTTCATTTTAAGGCATGTGGTAGGAGTGTTTATGTAAGAATTGCCTTAGAATGGACTAAGTAATAGATCTTCCAATCCTAGCCTAAATGTCTGAAGTGTGTGACAGAATCTAAATAATTAATGGATCTTCACTGGCCAGACAGGTCAAAGGTCATCAGATAAGAATATGTTCTAATTATTTTAAACACTGAATTTAATGAACGGTACAATACTGCCCTCTTTGGATGAAATACCAAATGCAGTCTTGGGATAATGAGATATTTCCAATATAAATATATATATTATTAAAAATATAATTCTTGAAATGGCATTACTTGCTAAGGTGAATGATGGAGATAGATGGACATTTATGTATGTACTGAGAGTATGGACAAGTTTTTATGTTGCTTTTATGGTTAATCTTGAATATAAAGAAATCATCCTTTAACTTTATTATCCAAAGTATTGGGTTAATTATTAGAGAGGTGTGACTATGACCTCACCAGTTAATGGATAGAATATCCCAACCAATGGGGATAATGTTTCATCCCTCTGGGTTTAACTTATGGTAATTTTAATAGTCCTTTGTTCATACCATATAAAAAGAGAACCCAGATGGGAGATAGGACACATTACATTGCCCAACATACATTACACATACATCACACACACTACTACGTCCATCTATAGACTCATCCAGACATACTCCATCTTGCTCCATCATTTATCTGAAACTTGGAAGGCATCCATCTTAGGACTCTGGTAACGACCATTTGAAGCTAGCAGCCATCTTAAGTGTGGTAAATATAACTTTGCTGTGTTATTTGATTTTATTCAATATTGTTTATTCCTTCCTTATATGTTTTATATTGCATATTTAAGGGTAATAGGATTACAATCCCAGCCATATAAACCATAGCAGATTTTTCTCTAAAAAGCTGATTTTTGTTTTTATACATTTTTATTAATATCAGATTTAGCGCATTATTGCGAATCTAGTATTCCGTTTTGCATGGCTTATTCTCGCTCCATCTGCAGTGGAATGACTTTCGACTATGCAATTCGCAGACAATTGTGGTCTGTTTATATAGAATCCTTAGCTATGGTTTATGCTATACCTGGGGAGAAAAGGTAATCTTGCTTTCACTTTCATTATAGAGCTGCATATCACATTGCATTGATTGTTTGAAGTTTGTATTTTATGTAGAGTTATCTTTTTGTGTCATTTCCTGTTTGATCATATATTGTGAATACATGTCTTGTGAATAAATATTTAATATATATTCCTTACTGTAGACTGTATTCACTAAGATTGGTATATGCTTTTAAAAAGAAATTAATCAATTAAAACGAACTTGCTATATATTGATTTGTGGAAATAAGTTGAGATTCTCCTTCCTCACAGATCTTTGCTAATTGACATAAATAGACACTGTTTTATTCAGAGCAGTATAAATATTCTGACATAATGGAGGCAGCCCAGCGAGATATTATTAAATATTCTGACATAATGGAGGTGGCCCAGCGAGATATTATTAAATTCTGACAGATGTCTATCAGATTGCTCCAGGAGAAGGAGATGTAGCTCTTGCCTACGTTTTATAAGAGCTAAAGACAATGGGGTAGTTGGATTGGATTTGTTGTCTGCCTCCAATTTATGAATGTTGGTTAGTAGAGAGAATAACTTCTCCCTCTGCAGTCTCCAAAGCCGTGCCTGCTGCTGGCTGCACACCCCCCGGATGAAGGCTTTGTGCGCACCCTACAGCACCCACGGGTCGGAGACTGACGGTGAATTAATGTCAAAAAATTCTTTCAGGCTCTCAGAAACTCGAGTGTGACAACCCTGGTCCTGTAGTGAACGCCCATCGCATCTCCACATATAAGACTGCATACACTTTGTGGACTCCTCAATGGTTAATTCCACCAACGCGTGGTCAGACCAGGTGATATCCTTAATCACAGAGGAGGACGTCTTATTCAGTAGATACATATCTGTAATAAACATGTCTAATCTAGAATTAGTGATGTCGCGAACCTAAAATTTGCCGTTTGCGAACGGCGAACGCGAACCTCCGCGAATGTTCGCGAACCGGGCGAACCGCCATAGACTTCAATAGACAGGCGAATTTTAAAACCCACAGGGACTCTTTCTGGCCACAATAGTGATGGAAAAGTTGTTTCAAAGGGACTAACACCTGGACTGTGGCATGCCGGAGGGGAATCCATGGCAAAACTCCCATGGAAAATTACGTAGTTGACTCAGAGTCGGGTTTTAATCCATAAAGGGCATAAATCACCTAACATTCCTAAATTGTTTGGAATAACGTGCTTTAAAACATCCAGGGTGTGTATACGATCAGGTATGACGGTGTATCGATCAGGTAGTGTAAGGGTTACGCCCGCTTCACAGTGACAGACCAAACTGTAACAGACCAAACTCCCCGTTTAACAGTCAGTCAGTCCATTTGCACAACCGCAAACTCCCCATTTGCACAAGGTTGGATACCAAGCTAGCCATGTCCCGTTCCTTGTCCTCACTGACGTCATTGAAGGTCTCTTCCTCCACCCAGCCACGTACAACACCAAGGGTCCCCGAAAAGGTGAAAACAAGCCCCCTGGGACGCCTGCTGTAGTTGGTCTTCCACCTCCTCAAAGCCACCTTCCTCCCCTGACTTCTCTTCTTCAGACTCCTCTCTCTGCGTTGCCACAGGTGCAGCAATCGACAATGACAAGGCTGCTTCTGGTGGTGATGGGGACCACAACTCTTCCTCTTCATGCTCATCTACGGCCTGATCCAGCACTCTTCGCAGGGCACACTCCAGAAAAAACACATATGGGATGAGGTCGATGATGTTGCCTTGGGTTTGACTGACCAGGTTTGTCACCTCCACAAAAGGACGCATGAGCCTACAGCCATTGTGCATGAGCATTCAGTAACACGGCCAAAAAATACCCAGCTCCGCAGAGGCTGTCCTCTTTATTTTAAATTAAAAAAATCTGTTCTTATCAGTTTAATCCCTGTTATGTTACGTCCCCTATCAGGGGCCGGTGTACGGAATAGATTTTAGGAATCGGGAGATGGAAAAAGATGGTTGGTCTGTCCTCTTACTTCCAATTTTGGGCACTGCGCGTGCGCCGTGCAATGTACTGTGCCATCCTATATGAGTGGTGTGTTAAGTGGTACTATTTTTATCAGTTTAATCCCTGTTACGTCCCCTATCAGGGGATGTGTATCGAGTAGATTTTAGACAACCGCAAAGAGTTGTCAATAGTTGACACACTCATGACATAAATTTTATTCCTCTATGCGTCAATCTTGCTGTAGTGATGACTATGCTCATGCGCACGTTTGGGAGATTGCAGGCAATGGCGGTTTTTCAAAGCCTATGGTCATGCTGAGGTAGTTCAGTGACAATTAAGTGACCCAGAAAACAATGATTCTGCAGTGTGGGCCCATTGTTGGCCTAGTAGGCTTTAATGATCACCCAAGATGATCATAAAGAAAATGTATATTTTTTCTATGAAAAATTATCCAGCGTATCGCTTTTGGTCTGTTCACAATGAAGCAACGACCATATCATCTGGGGTGTGCCAACATTGCCAACACACTCCTAGAGGTGATCGCTTCATTGTGATACGCAAGCCCCTTCACCACAACAAGGTAACGATCACGATGGGGAATTGACACATGTATGTGCCTTTTTTTTGTGTTTTGTTTTTTGCAGCCACAGTGTAGCACCAGAGGCCAGAAAAAATAGGCATATACACATGCCTGAAAAAGTAGGTATTGTTGCAGCCGCTGCTGTAGCAGCGGCCAGAAATATTTTGGTTTTCCAGGCAGAAAGTTCACTAAAACATTGCGGCTTGAACCGTAGTTGGTGGCGGAGAAGTCACGTAAATCATCCGGCATGCAGAGATTAAATACAGCAGCGTGTGGACCATTTTTAGCCCAAGGCATCTCACCAGGCCTTTTTTAGTCAAATGCATCCCCCACTGTCAGTCCCTTCGGGATCCACGCCTCATTCATCTTAATAAAGGTGTGGTAATCTAGACTTTTTTAACCTAGGCGACTTCTCTTCTCAGTGACAATACCTCCTGCTGCGCTGAAGGTCCTTTCTGACTGGACACTTGAAGCGGGGCAGGCCAGAAGTTTTATCGCAAATTGGGATAGCTCAGGCCACAGGTCAAGCCTGCACACCCAGTAGTCAACGGGTTCATCGCTCCTCAGAGTGTCGATATCTGCAGTTAAGGCAAGGTAGTCTGCTAATTGTCGGTCGAGTCATTCTCTGAGGGTGGACCCCGAAGGGCTGTGGCGATGCGTAGGACTTAAAAAGCTCCGCATGTCCTCCATCAACAACACGTCTGTAAAGCGTCCTGTCCTTGCCGGCTTGGTTGTGGTAGGAGGAGGATTACTTTCACCTCTTCCCCTGTTAGATTCCCGTTGTGCTGTGACATCACCCTTATACGCTGTGTAAAGCATACTTTTTAACTTATTTTGTAGCTGCTGCATTCTTTGCGACTGCCGGTAATTTGGTAACATATCAGACACTTTCTGCTTATACCGGGGGGTCTAGTAGCGTGGCCACCCAGTACAGGTCATTCTCCTTCAGCCTTTTTATACGAGGGTCCCTCAACAGGCATGACAGCATGAAAGACCCCATTTGCACAAGGTTGGATGCCGAGCTACTCATGTCCAATTTCTCGTCCTCACTGATGTCATTGAAGGTGTGTTCTTCCCCCCAGCCACGTACAACACCATGGGTACCAGATAGGTGACAACGAGCACCCTGGGATGCCTGCTGTGGTTAGTGTTCCTCCTCCTCAAAGCCACATTCCTCCTCTGACTCCTCTTCCTCAGACTCCTCTTCCAGTGTTGCCGCAGGTCCAGCAAGCGATGGTAAGGCTGTTTCTGGTGGTGATGGCGACCACAACTCTTCCTCTTCCTCTTCACGCTCATCTACGGCCTGATCCAGCACTCTTCGCAGGGCACGCTCCACGAAGAAAACATATGGGATGATGTCGCTGATGGTGCCTTCGGTGTGACTGACTAGGTTTGTCACCTCCTCAAAAGGACGCATGAGCCTACAGGCATTGCGCATGAGCGTCCAGTAACGTGACAAAAAAATATCCAGCTCCACAGAGGCTGTCCTAGCACCCCGGTCATACAAATACTCGTTGACCACTTTTTCTTGTTGGAGCAGGCGGTCGAACATCAGGAGTGTTGAATTCCAACGTGTCGGGCTGTCGCGAATCAAGCGCCTCACTGGCATGTTGTTTCGCCGCTGAATATCTGAAAAGTCCATGGCCGTGTAGGAACGCCTGAAATAGCCACACACCTTCCTGGCCTGCTTGAGGATGTCCTGTAAGCCTGGGTACTTATGCACAAAGCGTTGTACAATCAGATTCAACACATGTGCCATGCACGGCACATGTGTCAACTTGCCCAAATTCAATGCCGCCAACAAATTGCTTCCGTTGTCACACACCACTTTGCCGATCTGCAGTTGGTGCAGGGTCAGCCACTGATACACCTGTGCATTCAGGGCGGACAGTAGCGCTGGTCCGGTGTGACTCTCTGCTTTCAGGCAAGTCAACCCCAAGACAGCGTGACACTGTCGTATCCGGCATGTGGAATAGCCCCTGGGGAGCCGGGGGGTGCAGTTGGTGTGGAGCAAGACGCAACAGCAGAAGAGGACTCAGCCGAGGAGGTTAACAAAGAGGATGGAGTAGGAGGAGTAGAGGAGGTGGCAGCAGGCCTGCCTGCAAGTTGTGGCGGTGTCACCAACTCCTCTGCAGAGCCACGCATTCCATGTTTGGCAGCCACCAGCAGGTTTACCCAATGCGCAGTGTAAGTGATATACCTGCCCTGACCGTGCTTTGCAGACCAGCTATCAGTGGTCAGATGGACCCTTGCCCCAACACTGTGTGCCAGACATGATATGACTTCCTTTTCCACAATAGAGTACAGGTTGGGGATTGCCTTTTGTGAAAAAAAATTTTGGCCGGGTACCTTCCACTGCGGTGTCCCAATAGCGACAAATTTTTTGAAGGCCTCAGACTCCACCAGCTTGTATGGTAAAAGCTGGCGGGCTAAGAGTTCCGACAAGCCAGCTGTCAGACGCCGGGCAAGGGGGTGACTCTGTGAGATTGGCTTCTTACGCTCAAACATTTCCTTGACAGACACCTGACTGTGGGCAGATGAGCAGGAACTGCTGAAGGTGAGAGGTGGAGTGGCAGCACTGGCGGGTTGTTGATAGGGGGCAAGGAGGACAGCAGTGGTTGACGTGGCTGAAGATGCTGGACCAGGAGGAGGATGGTGGCTTTGAGTTTGTGTGCTGCTTTTACTCATGTGTTGATCCCATAGGCGTTTGTGATGTGAGATAATGTGCCTTCGCAAAGCAGTTGTACCTAGGTGGGTGTTGGACTTCTCACGACTCAGTTTCTTTTTGCACAGGTTGCAAATGGCATCGCTTCTATCAGAGGCAGACACACAAAAAAAATGCCACACTGCTGAGCTTTGCAATGACGGCATTCTGGTGGTAGCAACAGCTTGCGTTGATTGGCGTGCTGTCTGGCGGACCCCGGGTGCCGATACATGCTGTCTGACTGTGCCACTAGCTCCTTGCGATGACCTTCCCCTGCATCCAACTCGTCTCCTCAGCTCAGCAAAGGCAGCAGCTGCAGGTACAACATCATCATCATCATCACAATGTACGTCGATGTTTATAATGCTGCCTGACTGAGACATATCCCCGTTATCTACATCCTCTGGCACTAATGGTTGCGCATCACGTATTTCTTTCAACTCATGTGTAATAACTGACAGATCAAGTGAAGCGGCTGTGGTGCTAGTGTTGGTGGTGGTGCCGGCGGGCAGGCGAGTAGTAAATTGAGAGGTACCCGAAGCTGAGCTGGAGGAGGATGGTGCATTAAGGTTCCAAGCAGAAGCTGTAGAAAATTGGGTGTCTTGTGTAAGCCAGTCAACTATGTCCTCAGAATTTTTTTGAGTTCAGGGTACGTGGCTTCTGAACACTGGGCATTATTCTATGGCCAAAGGAAATCACAGCACCATGACCACGACGGCCCCTGTGGGGGGTCCTGCCTCTGCCTGTCATTTTTTTTTAGATTTGTGGTACTATGCGTGCAAGCTGCTGTGCCACCGTATATATCAGTGGTGGGCACTGCAGTGGGCACAGTAAACTCTGTGGACCTGACAGTCACTGGCAGGCCAGGAAACTGCAATTATAAAAATATATATATATTTTAATTTGCAAGCTGCTGTGCCACCGTATATATCAGTGGTGGACACTGCAGTGGGCACAGTACACTCTGTGGACCTGTCAGTCACTGGCAGGCCAGGCAACTGCAATTATAAAAAAAAAATATATTTTTGATTTGCAAGCTGCTGTGCCACCGTATATATCAGTGGTGGGCACTGCAGTGGGCACAGTACACTCTGTGGACCTGACAGTCACTGGCAGGCCAGGCAACTGCAATTATAAAAAATATATATATATTTTTAGTTTGCAAGCTGCTGTGCCACCGTATATATCAGTGGTGGGCACTGCAGTGGGCACAGTACACTCTGTGGACCTGACTGTCACTGGCAGGCCAGGCAACTGCAATTATAAAAAAATATATATTTTTTTAATTTGCAAGCTGCTGTGCCACCGTATATATGAGTGGTGGGCACTGCAGTGGGCACAGTACACTCTGTGGACCTGACAGTCACTGGCAGGCCAGGCAACTGCAATTATAAAAAAATATATATATTTTTAATTTGCAAGCTGCTGTGCCACCGTATATATGAGTGGTGGTGGGCACTGCAGTGGGCACAGTACACTCTGTGGACCTGACAGTCACTGGCAGGCCAGGCAACTGCAATTATAAAAAAAATATATATATTTTTAATTTGCAAGCTGCTGTGCCACCGTATATATCAGTGGTGTTCACTGCAGTGGGCACAGTACACTCTGTGGACCTGACAGTCACTGGCAACTGCAATTATAAAAAATATTTTTTTTTTCAATTTGCAAGCTGCTGTGCCACCGTATATATATCAGTGGTGGGCACTGCAGTGGGCACAGTATACTCTGTGGACCTGACACTCACTGCAATTATGACAGAGGAAAAAAAAAATATTTTTTAAACTGCAAGGTACTGTGCCTGTGCCACCCGAAATGAGTGTGGTGTGCACACAGTACAGTCTGTGGTGGGTCTGTGGCCTCTCACACACGGCGGGCAGGCAACTGCACAATATATATATATATATATATATATATATATATATATATATATATATATATATATATATATATATATATATATATATATATATATATATAATTACTCAAATACCAGCCCTAAAAAGGGCTTTTTGGGGACTATATATATATCTATATATATATATATATATATATATATATATATGAAAAAAAATACTCAAATACCAGCCCCAAAACTGGCTTTTTGGGGTGCTGTCAGGATGCTGTCCTTACAGCAGGAGTGGACCGAGAATACTGACTAACAAGACCGAGAACACTGACTAACAACTGTCCCTAGCTATTAACAGCAGCAACACTCTCCCTGCTCTCACTAACACACTGCTTCAGAATGATCTAAGATGGATGCTGCCCTTGATTTTTTATAGGAGGTGGGAAGGTGTGGGAGGGAGGGTATGCTGATTGGCTGGAATGTGTCTGCTGACTGTGAGGTACAGGGTCAAAGTTTGCCTCAATGATGAAGTATAGAACAAAATGGAGAGGTTGGGACTTTGTATGAGAGACATGACCATGACAGGGTTAGTAGAATAAAATATCACATTTATTACACTCATGATAGTATACAAATGTCATGAATTATTGTACAAGGTAAAACATATGGTATGTATAAAGCTGGAGTAGTAAAAAGAGTGAGTAATCCCCAGAACAGCTTCAAAAGAACCAACATAACAATTGACAACCATAGGAGTATTGGAGTAAAGTCATAACATCCATAAACTGACGTGTTTCATGGCATAATTCCGTCACTTCTTCAGAGTAGATGCATGATCCATATCTAAAAGTAAACAATATACATATAAGGTATTACAAAGAATGATGGTTAGTGGAAGTTGAAAGGGGGAAGGGAAGGGAGGAATAACCCCCACAGTCCCAACTTACATGGTAGCCATGGCAACGACTGGTAATGGAGGCGGAGAGGACCCAAATGTCTCCCCCGGGAGCTGAGGACGCTGAGGATCACGGCAATAACAGAAGGGGCCACTCACCAGAAAGAATGTAAAATGGAGGGAACTGTAATACTCTTGATGGTATTATGTATCTATATCAAGTAAATAGGAATAAATAGTAAAAAGATGTATATCGTATGAGGGGTCATAATATAACTTGCATAGTAAGAGTAAATACATTTATTAGAAGGGGATGGAATGTAGAGGTAGCTATAAAGTAAATAAGGTAAATGGTAAGGATGAATATGTTATGTGTTATGTACCAAATTACTTGCATAAAAAAATAAAAAAAATAAAAATATATATGAGATATAAACTGTGAAATGTATAGGATTAAATGAGAATGTGGCTGTAAAGAGGGTGTGAAAAAGTATTGTTGAGAATGAGGAAAATGAGTACTAAAATAAGTGAGGAAAATATATAGTGATGAAAGAGTGGAATTGTAGAGAGCCCAAAAGATGAGTATCCAATTAGGAGCAAGACTAGAAAGTGAATTTGAATAGAAAATAAAAGTAATAGTGAAAATGGGGTTAGATCCCCATGGTTGGATCAATGTGCCAGAGGAGTAGTCAGACCATGTAAGTGATAATCCAGGAATAATGTGTGAATCAAACGAGTGAAGGGGATAAAGGGGAAAAAATAAGAAGAGTGAGTACCGAAGATTGGAGCTAAGAGAGGTGTGCCTCACTTCCGCCAAGAACCGCCGCCTCAAAGCGTCCAGCGTCACGTCAGTGCACATGTAGAGGGAGCCGCAGGAACGGCAGACCTGCTAGACCGTCCGGCGGACTCCCTCTTATGCACTGAGATTTAACAACAGTCGTCGGCGTGTTGGCACCAAACTGACGTCACACGTCGGCGCAGGGCATGGCGCCGATGCACGGTGGCTCCGCCCCCCCATCTCCCGAACCTACGAGAGAGGGGAGAAGGGGGGGGCATACAGCACGCATCGCAGCTCCCGGGAAGATGATGGGAGCCAGCCCGTCAGCCACCCAGCAGTGCCAGAGCATCCATGCAAAACAACAAGACAAAGAAGCCAAATGAATGTCAAACATGTGTACAGTTATTATGTATCTCTAAGACACAAGAAAACAATTATGTATGTTACAGCCTATGTGCTTGACTAGAGTGCACAGAGCCCCCAACTGGTCCAGACCCAGTCTGTGTGACACAGTATACACTGGGGGACAAGGACCATCGCACCCAGTCAATGCACAGTAAACATGGCTGTAAGAACCTGTCAGTGGAGGTCATGTCTCTCCATCCCTGAATCATTTGGGAAAGGGGGGGGGAAGAAGGCGGGACTTTAAATGAGACACATGGTGGGACTAGCCATGCGACTCCATCCCTAAATTCATATAGAACAAAATGGAGAGGTTGGGACTTTGTATGAGAGACATGACCATGACAGGGTTAATGAAGTATAGGGGGCGGACTGAACATCGCATATGTTCGCCCGTAGCGGCGGACGCGAACAAGCGATGTTCGCCGGGAACTGTCCGCCGGCGAACAGTTTGGGACATCTCTATCTAGAATATGAATGGTGTCTAGAAGAAAAAAAGGAATAGTCCTTCTCTGTGGCATGTTGGCATCTCCATACATTGTATCATTTTTTGGAGAGTAAAAGATCTCCCAACGTTTGTTGTCGGCCCCGGGGGGAAGCAGAGGAGTCCAGCCCGGAATCGACAATAATGTTAAAGTCCCCACACAACAATAAATGCCCACTTTCGACTTGGTATACTTGCTTGAGGAGTCTACGGATAAACCAAAGTTGATGGGAGTTCGGTGCATAGAGAGTCACTATGGTTAATGGCAGGTCGTTCACTTCACACACAGCTATGATAAATCTACCTTGGAGATCCAAGATTGTCCTATGGATTTGGACTGTGAGTGAGTTCTTAAATGCCAACATGACTCCTCTCTTCTTCTCTGGACTTGAGGCTAGTAGAATTTGTGTGAAATCTTTATGAGTGCACAATGGGTGGTTTCCCTCTTGAAAGTGAGTTTCTTGAATGGAGATCACATCTGCTTTGCTGGTTGTCACTTCCTTCCACAGTGACCAGCTTTTAGCCGGGTGGTTCAGACCATTGGCATTTATCAATAGGAATTTAATAGTCATTTACAGTGTGGCCTTTAGTATGTATTGCTGAGGGTGAGGAGTGTACCAGTAGATCCCTGACTTAGTTTTTTGTGGCATGTACAAATTGCTGTTGAGTATAATACTAATGCTGATAGTGGAAAATAAAAATAAAAGGAAAAAGCAAAAACTTGAAGAAACGTTAAGAAAGGGACCGTCTCGGCGGTCCACGAACTGATAAAACCGTCAATGAACAGCTGAAGTGCCAGGGGAAAGTAATACTTTCAATGGCCATGGACACTAAATGTAGAAGCGTTAGATGAGGTTAGGGCTTTCTTGGATAGTTGTATGTTTCGGAGGCCTCTTGCGGGACACTACCTGCCAGTCTCCTTCCAAAGTTCGCAAGGGTGGAGTGTGAGATGAGGCAGATTGCATAGGTGGGAGAATGTTCCATTGCCGCAACATAGCAATTCCTTCCTCCAGGGTTTTGATCTGTACAGTGGAACCCCCATATGTGACAGAGAGGGTCGCTGGGTATTTCCATTTATGTGGCACATGATGGTTTCTCTGCTGACGTGGGAGACTCTGTCCTTAGGACAACAATCAGTTGTATACTGCACACATCTGGCCTTTATGGAAGAGTGGCAAGAAGAAAGCCATTTCTTAAAGATATCCATAAAAAGTGTCGTTTAAAGTTTGCCACAAGCCACCTGGGAGACACACCAAACATGTGGAAGAAGGTGCTCTGGTCAGATGAAACCAAAATCGAACTTTTTGGCAACAATGCAAAACGTTATGTTTGGCGTAAAAGCAACACAGCTCATCACCCTGAACACACCATCCCCACTGTCAAACATGGTGGTGGCAGCATCATGGTTTGGGCCTGCTTTTCTTCAGCAGGGACAGGGAAGATAGTTAAAATTGATGGGAAGATGGATGGAGCCAAATACAGGACCATTCTGGAAGAAAACCTGATGGAGTCTGCAAAAGACCTGAGACTGGGACGGAGATTTGTCTTCCAACAAGTCAATGATCCAAAACATAAAGCAAAATCTACAATGGAATACAATTTTCAGGTATTAGAATGGCCAAGTCAAAGTCCAGACCTTAATTCAATTGAGAATCTGTGGAAAGAACTGAAAACTGCTGTTCACAAACGCTCTCCATCCAACCTCACTGAGCTCGAGCTGTTTTGCAAGGAGGAATTGGCAAAAATTTCAGTCTCTCGATGTGCAAAACTGATAGAGACATACCCCAAGCGACTTACAGCTGTAATCGCAGCAAAAGGTGGCGCTACAAATTATTAACTTAAGGGGGGCTGGATAATTTTGCACGCCCGATTTTTCATTTTTTTATTTGTTAAAAACGTTTGAAATATCCAATAAATTTTGTTCCACTTCATGATTGTGTCCCACTTGTTGATTCTTCACAAAAAAATTACAGTTTTATATCTTTATGTTTGAAGCCTGGAATGTGGCAAAAGGTCGCAAAGTTCAAGGGGGCCGAATACTTTTGCAAGGCACTATAGGATAACATGCTGGGGAGTTTATTGGTTGCAGAAAAAGACTACTGGAGTCAAAAACAGCAGCTGTAAAAACATCCGGTGTTCATGAGGCCTACAAAATAGACAAGGGTGTATTGGTGCAAAATTTAAATTAAGAACTTGGAAATTACACAGCAGAAAAGCTTTGCACATTGATTTTATTTTCCATTTAACTGGACTTGTTCATATTAATGAAAAAAGGTCTTACTCTGACACTAAAGCAAATTTTCAGCACATTTTTTCCTTCTCAGTAAATTTTGTTCTTAAATCAGCTTCCTTCCTACCTGCTACATTTACATAGATGATTTTTATGACATACTGTCATGTTACTTTATAATTTTTCTGGGAAAGACCTTCAATATTTTTAAGCTCTGACGCAGCAGCAGATTTATAGCGACTGTACGGAATAGAGTGCTCTGTGTGCTTGAATGGAGGTCATTTATCAAGAATCCTCAGGTGCATTAAGCTGACAATTACCTCATGTACCTAAATGACTAGCATTCAATTTGAAATGGAAGTGAGTTTAATGTAAATGCTACAGTGAGAGACACTCATTTAGTGCTATTTAATATGACATCGATGTAGTTTGCACGCAAGGAGTTTTTTTTAATTGTATATTTCTTTTTGATAGCTGTATGTTGGCTTCTAATTGTGTAGAAATTGAAGAAAAATTCAGCATTAAGTGATATCTTGCAGAATGACAGCAAATATATTTTCAAGACATGCTGAGCTCATTTCCTTATGTCAGGGAACTGTATACAAATGTCTCCTCTGAGCTTTTTTATTTTTTTTTTTTGTTTTATTATGCTCATGATGTTCCTCTCACTTACAATCAATTTTGGACTTTTATGATTAGTAGAGACTTGTGTTGATTAAAAATTAACTCCAAACAAATACACATTTAATAATATATAATGTACTGTTTGAATTGTATGAGTAGATGCTTATCCCCATTTACAAAACAAATCCTAAAAATATACTCCAATTAAGGGTCCATGTACACGGGACGCTGGAAATGGTCGTTTAGGAGCAGTTGGGCGTTTTTTTCAGAAGCCCCTGAACCCATCTACATTTTATCTTATCTGTCCATGTACACCAGGTCGTTTACAGTCATTTGCAGGCAGTTGCGTCCAGGGACTTTTTTTAGAACGCAATTTTTTGCGTTCGAACGTGTGTTTCCCGGCGTTTCAAACGCACAAACGCGTCCGAACGCGTCTAAACGCGTCTGAACGCGATGACCCACGTTTAGCGTTCGCGTTTTTCCATTTTAAAGGGGAATCATTTTTTTGACCTCTAGGAACGCTTCTAAACGCAAACGCCCCCAAACGCCGCTAAACGCGGGTACAAACGCGACCGAACGGACGTTTCAAACGTCCTAAAAATTCCAGCATTCAAAGGGACTTTTAACAACGTCCCGTGTACATGGAGCCTAAAACTGAAAATTAAGTAAATTTATGCTGTGCTTTCCTAATGCAGAGTCACTTTAAACAAATGCTAGAACCTGTGGCAAAGCATGAACATTCATTTATTACATACACATCTTCAAAATTCACATCTAAGATATTGAAATAATTTTAGTAATTTTTTTTCAGCAAGTTAGAACATCTGCTTTAGTTTAGTGCCTCGGTTATGAAATCTGAGATTGAATTGCTCCAGAGTGACTGCAGCAATGAAGGTCAGTAAGAGTTTGTCTTAAAGCCTATTTTATGGATGAGCCATGTTTTTTAAAGGTAACTTTTTCTAACTTTATTTCTTTTGGTTTTGGATACAATGTGGAGGAGCTAGAACCCCTGTCCGGTTTTATTTCCTGTGTGTTTACCTGCTGGGGAGATTACCCTTAACTTACTGTTGAAGTAGGGAGGTTTTCAGCCTCCATTACGTATTTGTAGTAATGGTGATAAACTTCTTAAACAAAGAGAGAGAGACAGCAAATAAATGTTAACATCATTTTTTTTTTAATGGGGGGTGAGAGGGAAGAGGATCAAACCTCATAAGATTTTTTTATGGTTTAATATTTATTTTTTTATTTTTTTTTTTAATTATCAAAATTTAGTTACAGTCATTTATTATATTGCAATGATGTACAGAATTAACCAATCATATTTAGAAATCATAGTGAATGATAAATGTTTCTGCAAAGCTTGAAAGTATAGTAAGGAGCATATAAGAACATTGTAGCTGAGCAGTCTAAATCTCTTTGAATAATCAGTGGGTGGGAATGGGAGGAAGGAGGGAAGAAAGATTGGTTTTGGGGAAAAAGTTAAGGAACTGTAGTCTAGACAACCCTATAGGCCAAATAGGGCAGCATCAGTTCCACAAAGAAAGGAAGTGTGTAAACCAGGGGCACCAAACAGAAGAGTATTTTTGCATTGTGTCAGACAACCTAGCCTCTACTTTCTCGTGTAGCATATAGAAAAGTTGAAAGTTTTCCATGCTTTACCGATCATCTGCTTAGCAGCAGTTGGGACATTGACCATAAGTTTAAGTTGTTCTTTAAGGAGATCAGGCGTTCTGACACAGAAATATTCTGCCATGAAAGGAGCCTCCTGGCTTATCAATGTAGCTTAAAGGGAGAAGATAGCAGTCCAGAATTGCTGAGCCATTAGGCATAACCGTCCACGTTTGTCCACATTCCACATTAGGAAAATAGCCAAGTGGAAAACTTGTGATTCTGGTGTGTACTAAATACCAGCGTGTCATGATTATTTAATGGGTTTCAATGTTCAATATGTTACGTAAACAGGATTTCACTGTCTCCCATTTTCAGTCTCCAACATTCTTGGTCTGTCGTACACTGTTGGGTATAAGTTGGAAGTAGGCATGTTGAGGAAGAAAGCATCAAAGCATATATGCAGTGGCTAAATGGGTGGCCCACGATGCAGCTATCATTTGGCAGTAATATGAGGAAACTTTCTTTGGCGAATCTCAGAGTATGTGAGTATGTATGCATGTTCTGTGTCTCTATTAGGAAAATGTTTACCTCCCCTATCAACATAAGTAGTAATAGGAAGCAGCATCCAGTGGGAACACTGAACAAAAAAATATACTTTCAGTAACATAGGGAAGTGTTAAAACATTTTCAGGTTATTAATACTGTTTGTATTTTCCATATAGTGCTGAATCTTTCTGTACTGAAAAATAATATGAAACTTTTTCAAAATATAATTATTGTGTTACTTTAAAGTATACAAGTAGTGTCACACACTGTATTCAATTCCAATGTGAAGTGAATGAAAGATAGGCTCTGGGCTGACTACTGGGCCCCGATCACAGATCTAGACTTACATATGTCAGGTTCTTTTCACACATCAAATGGGTTATTTTTTATTTTTACTTGTTATTTGATGTTTTAAACCTATATCTCAATTAAAATGTTGTATTTGTATATATTTTGTTACATTTACTGGTGCCTATAAACTCCCCTCCACAGTATCTTTCTTCCATATTCCAACATTAGGGATTGGTACCTATACCTGTGAGCATTGTTAGGCACAAGCGGTATACAAAAAAGATTTAGCTCAAGTCTTCTCCATCAGTCACACCTCTCTGACAAGTTTCACCCACATTGAGCTTAATCGTAGAGCCCTATGTGGGTGAAATATGTCAAAGGGGTTTGACAGATGGGTAAGGTTTTCCAGCCTGCCTTCCGCATGTAAACACACAATGACAGCAGGCTGGAAGTGAGGAAAGTGTGAGGCTGGGAGCAGCTCGCCATGCAGCCAGTGAAGGAGCGGAGGGACATAGAGAGGGAGAGAGAGAGAGAGAGACTCTGGGAGAGAGAGAGAGAGGAGAGACACATCACCATTCAGCACATTTCTCTCTCCACAGCCAGCACTCCGCCAGCATACCAGCTCCAGGCTGCAGTTTTGCTGAGATCCTATCGCACTCGGAGGGCAGCTCAAGTGGAAGGAGTGGAGATAACAGACTGTTGGTCCATACGATATCTATGCGTGTATGACTCCTTGGAGTCTATCCCTAAGGTGAGCTGCTTATCTGGCACTAGTCACCGGGAGCACCTGTGTGGAGTGTGGAGCACTGTGGCACTTTAATATTTATTACAGATGAAGATTGAGAGTTTTATTTGATTTGATTTTCTGGTCATTTATTTTACTGAACCTTTGGGATTTTTCATTAATTATTGATTATTCACTTGGTCACTAACACTGGGACTTTTTAAGAGTTTTTCACTTTATTGCACTGGGTATCAGCATTGACTTGCTTTTACAACAGTATATTATTGATTATCTAGTATATATGTATTAATTTTTACTTGATGGAACACCACCATGGTTGACTGTAGGCAAGACACACTTGTCTTTTTACTCCTCACCTGGTTGCCTCCACATACGCTTGACACCATAACCTCCACGAATAAGTTTATCTTGGTCTCATCAGACCACAGGACATGGCTCCAGTAATCCATGTCCTTAGTCTGCTTATCTCCGGCAAACTGTTTGTGAGCTTTCTTGTACATCATCTTTAGAAAAAGTTTTCTTCTGCAATGAAAGCCATGCAGACCATGGCAAGGCCTGTTCTGAGTGAACCTGTCCTGGTAAACCACTGTATGATCTTGGCCACCATGCTGCAGCTCAGTTTCAGGGCCTTGGCAATCTTCTTATAGCCTAGGTCATCTTTATGTAGAGCAACAATTCTTTTTTTCAGATCCTCAGAGAGTTCTTTGTCATGAAGTGCCATGTTGAACTTCCAGTGACCAGTATGAGAGAGTGAGAGCGATAACACCAAATTTAACACACCTGCTCCTCATTCACACCTGAGACCTTGTAGCACTAACGAGTCACATGAAACTGAGGAGGGAAAATGGCTAATAGGGCCCAATTTGGACATTGTTACTTTGGGGTGTGCTCACTTTTGTTGCCAGCAGTTTAGACATTAATGGCTGTGTGTTGAGTTATTTTGAGGGGACAGCAAATCTACACTGTTATACACTCACTACTTTACACTGTAGCAAAGTGTCATTTCTTCAGTGTTGTCACATGAAAAGATATAATAAAATATTGACAAAAATGTGAGGGGTGTACTCACACTCATACTGTATATTGTGAGGGATTAGCTCGGTGGTAGGCGTGGATGACCCCTTGGGGGGTGCGTTTTCCCAGAGAGGTAGCCGACAAGTGCTTGCAAACAAACAGTGTGGTTTATTAAATGGTGTTTTCTTCACCAGGCTGTATGCAGCAAAACATCCAAAATAAAATAAAACAGAAAATAAATCCTTGCCTCTGTGGGCGGCTACCTTCTCACAACTGGAACCTGCCTAAGTGTCTGTCTCCAACCTACCGTCGGGCAGACTTCCTTGTCCTCCAGCGGACACTCAATAGTCCTTTTATAATAGCTTCACAGGGCAACACAGTCCTTTGTTTCTTTCACATCAACAGTTCGTCTTCTCACCTTTGAGACGTATTCACCCTTGGTTACCGTCCCGGGCACACATCACTCCGGGGGGTCTTCTCCCAGGCCCACACATCCTGTCGGGAGGCACACGCTGACTGTCCTCCTGCTCCCAGCCCACATGGCTTCAGGATGCAGCTTCTGGAGGCAGCAAACAATAGGAATTTCTCTGAACAAATTATAGAGCCTTAACTCCCTCATTCTGAACAGGTGAAGGCCTTTCAACTTCCTGCTGGCTAGCTCTGTAGCCAACACCCTAAATTAATTAATGGACTTTCTAAATCAGGTAGAAATGTATCTCCTTCCTGTGACTACATTCCCAGATTTAGCTGACTTCCTGTTACATACCCCCCCCTCTTGTTTCAACCCTAGGGTTGGGACACAGATTTCCAGGCACGCATGTGTCAAGCACTGCTGACTCACTGATAAGCCTCCTATTATCCTCAAGCTTCCGGATGAAACTGTTTTGTCATCTTCATTGACGGATTTCTCATAAATGCCACACAGTTTGTCTCTCATCTCATATACACATTCTTCAACTGCATTTTTGGCATCATTTCGCTCCTTCTCGTTTCTGTCATCTTCATTGACAGCTTTCTCATAAATGTCAGACAGCTTGTCCCTCATAACCGTCTGTCCAATCCACCATGGAGGACCGTGATCCATAGGCAACTCAATTGGGCTAGTCTTAATGTCTTCAACATTCTTAAGACGCCTCTCTCTGCAATCCATAAATGTTTTCCACAAAACTTTGAGAACCTTTGCTTCACTAAGCTTTGTTCCAAGTAGGGACTCTTGACATCCCTCTGTGACTTGAGTTGCCTCTCCATACAGCTGTACACAATCATTGACTTTTTGTTGTAAAAGGGAATGATCTTCCTTCTTGAGCTTTGCTTGCTCTAAGATGCTGTGCAGAGGATTTTCCAATTGAGACAACAGGCTGTCACACATTTCTTCAAAGTGACCCCTGTTCCTTTTCCCAGAGATATCAATATCATTCAAACATTTCATATTCATAGGCAGATCTGAAGCATTTGCACTCATCAACTTCTTAAACTTTTCGCCCTCCTGAGCGAGTCGCAGTAAAGGCCTACTACTTGATTTGATATTCAGTTTATATTTCTTGCCAAACTCTTCACAGAAGTAGCCAACCAGAACATCATCAACTTTCCTTCCACCAACATAGGGGTCAAAGGCAACAACACAGTTGAACCCAGCGATCTGGGTGGTATCCATTATAGACCTCCTCTCTGCATCAGTGAAGAAGCATGGAACTGCAACACATTCTTTTACAGGTTTCTTCAATGCACTTTCTGCTGAACTATTTGACCGCTCAAGGTCACCTAGTTCTTTTTCTCTATCTGAATTCCACATGGAATGCATCTCAAGATCATGATCAAACTTCTGCCACCCGTCTTTCACCAGTTCCATTTTGGAAACACTCCCTGAAAGGCACTTATTCATTTGCTTCACGTTTTCACCAACAGCCTTAGTTTTCTCCACTAGGTTTTCAGCCTGAACTGAGAAATCACCACATTTCTTACTCAGCTCCTTTGTTTGCTGAAGTTCTAATGATACATTTTCCAATGCTTGAAGTTTTTGAAGGAACGGTTTATTCCAAAGGGGTGATTCAAGCCACATGTCGTCACATTTCTGAGGCTCACTCAGGACAGACCCCAAAACACTGATCCTTTTAAAAACTGCATCAGGCACACTATCCCCTCTTTGGGACAGATCCTCTGTTGCCTGGAATTCCTCTTCCAGTTCCTGCAACGGAATCTTCATCTCTTCTACTTGTTGTTCTAAGGCTCGCTTAGACTTTTCTAGCTCCTGAACGCTTTTCACAACATCATCCTTGGAGCTGACCAATTCTTCCATTTCTGTACGCAGCTGTTTAACACTTTCTA
Source organism: Pelophylax lessonae (assembly GCF_965119305.1). NCBI lineage: Eukaryota > Metazoa > Chordata > Amphibia > Anura > Ranidae > Pelophylax > Pelophylax lessonae. Next base: position 768,443,440 of record NC_138768.1, read on the forward strand.
GTTCAGCCTTACACTCTAGAGCTTCCTCCAAAGAGCGAGCCAAGAACAGGGCTTTGCTCTCGTTATCACGCACCTCCGTTTCTGCACGTGCGCGTTCTTCTGCATATTTTGCAGACACAGTCTTCTCTTCACCAAGCATCTGATCAAACTTCTTTTTCACATCTTCAACACACTGTAATGAACCAACGCTTTCTTCCATGCGTTTTTTCATATCCGCTATCTGAGCTTGCAATGTTGCGACTTGCTCTGATAGGTTTTTCTTTGCTTCCGCCTCCTCTTTTAATTGTTCCAGGAAGCCATTTTTCTCATCTTCCATTTGTTTGAGCTTTGTGCTAAAACTCAGCCTTTGACACCTCTCTTCCTGTAAGAGTTCCTGCGTGTCTTGCAGCTGCGATTCCAAGATAGAAAAATCTTCCGCAATTTCTCTAGATTTTCTGTCTGCTTGAGAAAGCTGATTTGTAACATTGTCCAACTCAACCTGCAGTCGGTTTGCCTTCTCTGACAGCTTAGCACACAATCGGTCACCTTCTGACACCTTGACTTGCGATTCCAGAAGCTGTGCCTCTACTTTTTTTCTCTTGTGTTCAGACTCTCCTTTTCCCTGCATAAGAGCTTTCACCTCACTGGCTAGCATCTGGGAATAAGAATGTAATTCTGCCACACAGGCTTCTTTCTCCTTTAACTGCTGCTGGACACGTTGGGCTTCCCCTTTCCAACTTTCACAGTCCGCACGCCATTCATCTACCACATTGCTCAAAGTAGTGAGCTCATACACAGTACTCAGTAATTTAGCCTCTCTTTCACTTTTCTCTTTGTCGCTGAGAGACAATGTCGCTTTCAGAGCAACATTCTGTTCCTGCGACTCCTGCAGGTCTATTTTTGTAGCTCCCAAAGACTGAAGACTTTTTTCCAGCTGATTACGCAACTCCAACATATCAGCCATACTTTGCTTCTGCAAAGTCTGAATTTCACTTTCCTTTTCCATGAGGATGGTATCTTTCTCCATTATAGTCTCTCTGCGTTTTTGCAACTCGACCAAAAGAAGAGCAGTGGATTCTTCCCACTGTGACACATGAGACTTGAGTAGTTCATTCGTTTCCTGCAAGTTTCTATGCTCCATTTTAAGCAATTCCAAGGCTTGTTCCTTTTCTTCCATTTTCCGTTGCAAGGCATCCAACTCAGCCCTGCACACATACTCGGTTTCTTCCAAACCGATGGCCTCCATTGGCTGCTGGCGTCTCTGTTTCCAGCCTGCCATGCTCTCTTGATGAGCCTTTTGTTGAGCTGCAAAGCTCCGCTGAAAATCCGCATTTGCCTGCTGTTGAGCTGCATTTGCTTGCTGTTGAGCTGTATTTGATATAATCAGTTGTTTCAACATCTCCTCCATTTTGAGCTTACTTTTCATCTGAGCACACTGCGTCTCCATAGCAGTTTCATCAGTGTTGCTAGGGACAACAACCTTCCTCTTTAGTAGACTCTCTTTAGGCATGGATGGGGCTGGTTCAGACGGCAACATCCCCTCCATCCATAGAATCCGGTCTCTCATTTCATCTATCTTTGCATTTTTCAGGCGTTTGGACCGCCCCATCTTCAATAACTCCACAAACAAATTTTTCACAGTCCAGCAAACAATTTTCAGACCACTGTCTCTTCAACACATGTAGTTTTTCTCTCTCTTGCAGGATCTCTTTTCCTGCACACACAGTTTGTGCAGTCACTTGCACCAGACACAACAAAGTTCATCAAATAATTTTGAGACCGCTGTCTCTTTAAAACACTTTTTTTTTTTTTTTTTTTTTTTTTCTGTCAGGATCTTCTCTCCTGCACACATAGATTGTGCAATCTCATGCACCAGACAAAGTTCATCAAACATATGCACTCCATTGCAGGGATCTCTGCTTATGCCCACTGCATACCTCCACCATATGTGAGGGATTAGCTCGGTGGTAGGCGTGGATGACCCCTTGGGGGGTGCGTTTTCCCAGAGAGGTAGCCGACAAGTGCTTGCAAACAAACAGTGTGGTTTATTAAATGGTGTTTTCTTCACCAGGCTGTATGCAGCAAAACATCCAAAATAAAATAAAACAGAAAATAAATCCTTGCCTCTGTGGGCGGCTACCTTCTCACAACTGGAACCTGCCTAAGTGTCTGTCTCCAACCTACCGTCGGGCAGACTTCCTTGTCCTCCAGCGGACACTCAATAGTCCTTTTATAATAGCTTCACAGGGCAACACAGTCCTTTGTTTCTTTCACATCAACAGTTCGTCTTCTCACCTTTGAGACGTATTCACCCTTGGTTACCGTCCCGGGCACACATCACTCCGGGGGGTCTTCTCCCAGGCCCACACATCCTGTCGGGAGGCACACGCTGACTGTCCTCCTGCTCCCAGCCCACATGGCTTCAGGATGCAGCTTCTGGAGGCAGCAAACAATAGGAATTTCTCTGAACAAATTATAGAGCCTTAACTCCCTCATTCTGAACAGGTGAAGGCCTTTCAACTTCCTGCTGGCTAGCTCTGTAGCCAACACCCTAAATTAATTAATGGACTTTCTAAATCAGGTAGAAATGTATCTCCTTCCTGTGACTACATTCCCAGATTTAGCTGACTTCCTGTTACAATATATATATATATATATATATATATATATATACAGTGCCTTGCGAAAGTATTCGGCCCCCTTGAACTTTGCGACCTTTGCCACATTTCAGGCTTCAAACATAAAGATATAAAACTGTAATTTTTTTTTTTGAAGAATCAAGAACAGGTGGGACACAATCATGAAGTGGAACAAAATTTATTGGATATTTGAAACTTTTTTAACAAATAAAAAACTGAAAAATTGGGCGTGCAAAATTATTCAGCCCCCTTAAGTTAATACTTTGTAGCGCCACCTTTTGCTGCGATTACAGCTGTAAGTTGCTTGGCCTATGTCTCTATCAGTTTTGTACATCGAGAGACTGATATTTTTAAGTGTATATTTCTCAAGAAAATTCAATACAAATATCAATGGTGCAATATAAATTAAATAATTAGTAAAGTGCAAGTGCTATCCTACGATCGTGCAAAATAATTGCAAAAAATTTTTGGGAAAAATCTGTGGAAAGAACTGAAAACTGCTGTTCACAAACGCTCTCCATCCAACCTCACTGAGCTCGAGCTGTTTTGCAAGGAGGAACGGGCAAAAATATCAGTCTGATAAAAGATTGTGAAGGCGCCCAGCCCCAATTAAAAGATGTTAAAACCTGCTGCCCTTTTAATTGTTAAATAACAATAAATAGGTAAATAGATAAATGGTAAAAAGGCACTGGTAATCTTTAAAGTGCTGGATATAAATGCTTATAAAATAATTTGAAGTGTATATTTCTCAAGAAAATTCAATACAAATCTCAATGGTGCAATATAAATTAAATAATTAGTAAAGTGCAAGTGCTATCCTACGATCGTGCTAAATCATAGCAAAAAAAATATATATTTTTTTTTTTTACAGTGCTTGCTTGTGCATCCGCAAAGATAAATAGAATAGCAAAAAATGATAAATATATTAAATCAATAAATATTGTGCCCACTATTACAGTGCTTAAAAGTGGTTAGAAAGTGCTTATAAATAATTAAATGGTAGTCCAAGTCAATTCATGCAGGAAAAATTGTATAAATTCAATCGCTTGGATCTTTAGTGCTCCAGGTGATGGGGTGTGTCACTCGTTGCCTCTTACCAGATTGAAGCAGGTCGCAAGGACCCCCAACGCCTGTGATCCCTTTATTTAGGTGGATCAGACCTTTAATCGACTCCTTTCTCCAGAATATCCTGCTCCTTACTCCGACCGCCGCATGCTAGCAGGGGAAAGGAGATACAAGAGGGATACTGCAGATCCTTGGAGGCTTTTTCCTGATACCCACAAGCAATCAATACAAATTGCCCAGTGCCAGGAGGGCACAACTAAATGTAAGAAGCCAACTATTGTTATTTTGTGTATTTCCATTAACCACTTTACTACCAGTCACGTAACCTCTACGTCGGCTGACTTTGAGTGGTTATACCGGGATGATGCCTCTAGCTAGAGGCATCATCCCGGTACCGTTGTTTGAAGCCGACGGTCGGCTTTCTGTCGGTAACGATCGATGCGGCTCGGGAGCCGCTCGATCGTTACCCGGGGGGGCGGGAGGGGACGTCCCCCCCCTCCCGCCGCCTTCCGCGGCTTTGCTCGGGGCTACCGTCCCACCGGGAGCCCCGAGCACCCAGCCGGCACGTCCGCCGGCTGGATGGAGTCCCGATGAATGCCGGAAACGGCATCGATCGGGTCTCCGATGACGTAACCCGGAGGCGGCGTCCATGACGTCACGTCCGGGTTACTGTGCTGCAAAAGGCGGCAGATTTGAAAAACGGCTGTATGCAAAAATGCCGTTTTCGGCGTTTTGCATACAGGGAAGTGTAGTGGAGGGGTCTAGGGTCTTTTAGACCCTCGATCCCTCCATAAAGTGTACCTGTCACGACATATTGCTGTCACCAGGGATGTTTACATTGCTTGTGACAGCAATAAAAGTGATCAGATTTTTTTTTTTTTAAAAAACCTGTAATAAAGTTTAAAAAAAAGAAAAAATAAATAGGAAAAAAAAAAAAAAAAAAAATTTAGCCGTCCCCGTCACCGTTAGCTCGCGCACAAAAAAAAACGTATACGCAAGTCGAGCCGCAAATGAAATCGCTGTTCAAACCACACATGTGAGGTATCGCCGCGATCGCCAGAGCGTGGGCAATAATTAAAAAAAAAGAGCTACACTCTAACTCTAAACTGGTAACCGTTAAATAAATTTAAAGCGTCGCAGATTGAGATCTCTATTGACCGTAGTTTGTCGCCATCCCACGGGGGGGCGCAATTTTAAACCGTAACATGTTTGGTATCTATTTACTCGGCGTGACATCATCTTTCACAATATACAAAAAAAATGGGCTAACTTTACTGTTTAGTATTTTTTAAATGCAGTGAAATGTGATTTTTCAAATTTTTTCCAAAAAAATGGCGTTTTAAAGACCGCTGCGCAAATACCGCGTGACAAAAAATTTTGCAATGACCGACATTTTATTCTCCAGAGTCTTTGCTAAAAAAATATATATAATGTTTGGGGGTTCTAAGTAGTTTTCTAGGAAAAAATACTGGTTTTAACTTGTGAACAAAAAGTGTCCGAAATAGGGCTGGGGCTAAAGTGGTTAAAACCAACAGTATTACACTATTTTTTGGCTATCTTATGTGTCTTTATACATGCGGACTGTATCTTCATATGTACGAGTAATGCACAAATAGGAGTAAGGAGCAGAATATTCTGGAGAAAGGAGTCGATTAAAGGTCTGATCCACCTAAATAAAGGGATCACAGGCGTTGGGGGTCCTTGTGACCTGCTTCAATCTGGTAAGAGGCAACGAGTGACATACCCCATCACCTGGAGCACTAAAGATCCAAGCGATTGAATTTATACAATTTTTCCTGCATGAATTGACTTGGACTACCATTTAATTATTTTTAAGCACTTTCTAACCACTTTTAAGCACTGTAATAGTGGGCACAATATTTATTGATTTAATATATTTATCATTTTTTGCTATTCTATTTATCTTTGCGGATGCACAAGCAAGCACTGTAAAAAAAAAAATAATAATTTTTTTGCTATGATTTAGCACGATCGTAGGATAGCACTTGCACTTTACTAATTATTTAATTTATATAGCACCATTGAGATTTGTATTGAATTTTCTTGAGAAATATACACTTCAAATTATTTTATAAGCATTTATATCCAGCACTTTAAAGATTACCAGTGCCTTTTTACCATTTATCTATTTACCTATTTATTGTTATTTAACAATTAAAAGGGCAGCAGGTTTTAACATCTTTTAATTGGGGCTGGGCGCCTTCACAATCTTTTATCAGACTGATATTTTTGCCCGTTCCTCCTTGCAAAACAGCTCGAGCTCAGTGAGGTTGGATGGAGAGCGTTTGTGAACAGCAGTTTTCAGTTCTTTCCACAGATTCTCGATTGGATTCAGGTCTGAACTTTGACTTGGCCATTCTAACACCTGGATATGTTTATTTGTGAACCATTCCATTGTAGATTTTGCTTTATATTTTTGGATCATTGTCTTGTTGGAAGACTAATCTCTGTCCCAGTCTCAGGTCTTTTGCAGACTCCATCAGGTTTTCTTCCAGAATGGTCCTGTATTTGGCTCCATCCATCTTCCCATCAATTTTAACCATCTTCCCTGTCCCTGCCGAAGAAAAGCAGGCCCAAACCATGATGCTGCCACCACCATGTTTGACAGTGGGGATGGTGTGTTCAGGGTGATGAGCTGCGTTGCTTTTACGCCAAACATAACATTTTGCATTGTTGCCAAAAAGTTTGATTTTGGTTTCATCTGACCAGAGCACCTTCTTCCACATGTTTGGTGTGTCTCCCAGGTGGCTTGTGGCAAACTTTAAATGACACTTTTTATGGATATCTTTAAGAAATGGCTTTCTTCTTGCCACTCTTCCAAAAAGGCCAGATTTGTGCAGTATACGTCTGATTGTTGTCCTATGGACAGAGTCTCCCACCTCAGCTGTAGATCTCTGCAGTTCATCCAGAGTGATCATGGGCCTCTTGGCTGCATCTCTGTATCCTTGTATGAGCTGAAAGTTTAGAGAGACGGCCAGGTCTTCGTAGATTTTCAGTGGTCTGATACTGCTTCCATTTCAATATTATCCCTTGCACAGTGCTCCTTGGGATGTTTAAAGCTTGGGAAATCTTTTTGTATCCAAATCCGGCTTTAAACTTCTCCACAACAGTATCTCGGACCTGCCTGTTGTGTTCCTTGTTCTTCATTATGCTCTCTGCGCTTTAAACGGACCTCTGAGACTATCACAGTGCAGGTACATTTATACAGAGACTTGATTACACACAGGTGGATTCCATTTATCATCATTAGTCATTTAGGTCAACATTGAATCATTCAGAGATCCTCACTGAACTTCTGGAGAGAGTTTGCTGCACTGAAAGTAAAGGGGCTGAATAATTTTGCACGCCCAATTTTTAAGTTTTTTATTTGTTAACAAAGTTTGAAATATCCAATAAATTTCGTTCCACTTCATGATTGTGTAACGCTTGTTGTTGATTCTTCACAAAAAATAAAATTTTTATATCTTTATGTTTGAAGCCTGAAATGTAGCAAAGGTCGCAAAGTTCAAGGGGGCCGAATACTTTTGCAAGGCACTATATATATATATATATATAGTAATAATAACATCAGTGGACTGTGTGGTTTAACAGTATACTTGTAATTATTAAAAACATAACATCTTTAGACTTGACGCGTTTCGTGGACTGCATATTGTCCACTTCTTCAGAAGTCTATGTATGATCTATAAAAAAGATGTATGTATGAGACAAAAGCTAATGAGGATGATTGGGAACTGGAAAACGGGGGGGGGGGGGTTGGAAGAGGTAATAACCTCAAATACCTAGAACTTACATTGCAAAATGGGTGTTCGCTGGCCTGGAGAGCAGGGCATGGTCTCGGGTGTCTCCCACGGGAGCTGAGGGCACCCAGAGCCGGCAAACATGGCCAAACACGCACACATATGGAGAATGTGGGCTTGAGTAGATGGAATGAGGAATGGTACATTTATTTCAATATTTAAACCTCTAAACTTTCAGCTCATACAAGGATACAGCCATTTATTTGATCTGTGCTATAAATATATGCAACATGTTATCATTGTCATCGATATGTATTCTTCAATAAATATTGTTTCCTGCAAGCCGCATCATGTCACTCATTTAAAGTCCCAACCCGGCTTCTTGCTATTTATTTTTCATTTTATATGAATAGGGATGGAGACGCACGACAATCCCATCGTGTGCCTCATCTTAAGTCCCAAACCTTCCACCTTTTTTTTTGACTATATATATATATATATATATATATATATCTCATTACTGTTGTGTGTTGATATATTGTTGTACTTTTGTAATGCAGGGTGAAATTGTGATTTAATCATTGTATGAGATTGACGGTCAGACTATTTGGGGTCTGAGGAAGATGGAGGTTAAATATTTATGCAAATGATTCCATATTTTATGGCCTGCAAAGTAATAGCGTGTACAGAGAGAGTACAACAACCTTATAACAGTACAAATGTTGTTTGACTGATTTGGTACTGCTTAAGTTGTGTATTAATGGTATCCTTCAAGATTAAATACACTAGAATGATAATATCTGGTAATAGAGTATCATGCAATCTACACAGGTTTTAGGGAATTTTTTGCCGTATGTGACAGTGGGCAGAGTAGGGAACTTTATTGAAGGAATAATTGTGTCTTTGACATACATAAAAAAGGAAGTGTGTCCTTTAACCTGCTAGCATCCTCGGAGAACTGAAGTGACAGTTCTTTATAGACTTCACCTTTAAGTTGTCAATTTTGTCAAAGCTGCAAAATTTACTGCATATTTTAGTTTAATAAGATAATGCTTCCATAATTCTGTTAATCGTTTGTAAGCAATGTATGCAAAAAAGTTTAAAGAATCAAAAGTGCATGCGCATTTAACTATGAAGTAGAGAATATGAATCCTAAAACAAAAAGCACAACCATTAGAAATATGGAGTATTTAACAGATCATATACTGATCGCAGCACCACAGCATTAAGTACCGCAACATAATAAAGTGTGTTGAATATATACTGTATATATATATATATATATACATATACACTTTATATAAATCTTTGTTAGTAATTTCTGTTGGGAAGCTTGTTGTCAGAATATATTGCAATGTTCTAAAGAGAACATTGATTGCCCCAAGTGATCTTGAAGCTACAATGAAACCAACGTCGAATAATAATGAGATATTTGTGAGCATTAGTGAAGTACAGTAAATACCCAAGTGATTGAGTTGATGACAGGTGTACGCTGAAAGGATAAAAGATCAATCACAGTCAAAGAACTGTCTCACAAAGCAAAATACAATTGGTTTGCTTATAAAATGATCAGAGAGAAATATATATGAGGAATATGTGCAACACTTATATGTGTAGGTTAAAAAAAGAGAAACTGCTTACTTAATATTTGACTCTAGCAGCAGCTTTTCTGTGCTTTGTCAAATCTCTCTTGACAACTGGTCCTCTGAGCACTACAAAATATCCTAAATATTTCATGTTTTCACCCTAATGTGATTTGCTAAGTTTCCTTTCCAACAAACCAAATAATATCTTTGATATAATATATGAAATAATGTATATTAAAGAATACCTAAACTGTAAAAGCTGTGTCCAATAAAAGGTAAGCAGAGGACAAATTATTAGTCAGCAGTATTGCCCATACATTCCCCACAACTGATCTTTTTCCTATAAATAATCTACCATGCCTTGTTTTGCACTGTGTCTCTGTGAGCAGGTAGTCATCATGGTAAAGGCAGGGATTTTTCTCATGATTAGAATGAGCTGAACTGGCCTTGGTTTGGTTTGAGCAGAGCTTAGTGAGTTTCAAATAAGTCTGGAGGTCGAACCTGAACCTCGTTGCAATCAATAGGAGCCAAACCTGTCAAAACAAAAATGCCCATTTGCTGGACTTAAGCCCCGTACACACGTACCGATCAGCAGGCTTTTGTCCAGGGCTGTCGTGTCTGTTGAAAACTGCAAAAGACTGCACACAAATTTTGTTGGCCAACAACAGCCGACTGCAGAAGTGATGTCATGTGATGGTTAACTTTCCGTGTGTTTTTTCTTTTCTGAGCATGCCCAGTCTTGCAAATCTGCTGTCTGTCGGCCGAAATCTGTACTGACTGGCGAACAATCGGCCGTTCTGGTGTTGGCCTACAAAAAATTTAATGCCTGCATGACAGATTCTGTTCGGCCGAAAATGCGCTGTCGGCTGTGGGAAGCTTCATACTAACAAGCCTACAATCGGCCGATCGGTCGGCGGCTGAATATTTGCGGCCGACAATCGGTACGTGTGTACGGGGCTTTAGGCAAAATGTTGTCAGAAGATAGCTTTAGGGAAGAGAGGTGGTCAGTGTCATGGGGAACATGTATTAGTACGAAAAAAAAAAAAAAAATATATATATATATATATATTTGGCCGGGAGCAGTGACTTTTGAAACCATTGATTTTCACATAGAATTTTTTTTTTTTAAATTGCCAGTGAATGACATTTCATTTCTATTAAAAAAAAAGTAAAAACAGCACGCCAAACCTTCTATGGTTCCCCAAAATATTCAGGGGACCTTTGGATGGGTGTCCACGCTGTTATAAAAAAAAAAAAAGAATCCTGCAATGGAATGTAATTTTCTGCCTTTTTAAATTATATATTTTTTTCTTTGTAAATGTTACTTTTACTTTAGCACATACTACAAAAAGAATGAAAAAATAATGCTGATATAGATTTTAAGGAGGATCCTCATGCAAAAAGAAAAATGCCTGAGGTTCCCCTAAAAATCCAAAATCAATACCACCCATTCACCGAATAAATGAAACAGAAGCAGGCAGATTCTTGCTCTGCAGTTTTGTCACCAACAAAGAGAACAGTGAGGAGCACAGCAGTGGTACCATCAAATCATTGTTAATTTTCAAGAGAAATTCCATACTAAAGTTTTACATTTCAGGGTATTGTTTCAGCACAATTAACCCTCTAGTGTGCTATTAATAGCAGTGAAGGTGAATCTATGTTTTTGACTTATGCTAAAATGAGTCTTTGAATCTGGGTCAAAAGTTTACTTCAGTTTAGGGCTGGAAGACTCACACAGGCAAGTCTCTGGTGCCCCCCCAGTTCTGGAAAGTTGGAGAATGTTCTGGAAACTGGAGGGTGGAGGCCAGGAGAGTTGATCCGCATACTAAGGGGAGTTCATCCAATCGCCAGGCAGTGGGCCTAGCATAGTGGCTAATCCACCCCTTAAATATGGATGAGTCATGCTGGCAGGGGGCCAGGTGGAAAATGGAGTGCTGAGGAGACTTTCAGGGGTCCTTGAGGAGAACATCTGCTGGGGAGGGGCTGGACTTTGCCTCAGACTGGAGCTCGGGCTGGCCTGGGAGGATTCTGGCAACATCACGGTCCAGAAGGAATCTTACCTAGGGAGCAGCAAGAGCAAACAGGACAGTGTGAGGACAGCAGCACTTCCAGGAACTTGCAAAGGGAAAGACTGTCACATGTAACAAGCCTTTTTGGAAGATAGTAATGGGCATAAATCTTTCCTCATCGTGCCTGGGAAATCTTTAGTAGCAGCCAGGTGAGCTAATGAAAAAGCAACCAGGTGGGCTGGTAGTTCCTGAAGTCAGTGGAACTGGGATAATGTCCACTTTAAAGAGCCAAAAAACCTTCGTAACCTATTGAGTAATGCAGAGGATATAAAAATAACTGCTACATTCCCTTCTTTGTGAACTGATTAACGCTACCAGTCAGTCTTCTTACTTTGAAAGCAGAGCTGGATTTCCATGACTGGAGCCTGTAAGCACTCAATCATTGATGCCAAAATCAACACCCTTCTGCTAGGATCACCTTGTTTACACATTTTAATACTTAACCACTTAGGGACCAAGCCTATTTCTGACACATGTTGTTTACAAATTAAAATCAGTATTTTTTGCTAGAAATTTACTTAGAACCCCCAAACATTATGTATATTTTTTTTTAGCAAATGGCAGTCATTGCAATATTTTTTGTTACACGGTAGTTGAGCAGCGGTCTTTCAATCGCAATTTATTTGGAAAAAATACATTTCACTGAACTTACAAAAAACTAAACAGTAAAGTTAGCCCAATTTTTTTGTTTATTATGTAAGATGATGTCATGCCGAGTAAATAGATACCTAACATGTTACAGTTTAAAATTGTGCACACTCATGAAATTGTGACAAACTACGGTTACAAGTTTAGAGTTACAGAGGAGGTCTTTTTCTACAATTATTGCTCTTGCTCTGACGATCATTTTGATACCTCACATGTGTGATTTGAACACCATATTCATTTGTGGGCATGACTTACGTATGCGTCTTCTTTCGTGCACGAGCTCATGGGGACAGGGTCACTTTAATTTTCTATTTTTTTCTATTTATTTTATTTTATTTTATTTTTTAACACTGTTTAAAAAAAATAAAAAATCTGATCACTTTTATTGCTGTCACAAGGAATGTAAACATCCCTTGTGACAGTAAAAGGCAGTGACAGGTACTCTTTATGGAGGGATCTGGGGTCTAAAAGACCCCAAGCCCCTCCACTGCACTTCAACGTATTCAAAACTCTGAAATCTGCATTTTTTAATACTGACACTTTTTTTAAATTGGCGGACTCCAACCAGCCAGTGGACATGCCTGCTGGTTGCTTGGGTCTCCCGGTGGGACAGGAGACCTTGGCAGAGCCACAGAATGGGGCGAGAGGGGAAGGGCATCCCCTCCGGCTTGCTGGGATAACGGCCGAGTGGCTGCTGAGCCGCATCGGTTGTTATCTCCGGAAAGCCGACCGCTGGCTCTAAAAAACTGTACCAGGTTGATGTCTGCAGCTGCAGGCATCATTCCGGTACAACCACTTCTTCAAGCTGACATACAGGTATGTCAGTTTGCGGGAAGTGGTTAACCCGCTCTAAACTGACTTAGTTAGAACTTAGAGCTTAGAATATTGTAGAAAAGTATATATAAGATTTATATTGAATCATTTATTTTTCTACCAGGAAATGCTATCATTCTGTCTCTGTTGCTAAAGGCATTGTCCTACTATTCATTATGTTAAATCTGGCCCTACAATCTGGGTGAAAGTCGTGTTCCCTCTTACAGAAGATTTCCAGTGTAGTGCTAACCCTAGAGGAGTCACTGAATTGTTTTGTGATTTTTCTGCATACCTGAAGATGACACACCTTGCTCACTCAGAACTTACTGACGCATGCCTTAAGGTGTTTCAAAGGATATATTATGCCAAGCATAGCCTAAAAAAATAAAGGGTTAGCAAGTGTACAGGCAATCAATAATACAATAGCATTACTGTGAGAGATTTGGTTAAACATCTGCAGTATTCTGAGAAACAGTAATTAATAGAACCAAACTGCATAAATCTAGTAACAATATATATAAAGACATCTCTAACTTGATATAACAGCCCCCATTTTGTTACACTAGTCAGTAAAAGATGAAAAAAAAAAAAAAAACATTGATCGGTAAAGTTGGGGCCCTTGAAGAAAGCATTACAGCTCCCAGCAGACATAAGATTAACTTGTTTAAAGTTAGTCTCTTTACATACCAAGGGAACCATCTTTTGGGTCTCTGAACATGTGCTTTGAGCTGTGATCTCTATCTTCATTCCTTACAAGAGGTAGGAGTGCTCTCTATTACAATCATTGTCATCCAAAGGGAGACTGGATTGTTTCCAAATAAAGAGGAATTAAAGGGTAACTCCACTTTCATGGGCAAAAAAATAGCAAATGAAGAAAAAATAATATAATGTATACAATTGCAAAACAAGTCATATTGTAATTGAATGTTATTAAAAATTACCTTTCCTTTTCAATCTGTAATTTTACAAAAGAAATGCAATGCAATATGGCTACCTGGAATGAGTACAGAACACACCCCATAAACACCATTTCCTGCTTGTGTGATTGGCTCACTGATTTTCCCAGAAGTCTGCACTAAGATGCATGTCAGATTTCTGGCATCCCCTGCAACAAAAATGTAATTTGTGGTGAGATACTCCCAATATGGCACATATCTAGAGGGATGCAGGCCCAGCAACTTTCCTCATTAGCACCCTGCAGCTGCTAAAGCTGATTGATAAATATGAGACCACGCCCATTAGACTCACTCAGCACAGGGATACAGAGGAACAGTCAGTGATTTCCTCAGATTAACAAAAGGTAGGAATCTGCTAGAAAGTTTGTTAATATCCCTGTAATGTACATTACCCAGAGGGAAATGTTTTTTTCTCAACAAAAGTGGAGTTATGCTTTAAGACAATCCAAGGCCAGGGCCAGCATCCTACCACTGTAGACACTCTCTAAGCTACAGGCATTTCCTCATAGTTTTGCAAAATGGCCCCCCTCTCATGCCAGCAACCAGCAGTAGTAGCCAGTGATTATCTCCTGATGGTTAGGGGTCTGCTGGTCGCAGCAATGGAAACACTGATCCCCAGTGTGGACTTTCAGGATCTAGGTCTCCTCAGAGGTAGCACTGCACAAAGTAAAATGGCAGCAGCAGTCTCTGATTAGCACTCTTCTCCTCGGCAGTGCAGCATCCACTAGTTCCAGCAAACTCTGGCCCCCTCACTGCAACCATGTGATGCTCACTTCTTTCCTCTCTGCATGCTCTCCACTACCCTTCTCCTTGCTTGGTTGCATAAGCCATTCACTGTCATCCAGACCCAGTCAAAATGGCTCCCCCATGTACTGGAGACACTCCATACCTGAGCACTGCAAAGTGGTCTTCTTAGATGGATGCTGCACTTCTGCCTTAATACATATTCAGTTTAAACCTGTTCATACTGCAGAAGGATAATAATACAGAAATATATGTATGAATATCCGCGCATACAACACAAAGGCAGCTTGCAAAATGTATAGACACAGTTCTGGTGTATAAAAGGTAAAAGAATCTGCAGCGCCAAGAGAAAATGTCACATAGCTTTTAAACTGTTCTTAGTAAAAAGTTGTATAAATCCTTCAGCAGTGTAGATAGGTATTATGCAGAGACCCATACAAGTAAAAGGATCCTCCAGAAGTCTGTCACTCGTAAAGCATGAAAAAACATAAGAGCAATATAGCATGATTCTGTCACAATCAAATATACATAACCATAAGGGGTGGGTCACACCGTGGTAGGAGATGGATAAAACTGGTGAAAGTGCTGATACACAGAAGCTCCCTGCTTCCCCCATGCAATGAACACTCACCAGCTCCAAACTCTCAGCCAGCATGAGGTAATGAGATAAGCAGCATAACGATCTTCTTTCCACAGTGAAGCCACTCATGAATAAGCTGATAGTAAGCAACCCGTCTTAGGGATCCCAAGCCAGCTCTGCTTCCTCTCCTTTCACAGTAGTCATTCAGCTCACCCAGCTAATAATACAGAAACAAAGGAAGAAGTTTCACAACATTGATTGACTACAGTCCAGGCTACACCAGTATAAATGTTCAGGCCCTTCTGCTATTCTTTCAAAGTGACCAGTAGATTGACATAAACCTACACTTAAAAGATAATTTCTACAGAGCATCACTGCATCAGTTTAAGATCCGACAATACATGTTTTACAACAGGTTAAAATTATGATGAAATTTGCAATCTGAGCTTTTGGTCCCAGTAACATCTAGGGGTTGCAAGACCTAGTACATAGAGTGGCCACATGCAAAAAAGGAAATTCGTATTTAATGTAAAATCTTCTCATTATGTGACACAAATTCTTTACAATATATCACAGCAAAATAAGGTAGTAATGTAGATACCAGTCAATATGCATTCCAGGAATGCTTAAAATGAACATGTCAGCAGAAAGAAGAATGAGTTAGGATACCGTAACACATAAAATATGCAGCTAGGAATAGTTTGCTGATGAAAACAAATCCCTGTCGACAGGAGACTGTGATTGAGAGATGTAATAAAACTAGTTGTTGAGTCTTCAACCATTTGTATGTTCCACGTTCATCTCCTAGACAAACACACCTGTTAGCAACATTACTGAATGATTTCAAATATCTAAAAACAATGTCTAGCTCTATGTTTAACTTGCCATCCTAACAGTAGTGCAGTCTATAATAATCTAAAATAAATGATAAGATAAAAAAGAATAGGGAACCTTTGACCAATAGTGATAAAGACGCATGCAGTTAACTAACATTGCTGAACATAGTTAAAGAAAAATAGTTCTCCATAAGTCCAGGAATCAGCAAAAAAAAATGTGTAACAGTTTTTATCATTACTGAAGGACTTGCAGAGTGCTGAGGCTCTGCTTATGTATTAAGAGATAATACTAAACCCCTCCCCATTTCCAAAATGACCAGACAACAACATTTATTTGGAGTCGAATGGCCATAGCAGCCCATTTATTTTTACAACAGCAAATGCAACGTTAAAGAGAACCAAATCAATTGCATAAAATATATTCAATGTAAAACAAATAAACAAAACTTCAGAATTGACCCTGTCAGGTCTATGGTCTTTGAAGGCCGATATAATCACAACAAAACCCATCTGCCACCTAATAAATAGGCCCCCTGCAACTCCATCTGTAGAAATCCATCCAGTGAAGTCCACAGGGAAACATGTTCAGGAGAATGGATTTTCGTGGTCCCCTGCAACTCCACCTCTATAACACTACTGTATCCTATTATGATGTGGAAGTCAGAAGGACTAGTGAGCACTGTGGGGAGCCAAGAGTTTACTTTAAGCAAACCAGCAAAGAAACTTAAAGTGTGGGCTGATATACTTAGCTGCCAGATACAGAATTCTCCCCTTGGCTTGTAGTAGCTCTGACGGGTGGCAAGTGTGTGCCTCTCCACTTATTGCACTCATTGCAACACATATGAAGTGGATGGGCAGATCACTATATGTTTGCTATTCCATATGTATTTATGTTTTGAATTTATGTATAATTCATAATGTGGATGTGTGTGCAGAGTTAAAAACCCCACTTTGTTTTTGTTTTTTGTTTTTTGTCACCATTGGGGAAATGTGATCTTACTTGCTGTCCTAGATAACATTATTAACTAGGCCAGTAAGAGAAGAGAGATTGTCCCTCAGATTGACAAAGGTTCTAAACTTTACCCACTAAAGAAAGAAAAGGTCTTTATTGCATTGTCTTTTTTTCCCCCTAGGTTTCTTGACATAATAACAAAAAAGATTAGGTGGAAAGCAATAAAAATCTAACAATAATTCTTTCCCTACTGTATCAAAATCTGGGTAGACTTCCATTTTAAAAAAAAGTTTACTAAAATGTATTATATAAAACTAGTGTCTACAACCTGCAGTGGCTTGCTATATTAGCTTTGCTCTACAGAAATGCTTTATGTGAATTGGAAGAAGCATATATGCGGGTAGTTTCTCAAGTTTAAGACCAAAATCAGATCCTATTGGGAGTATATTCTAAATATTTGTAATGTGCATCTCCTGACTCTTATAGAAAGAAGGTGTACTAAAGAAAATACTTTTATTCTGAATATTCAGGACATGTGACCTCCTGTCTGTCTTTAGTGTTTTTTTTTTGTTTTTTTTTCTGCTAGTTGGAAATGGTCATAGACCTCCCTCATACTCTGAGAGCTGTAAAATTCACTGGAAATCAAGGATATGCTTTACCTTAAATGGATTGTATCTCTAGAAGACCAGTAGATATTCATTGGGAGTAATCTTTATAGCCTTAGAACATCTGATATTGCAATGGATATAAATTATAACAGCCAGAGGCAGTTTCAAGAGTGCGTTTGACAGTAGAAATTGGTAACAAATATGTCATTTAGATTACATTTTAGTAACATTTCATAGAGTTAATATTGTGTGAACTTATGTGCCTTGTTTTATTGATTGCAACCGATGTTACCCAAAAGATATGAAATTTATTTGACCTCAGACAATATTTGGGTTAAATGAGAGTTCTTTGACCATGAGTAAAAGCTTCAAAACAGCAATATTAATGTATTGATAAGTAGCCTTGAAGCATAAATTAATTCACAACAATTTTATCTCTAGTACATACAAAAAAGGAAAATATTCATAGTTTAACTGAACACATATAGAGTATGATATACAAACACAACAATACAGACACAAAGAGAACAAGCAATGTATACATTTAAGTGCTAGGAGGTGTCCTGATATTTACCAGTGGTTTAGGATGATATAGGGTCCCCTTCTCAGGTCCATGGCTCCTCACTCTTCTCTGCTCACCTTGGAAATAATATGTACCTCTATCCCATAGACTTGTATAGGGCTATTCTGATTGGTTCGGCTATCCTGCCCTGTTCCTCCCTCTGGGTGTATCTCGTTCAGGATTGGACAACTTCCTCCTGCCTAGCTTAGCATAATTCAGCCCCTTGCTAACCCCTCCTCTCTGTTGGAGGGAGAATTTAATTATACATGTTGATTTGCTCTGAAATTGAAATTTTAGATATGCAAGGTCATATCCGGGGCAAATTGTCCAACCCTCAACAGATGGTCCATCTTCATTGCATATCTTAATGAGAGTGCCTTTGATATGGAGGCCGAATTTAAGGGAGGACATGACATGGTCTATTAACACTATTGCATTGGCCCCAGAATGTCTGGCTAACAGGAACTTAATTACACTAAATTACTGGGACTATTTTGCATATCAGTATGTTTTATAGTTGTAAAATGCAGGTCACCTCCTGGGTAGCAAAAAGCTCACACTTCAAACAGACTTATCCTTTTATGTGTTTAAGTGTAAATATCAGGTGCCCCCTGGTAGCTTAGGCATGCATTTCAAATGGATTTGTTAACCATTGATTACTACTGCTGGTCCGTCTGGATTACACAATTTAGAAATCTACAATCATATATCAAATATGTGTTTGAAATCAAAACTTTGTACATTTATATTTTCATCCATTTATTTACAATTACTAATGGAGATTTATACATAACTCATCAGGCAACACACTAATGGAGATTACACATAAACTAAGGCAACACCAACAAAGCATATTTGGAGTTGCCATGTTAGCTGAGAGCCTGAATCATTCTAGATACCTACTTAGTTAAAAAGTATTCTTATGGTACAACAAAACATATAAACATGCACACAAAAAGTAAACTTCCTTTGAAGCTCTACATTTAGCATACATGGGAAAAACTCAAAAGAAGTCATTCAGGGATACACTAATGACTTCATGGAATTAAACATGCTGACAAGTGACACATCGGATAGAAATGTCTAGCTTTCATATAAAAAGCCAATTATAGAGTCTTAGGTTTAAAAAGAAATCTGAAAATGTTCATACTGGCTGGGGTGAATAATTGTTATCTGCCATGAATCTTTCAATATGTTTGTGGATTATTAGAAAATAATGTGTTTGTGTTATTTAAAATGGGAACAGCTTTGCCAATTTAATAATACTCTGAATTCAGATGTTTTCCACTCCTGTATAGCTGACAGTTCTCTGCATTTGAAAAAATGGTACAAAGGATTACACCATCGCATACCCTGCTAATGTCCCTCCTTGTTCTGTATAATACTATGCTTGCATTTATTGCCTGTAAATAACTTGCAATGTTTTATTAAGGAAAAAATATAATGGTATTCTACATTTCTTACATTAACAAGTTCAAATTATCGCTTTTTGTGTTGAGTATTATTCTTCTCTTGGCTGATATTGATTGCTTAGAAAATAGGGACAAAGCATTTATACTGTGTACAAAGAATTAAAGCAGCACTCCTGGCAAACAACTAAATACACAGCTGAAGTATATATATATATATAGTTACCTAGTTACATAGTGGGTGAGGTTGAAAAAAGACACCGGTCTATCCAGTTCAACCTATGGTGCATGTGTGTGTGTGTGTGTGTATGTGTTTATGTCAATAGTACATCATATACCCCTGTATGTTGTGGTCATTAAGGTGCCCATACAATAGTTTTTTTATACTATCAAAGCTCCCTGCTGATACCACTGCTTGGAAAGAGAATTCCACATCCTTACCAATCTGACAGTAAAGAACCCTCTATGCAGTTTAAGGTTAAACCGCTTATTTTCAAATTTTAGTGAATGCCACATGTCTTTTTAAATTCCCTTTCACTGAAAAGTTTTTTTTCCCTATGCTAGGGTCAACAGTACGGTATTTGTACATTGATATCATATCCCCTCTCAAGTGTCTCCTCTTCAGAGAGAATAAGTTCAATGCTTGTAGTCTTTCCCCAATGCTGAGATCCTCTAGTCCCTTTATTAGTTTTGTTGCCCTTCTCTGGACTCTATCCAGTTCCAGCACATCCTTCCTGAGGACTGGTGTCCAGATTGATACAGCATATTCAAGGTGCAGCCAGACAAGAGTCTTGTAGAGTGGGAGAATTTTCCTTTTATCCCTGGAGTGAATCCCCTTTTTAATGCATGCCAATATCCTATTGACTTTGCTTGCATCAGCATGGCATTGCATGCCATTGCTGAGCCTTTCATCTACTAGGACCCCCAGGTCCTTTTCCATCCTAGATTCCCCCAGAGGTTCTCCCCCTATCGAATAAGTTGCATTCATATTTTTGGCACCCAAATGCATTACCTTACATTTTTCAATATTAAACCTTATTAGCCATGCAGTTGCCCACCCCATTATTTTTTTTTAGGTCTTCTTGTAAGGTTTCTTCATCCTGCGTGGAACTTATTGCCCTGCTTAGCTTTGTAACATCCGCAAATACTGAGATTAAGCTGTATATCCCATCCTCTAGATCGTTTATGAATAAATTAAACAGAATTGGTCCCAGGACAGATCTTTAGGGGACCCCACTTTCCAGACCAGACCATTCTGAGTACTCACCATTTATCACCACCCTTTGGACTCGCCCCTGTAGCCAATTTTCAATCCAAGTACTCACCCTATGGTCCATGCATATCTTAGTTTGTACAGTAAATGTTTGTTGGTAAATGTATCAAATGCCTTTGCAAAATCCAGATACACCACATCTGCAGGCCTTCCTTTATCTAGATGGCAGTTCACTTCTTCAAAGAAGGTTAATAGATTGGTCTGGCATCCATCTGAATCCATGCTGATTACTACTAATGATACTGTTTTCATTACCGAAACCTTGTATATAGTCCCTTATCATCCCCTCCAATAGCTTGCAAAGTATTGATGTTAGGATGTCTGGCCTGTAGTTCCCAGGGATATATCTCAGCCCTTTTTATGTATTGGTGCCATGCTGGCTTTTCTCCAATCAACTGGTACCATTCCAGCCAGTAAGCTGTCCAAAAAAAATTAGAAACAATGGTTTTGCTATCACCTGACTGAGTTCCTTAAAGACCCTAGGGTGTAAGCCATTTGGTCCCGGTGACTTATTTATGTTAGGAAAAAAATAAAAACAATCCAAACCAATATAAACATTGGGGTTTTCCTAGGAAACACAAGGACAAAACTGGGGGCCCGAAACCAAGAGAGGCTCCCGAGGGGGGTGGCGAGGTCCAGAGGAAAAAGAACTTAGTGGGTCAAGGTATTTTTAATCTCAGTCATACTGAACTTACAGATGCTGAGAAATCAATCCTTGATGAAGGATTTGCTCCTCCTAAAAAACATAATAAATTTGACACCTTAATTGATATACATGAATATATTCTTAAATTAAATGTACAGAGGTAAATTAAGGCTAATCCCATAAGACCTACATCGAGGATTGAGACTGGAGGCGCTGTTCATTCAGGACTCTCTAACCCGTCACTATTCAGTCTCACAGGCCCTATGGCCCCCTCTATCAACATTTTTAAATATTTAGCTTTAAAAGATTTAGAGAAGTTACCCACCAAAAATATACGAGAACATCCAGAACTGAGATTAGGTTTAAAACAGCTTTGTGACAGAAACAATTTAGTCATTTGCTCGGCCGACAAAGGTGGAGGGATTCTAGTAGTAGACAAAACTGCATATTTAAAGGAAATGTCTAGAATATTGAGTGATGGTAAGACTTACAAACAACTGTCACACAATCCCACTACTCATTTTAGTCAAACTAGTAAATAAAGGTTTTGACAGAGAGATCATCAATAAAAAAGAAAGACCCTACCTGATACCTGTGGCCCCTAGGATTCCCGTTATGTACTACCTCCCAAAGATGCATAAGAATCACATCTGTTCCCCCCCCCCCCCGAGACATCCCATAAGTGGGACTGACTCCGTCATGTCTTATAGAGTTTTGTACTTACATAACTTACACGTTATATAGATTTCTACTTACAACCCTTAATAAAAAAGACACTACCATATTTGAGGAACACTGAAGATACGATTAAACTATTAGAGAACATAGACTTTCGGGAAGGCTACTTACCAGCCACTGCTGATGTGACAGCTCTCTATATGTGTATACCACATCATTTAGATTTTAAGGATGTTAAACACTGCTTGTCTAATGATGACTCCCTACTAGGGTTGAGCGAACACCTAGATGTCCGTGTTCGACGGGTTCGGCCGAACTTTAAAAAAAAGTCCGGGTCCGTGTCCCGGACTTTTACCGAACTTTTCCCGGACACCGAACCCCATTGAAGTCAATGGGGACCCGAACTTTAAGGCACTAAAATGGCTCTAAAACACCAAAGGAAAGGGCTAGAGTGCTGCAAATGGCAGCAAAACGTAATTAAGAGCATGGCAAGTGCTCTGCAAACAAATGTGGATAGGGAAATAACTTAAAACAACAAAAAAAAAACAGAAAAATAAAACAATGTTCTTCTTCATCTCTGAAGGACGAGGCCCATATGGAGTAGGAGGGAGGTTGAGGTGGTGGTGGATGTGGCGGTGACATAGGCGTGCGCACAGGGTGTGCTGGGTGTGCCTGGGCACACCCTAATCACCTAGGGCACATAGCATTGCCAGTGAGGAGATGGGAAAGATCTCCCTGGGACCTGCTCTGCTCTATTTCTCCTTGCCTACAGGTACATGGCCCCGATACATTACTCTCCCTGCTGGCAAACACATGCATGTGTATTTCAACTTTGGGGTGCACACCTTAATGCAATAGGCTGCGCACACCTATGGGCGGTGTAGGTGGAAGCGGCGGTGGAGGAGGACCAGGGCCGGATTAACAGCATCATGGGCTTGGTGCTGAGGATTTTGAAGGGCCTTAAGGGCCGTGCCTTGCCATGCACCCAGAGGAGGAAGGGTGCAGCCATGCATGCCTAATTCAACATGGGATGCTGTCTCTGAAGCCCATAAACACATCCATGCATCGCCAACTGTCCCTCCTTGTCCGGCCTTCACGCTGTGTGGGGAGGTTCTGAGGGTGCTGCCTGGGGAAGCGAGCATAGAAGCCAGACTTCTGTGTTTACAAGTGACAGAAGAGCGGTAACAGTGAATATGGCCAACCCGGGGCCTATATAAAAGGTAGGGGCCTGGAGCTGCAGCTCCAATAGCCCCTACATTAATCTGGCCCTGAGAAAGAGGACGAGGTAGCCAACACTGCTTCTTTTCAAAAATTTTAAATGAGGGTACACCCCAAAAGAGTGAGAAAGAGCAAAAATGGAACAATGGGTGGGTAAGGTCGGTATCCATTGCTATTCTGCATAAGGTACGGAAAAGTCCCGTGGGATCCATGCCTGGTTCATTTTAATGAACGTGAGCTTGTCCACATTGTCTCTGGACAGGCGGCTGCGCTTGTCTGTTATAACGCCCCCAGCCGTGCTAAATACCCGTTCAGATAATACACTGGCTGCAGGGCACGCCAGCACCTCCAAGGCGTAAAGGGCAAGCTCAGGCCATGTGCCCAATTTGGAGACCCAGAAGTTGAAGGGGGCAGACCCGTCATTCACTACATGTAGGCGTGTGCACACATACTGCTCCACCATGTTGGTAAAATGCTGCCTCCTGCTAAGACGTTCCATCTGAGCTGCTGGTGCTGCTGTTTGTTGTGGCGTGCTGACAAAGCTTTTCCACATTTCGGCCATGCTAACCCTGCCTTCTGAGGTGCTGGCGGTGCCCTGGTTGCGTTGGCGACCTCCTCCTCCTCTGCCTTGTGCTTCCACTGTGGCCCCGCTGTCAGATGGGAATGCCAGCAGCATGGCGTCTACCAGCGTGCGCTTGTACTCGCGCATCTTGCGATCGCGCTCCAGTGAGTGAATTAAGGACGGTACGTTGTCCTTGTAACGGGGATCCAGCAGCGTGGCCACCCAGTAATCAGCACAAGTTAGAATGTGGGCAACTCGGCGGTCGTTGTGGAGACACTGCAGCATGTAATCGCTCATGTGTGCCAGGCTGCCCAGAGGCGACGAAAGGCTGTCCTCTGTGGGAGGTGTATCGTCCGTGTCCTCTGTATCCCCCCAGCCACGCACCAGTGATGGCCATGAGCTGGCCTGGGTGCCACCCTGCTGTGAACATGGTTCCATCTCCTCCTCCAGCTCCTCCTCCTCCTCATCCTCCTCATCCTCCAGAACTGTGCCCCTGCTGGACAATTGCGTCCCTGGCGTTTGCGTGTGCAGGAACCCACCCTCGGAGCCCCTTGCGAATGACTGCCCTGAAAGCCTTGGAAATGTTACCTCTTCATCCTCCTCCTCCTCCTCATCCTGTGCCACATCCTCTTCCATCATCGCCCGAATTGTTTTTTCAAGGAGGCATAGAAGTGGGATAGTTAAGCTGAGAACGGCGTCATTGCCACTGGCCATGTTGGTGGAGTACTCAAAACAGCGCAACAAGGCACACAGGTCTCGCATGGAGGCCCAGTTATTGGTGGTGAAGTGGTGCTGTTCCGCAGAGCGACTCACGCGTGCGTGCTGCAGCTGAACCTCCACTATGGCCTGCTGCTGCTCGCACAGTCTTTCCAGCATGTGCAAGGTGGAGTTCCACCTTGTGGGCACGTCACATATGAGGCGGTGAGCGGGAAGGCCGAAGTTACGCTGCAGCGCTGCCAGGCGAGCAGCAGCAGGGTGAGAACGCCGAAAGTGCGCACAAACGGCCCGCACTTTCTGCAGCAGCTCTGACATATCGGGGTAGTTTTTAAGGAACCTCTGCACCACCAAATTCAGCACATGCGCCAGGCAAGGGATGTGCGTCAAACCGGCTAGGCCCAGAGCTGCTATGAGATTTCGCCCGTTATCACACACCACCAGGCCGGGCTTGAGGCTCGCTGGCAGCAACTACTCATTTGTCTGCTGTTCCATGCTCCTCCACAACTCCTGCGCGGTGTGTGGTTTGTCCCCCAAACAGGCAAGTTGTAAAACTGCCTGCTGTCGTTTACCCCTGGCCGTGCTGAAGTTGGTGGTGAAGGTGTTACGCTGTCCGGATGAGGAGGCGGTAGAGGATGAGGAAGCGGAGTAGGAGGAGTTACGAACAGGAGGCAAACTGAAGCGCCCTGCAATCCTCGGTGGTGGAAGGACATGCGCCAAATTGCTATCCGCCTCAGGCCCATCCGCCACTGCATTTACCCAGTGTGCCGTTAGGGAGATATAACGCCCCTGACCGTGCTTACTGGTCCACGTATCCGTAGTTAGGTGGACCTTGGCACAGATGGCGTTGCGCAGTGCACACCTGATATTTTCCCCCACTTGGTTGTGCAGGGAAGGGATGGCTTGCCTGGAAAAGTAGTGGCGGCTGGGCACGACGTACTGTGGGACAGCCACCGACATAAGGTTTTTAAAACTGTGCGTCTCCACCAGACGGAATGACAGCATTTCAAAGGCCAATAATTTTGAAATGCTGGCATTCAGGGCCAGGGATCGCGGGTGGGTAGGGGGGTACTTCCTCTTCCTCTCAAGTGTTTGGGAGATGGAAAGCTGAACGCTTCCACGGGACATTGTGGAGATGGTTGTTGGTGACCCAGGTGGTGGTGTTGCTGACAGATCGTCTGTTTGCGGGGTGGCAGGTGCCGGTATCACTACAGATGTGGCTGGAGCGGCCGAGACTGCAGCAGAAGAGGAAGCAGGATGAGCCAGAGACGTTTCTTGGTTTTGAAGGTGTGTACTCCACTGCAGCTCGTGCTTTGCACTTAGATGCCTGATCATGCAGGTTGTGCTCAGGTTGAGAAGGTTCATGCCTCGCTTCAAGCTCTGATTGCACAGGGTGCAAACCACTCGTGTCCTGTCATCAGCACATTTTCTAAAGAACTTCCACGCTAGAGAACTCCTTTGAGCTGACTTTGGTGCGCTCGTTCCCTTGCTGCGTTGGGCAGTAGCGGGCGTAGTGTCTAGGGCACGGCCGCTCCGCTTCTGCACCCTGCTCCCTCTTCTGCTGTGCTGGTGGCTCTGTGCGACCACCGCCTCTTCCTCCAAACTACTCAGGTCACCTGCATGACGTTCATTCCATGTGGGGTCGAGGACCTCATCGTCCTCCACATCATCTTCCACCCAGTCTTCACCCCTGCCCTCCTTGTCGGTCTCCACAATGCTGAACGCCGCAGCAGTTGGCACCTGCGTTTCGTCATCATCGGAGACGTGCTGCGATGATCCTTGCATGTACTCATCTTGAGAAATAAGTGGTTGGGCATCGCTGCACTCAATCTCTTCCACTTCTGGGGCAGGGCTAGGTGGATGGCCCTGGGAAACCCTGCTGACAGAGTCCTCAAAAAGAATAAGAGACTGCTGTATGGCTTGGGGCTCAGACTGCTGGCCTGATTTGCAAGGGGGTGAGGTGAAAGACGGTTGGACATTGGCTGCAGGTGCCAACTCTGACCTTTCTGCAGTAGACTGGGTGGGAGACAATGTGAAGGAACTGGAGGCACTGTCAGCAGCAAACCAATCTACTATCGCCTCAACTTGTTCTGGCCTCATCACTTCTAGGGGCGTTTGATGCCCTACCAAATACTGATGCAGGTTCTGTCGCCTACTCACACTTGAGGAAGGTGTTTCACTTGTGCGTGTAGCTGGCACAGATCGACCATGTCCTCTCCTTGCAACAGGAGCTCTACCAGCAGCACCACGACCCAGGCCACGGCCCTTATTTGACGGTCTCCTCATATTTCTGTAATTTAAGATCTTGCCCTAGAAAGGTTTTTATTGAATAGCGGAATAGAAAATATGATCCAAAAAAAGTGTATGTATATCACACGTACACAACCACACTAGGCCCCAATTACTATTGTTTGTACCCCTAAAAGGCTAGATGAGGAGTAGGGGGAGTATGGAACAGGCAGCACCCTCAAACCTTCAGAAGTATGAGATGAACCCCAACAACTTGGAAAGGTGGATCTCTCTCACACGTACCAACAAAGACTATCCCCCAATTTAACTGATCCCCAAAGGTTTTTGATTAAATAGCGGAATAGAAAATATGATCCCAAAAAAGTGTATGTATATCACACGTACACAACCACACTAGGCCCCAATTACTATTGTTTGTACCCCTAAAAGGCTAGATGAGGAGTAGGGGGAGTATGGAACAGGCAGCACCCTCAAACCTTCAGAAGTATGAGATTGTGTTCACTGTACCCCACAAAGATTGAGTTCACTGCACCCCACAATGATTGTGTTCACTGCACCCCACAAAGATTGTGTTCACTGCACCTCACAAAGATTGTGTTCACTGTACCCCCCAAAGATTGTGTTCACTGCACCCCACAAAGATTCTGTTCACTGTACCCCACAAAGATTGTGTTCACTGCACCCCAAAAAGATTGTGTTCACTGCACCCCAAAAAGGATGTTGTTCACTGCACCCCAAAAAGGATGTTGTTCACTCCACCCCAAAAAGATTGTGTTCACTGCACCCCACAAAGATTGTGTTCACTGCACCCCAAAAAGATTGTGTTCACTGCACCCCAAAAATGATTTTGTTCACTGCACCCCAAAAAGGATTTTGTTCACTGCACCCCAAAAAGGATGTTGTTCACTCCACCCCAAAAAGATTGTGTTCACTGCACCCCAAAAAGATTGTGTTCACTGCACCCCACAAAGGATTTTGTTCACTGCACCCCAAAAAGATTGTGTTCACTGCACCCCAAAAAGGATGTTGTTCACTGCACCCCAAAAAGGATTTTGTTCACTGCACCCCAAAAAGATTGTGTTCACTGCACCCCACAAAGGATTTTGTTCACTGCACCCCACAAAGATTGTGTTCACTGCACACCAAAAAGGATTGTGTTCACTGCACCCCAAAAAGATTTTGTTCACTGCACCCCAAAAAGATTGTGTTCACTGCAGCCCAAAAAGATTGTGTTCACTGCAGCCCAAAAAGATTGTGTTCACTGCAGCCCAAAAAGATTGTGTTCACTGCAGCCCAAAAAGATTGTGTTCACTGCAGCCCAAAAAGATTGTGTTCACTGCAGCTCACACACAGAAAAATGGATGTGGATCACTGACACCTGCCTATCTCCAATCCCACACCACACAGCAATATCGATTGTAGTTTGTAGAACACAGTTTCCCTAAAATTCAGCAGACTCTGTCCCTAACAGGATTGAGAAGAGATCGTAGATCAGGATTGAGTGCAGACCCCACCCCCCACACAGCAATATCGATTGTAGTTTGTAGAAGACACTGACCCTATAATTCAGCAGACTCTATCCCTAAAATGCCTACAACTCGCCCTGCCTAAACACTCCGACCTGTCCCTCAATTCTATCCGGACACAAATGGTTTTTTCCTGCCTATCTTTCCCTAATCAGCAGCCAGCACGTTGATGTGTGCTCTGTCCCTGAATCTAAGCAGCATAATGACGCCGCTGCGGCTGCCTCGAACTTATAAAGACTTGGTCACATGCTTCAGACGGCCAATCACAGCTACTGAGACATTTGCAGGCATGGCTGGGATGGCTTAAGGCACACCAGTTAAACGATTGTTGATTGGCTGTTGAAAGCCCGCCATGAAAAGAGCGCCAAAGCATGCAAAACCCGGAAATAAAACGACCGAACACGGATTTTTACCCGAACATACAGTAAAGTGTCCGTGTCCGTGTTCGGGTACAAAAAATCCAATTATTCGGTACGAACACGAATAATACAGTCCGTGTTCGCTCAACACTACTCCCTACCCATAGCCCAACAGGACTTTATTATGGAACTTCTGGATTTTGCAACCAAACATATTTATTTTTGGTTAGAAAATATTTTTTATTTATAACAGAAGGGGGTTGCCATGGGAGCCAAGTTCGCCCCAATTTTGGGCGAATCTATTTATAGCCAAGTGGGAGGAGGATGTCATCTTTGCCCATGAGAGACCTAAATTGGTCCTCTGGGCTAGATATATAGATGACATCCTCCTCCTATGGAACGGAGATCTTGATTCTTTACAGAATTTCATGACTCATTTAAATACCAACAATAGAGGTATTTCCCTAACCTATGAGGCAAGTAAAGAAAAAATACATTTCCTAGATCTTGAAATAGCAGTAGTTAAAAACAGTTTAGAAATTAAGACATATTTCAAGCCTACGGACTGTAATGGTAATATCCCAGTGGACAGTTGCCACCACAAGGCTAGGTTGTCCCTTATAGTCAACTGTTGGAAGTTGCAATGTAATTGCACTAATGCCTCCGACTTTGATTGTGAGGCACAGATATTGAAACAGAGATTCATAGAAAAGGGCTATAACGTGTGAATCCAACAATGATTATCGTTTGAAGCATGTCTTATAAGGCTGAGGAACATTTATAAAGATACCATGGATTCCATTTTTGGTCGAACATTTTTTTAGAATTGGTTATAGAGTGGTGCAGATTCTCCATGGACCTAATCTCTTCTACTCTATTCAATACTTGGGAATATGGAATGTCAGTATCCTTCCAGTGAAAGGAAACTGTCCACAACATTGCAACACATATGGTTGGAATTAGCTTGGTGAGATGGGGAGATACATCTGGAATGTTATGGAACAGTAAGCAATGTTGTGGCTGAAGGATAATACAGCGTTATAAGACATGCTTCAAACGATAATCATTGTTGGATTCACACACTAACTCGACATTACCTATCATATACCCGACCTTGAATATCCTGGAAAAGCACTTAATATTGACTCCTCCCCTGATCGGTAGACAAAACTTGAAATTCATAGTATGGACTTGTTTTGATCTGGTAATATATATGATATTCTTAAAGATATGATTCATCTGTACTGTGCTTTTTGTTATATAAATTTTTTTTGTTCATTTTATTAAAAAAAAAAAAAAAAAAAACACGTTCCATAGGTAAACCCTATTTTTGTTGAGTTGTGTTTTTATATGATAAATACACATATGTATAAGTGTTTTGTAAAATACAAATTCTAACTACATCTGTACTATTGTTGTATTTAGAAACTTTTCAATAAACGTTTTTAATCAAAGAAAAGGGCTATAACAGTGCAGCCATTGATATGGACAGATCAAAGGTGTAGATAGGAATACTTTGTTAGAAGACAAACCTCATCAAATAATGACATTAAATTCCAATTGTCTTTCCTCACTTTTTCCATCCAATAGACTCTCCTTTAAAAACACATTTTTTTCATAACGTAAAGAGCTATTACCCCTGCCACAGGTGTAATGTGTTTCATCATAACACTTGTGGCAGGAGAAAATCTGATACATTTAAATCTACCGTTACCAATCAGAGATATCAAATTAAACATTTTTCTACTTGCACTACTAAAAATATTGTCTTTCTGCTCACATGTCCTTGTAAAAAACAGTATATAGGGCATACTAAACATCCTTTTTCTGTGGGAGCCAATGAACATATAGCTAATATTAAGAAAGTCCGGACTAACCACAGTTTCCCTAAATACTACCTTCGTCACCATAACAAGGACCCTACAGGCACACAATTCCGTGTTATAGACAAATATACGCTCCCATGGAGAGGTGGGTCTGCTGTTAGAGGTGTTTCACGTTTGGAAACTTTTTGGATCTATGAGCTCAGAGCCTATTGGCCATAAGGCATGAATGTCGAGTGGGACATCAATGTCTTTAGCAATAGGGCATGAGCTCATGGGAAAGGGGGTGAGAACTCCTTCTCTTCCCCCTTTTTGAAAACATATTTAGTTATAAATTGGATTGAGTTTTTTTTTTTTTTTTTTTTAAACATATTTTATTGATTTTTTCTACTGATGAACAAAACATGTTATCAAGAAGGCAATGCACAATAGACAGTATATTGAAATACTTAACAACAACTGTAACATTCAATAGGTTATGCCCAGAAGCTATATCCCACAGTTCCGAAAGAGGCAGGTGCGTATACTGGACATAGCTTCTTGAGGCTGGTCAAGAGATAAGATACCAATGGGTTGCAAATATACATCATAAAGTTGGGGGGGGAGGATAGGAAGAATGTGGGGTTAGATTGAGGATGAGTAGGTGGGTGAAGGAAGGGGGAAGGGGGGGGAGAGGGGGGGGGGGCAAGCACCATCACATGAAAAGCTGAATAACACTATCAGATGCCGGTGTCTTAAACATAGTAGTCAAGTGTAGGAGGTTATTATAATGCTTCATAAAAATGAACCCTTGTCAAGACCTGAGTTTCTGGAGATCCAACAGGTGTGTGATGAGACTCGATCTGCGGAAGCACATATGAGTAGGATTCCCAGCAATGTTGGAATGGCAAGAATACAGTTGTAGCCATTTGCAGCAGTACAGAGTTAATTGATAGAACAAGTGTTGTTAGTCCGTTAATAGCATTCTAGCAGGTGGTAAATCAGATCATGCAGGTGGTGGCTCAAGTCGGAGCAGCTGGTGGTCCACACGTGTTTGCAGGCGGCAATGTGCGCAGAAAAGGGTCCCATTTGCGATTGAATTTATCCAAAGTGGGGGTAGGAGAAGATTTGAGCTCAAGGGCTTCCCTGCCATGAAGTTGTTGCAGGCCGGAGATAACTTCGGCTAAAGTCGGTGGTGAAGTACGTATCCACTTTGTCAGAATGGCTCTCTTAGCAATCATGTAGCAGGTTAATAGCCACTTCTTATAAGACTTGATGAGGAGACACTGACTTTTTGGAAGTTTGGCAAGGGAAAAGTCTAAGTTTCCAAACAGGAGGGGGTATGGGTCGTTCAGAGGGGTCAGTCCTGTAACAGCTGTAACGTAGTTTTCCACTGAGGTCCAGAAGGTAGAAATGTGTGAACAGGTCCAAAGTCTATGGGCGAGGGTAGGTTTGGGAGTCTTACATAGCGGGCAGCATAATGACTGTGTATTTTGAATATTCCTAGAGTATGGCATATACGTGCGGTGCATAATTTTGAACTGTTGTTCCCTCCAGAATTCATTGGTGATGGCTTTGTGCGTTGCCAGGTACCCTGCCAGGATGAGTTTGTGGGCATCGGGATTAGGGAAATCTTTATCCCATGTAGATGAGTGGAAAAAAGATTTGCTGATAGACGGAGAAGATAGGAGGGTTTTGTAGATATCCGATATTTTATGAAGGCCTTTTTCCAGGAACTTGTCTGCCAGGGTGAGGGGGAACCGATGCAGAGGGTTGGGGCACGTTTTGACTACAAAGCTGATAGCCTGCATGATGCCTAAGGTGTGTCCTGTGGGGAGGTTGTAACGGTCCATAATCGCTGAGGTGGGTAAAGGTGTACCCAGGACAGGGTCAAACAGTTGTGCGAAATGGCGAAGGTTCCGTGTATACCAGTCCCGGAACGGCAGGTATCGTTGTGCCTGTGTGAAAAGAGGATGACCACAGATAGGCAGATGTCGAGACATGGTGTGAGAAGATTTAGTTTTGCGATGTATTTCCCTCCAAGCTATAATAGTGTCTCTGAAAAGGACATTGTTCTTCAATGCGGGTGGTAGTTCACTGTGCTTGCAATGAAGGATGGCTGCAAGGTCGTAAGGAGAGGCTTGGTGGGACTCAAGCATAAGATTAGAGTATCTGGAAGTTTTGCCAATCCAGTCTAGCCCCACTCTAAACACACAGGCGAGGTTGTAGAGACGGGCGTTAGGAAGCGCCACCCCTCCCTCCCTCCTCGGCAGATACAATTTCTGAAGGGCAATACGAGGCCTTCTGCCTTGCCACAGAAAGGCGGTGACAGCCTTAGTCAGTTTTTGCATGTCAACATGCCTCACCCAAAGCGGTATCGTCTGGAGAGGATACAGCAGCTTGGGAAAGCCCACCATTTTGTATAAATGACATCTGCCGAAGAGGGAAAGAGGGAGGCCCATCCATGTTTCTAAAGTGGAGATAATTTTGGATATAGTGGGAGGAATGTTTAAATTGTATATGGAGGACGGGGTGCGTCCAATCTTGATGCCCAGGTATTTGATAGAGGTTTTAGCTATAGTAAAGGGAGGGGTGAAGGGCCAAGGATTATGAGCCGCATGTCGGAGAGGAAGGAGTTCACTCTTCGAGAAGTTGATTTTGAGACCTGAACAGAGTTGGAAGTCATTAAAGATTTCGTGTACCAATTTGGAGTCATGGACAGGGTCAGATGTAAATATGAGTATATCATCAGCAAATAAGGTTATGCGCAAATCTGAATTACCTATGGGAATACCATGAAGGTCGGGGTGTTTTAGAATATACCTAGCTAGGGGCTCC
Organism: Pelophylax lessonae; assembly: GCF_965119305.1. Lineage (NCBI taxonomy): Eukaryota > Metazoa > Chordata > Amphibia > Anura > Ranidae > Pelophylax > Pelophylax lessonae. The sequence goes on from NC_138768.1 coordinate 768,476,513, forward strand.
AGAGCTAAGTTGAAGAGTAGAGGGGACAGTGGGCATCCCGGTCTGGTTCCCCGACGTAAAGAGAACGGTGCAGAAATATGACCATTGGCCACCACGCAAGCTGAAGGGTTTGTGTACATTGCTGTGATAAGGTGGACAAAAGGGCCCTGGAACCCAAAACGTTGAAGGACCAATTGAAGCCATGCAATGTCCACCCTATCAAAGGCCTTTTCGGCATCAAGGGAGATAATCGCCATGTCGGATGTGGGGCTAGCTTGGGACGCCTCCAGAGCCGCCAGAACTTTTCTGATATTGGCCGTGGCGGATCTACCGGAAGTGAAACCGGCTTGGGCAGGGTGAATCAACGTGGGCATGATAGGTGCAAGCCTATTAGCAACTATTTTTGATAAAATTTTACCATCTAAATTTAGAAGGGAAATGGGGCGGTAGGAGCCAGGTTCGGTTGGGTCCTTACCGGGTTTTGGTATCAGTTTGACGTGTGCCTGTAGACCCGTTGGAAAATAAGGATGGCCCTCTAGAACGTGCTGATAAAGAGACTGAAGAGTCGGTGCAATTACATCAACGGACGCTTTGTAGAAATCGGAAGTGAATCCGTCGGGACCGGGCGCTTTACCGGGGGGTAGTCGTGCTATGGTGGATCTAATTTCTTCCAACGAGATTGGAGCATTTAGGGAGGAAAGGTGATCGTCCGCAATAGTGGGAAGGGTAATGGAATCCAGCCAAGATGTAGCTGTTTGTACGTCATGACTCTCCAGGCTATACAAGTCGGAGAAGAAATTGGATAGTGAGTCAGCTATCTCAGTTGGGGATGTGGTCAGGACCCCTGTGCTGGATTTTAACGCTGTGATGTGTGTGGGGGTGTAAGATCCCTTGCATAGCTTAGATAGCAATTTACCCGGTTTATTACCAAACTTATGGTATTGGAGATCTTGGATAGAGGAATACAATTTCTCCTGTGCTGCCGCCCAAGTGTCAAAATTCAGTTTAGCCTCTTGCCAGAGTCGTCTGTGAGAGTGCGTGTTTGATTGCGACAGTGCCAAGTGGGCATCGCGTAGCCGTGCACTGGCTTCAGCGTATGCTTTTTTTATGACCCGTTTACGGCCGGCGGCGTAAGAGAGGATGCGTCCCCTTAATACAGCTTTCCCCGTCTCCCAAAACAGGGTGGGGTTTGAGGCGTGGGAGGCATTAGTGTGTTGGAATTCTTTCCAAGTTTCCTCTATAATGGTTGCCAATCGAGCATCATGTGCCAAAAATGAGGGAAAACGCCAGCTGTTCGAAGGAGGTTTGGGGAATGCTTCCAAAAGATCTACGGATACAGGGGCGTGATCAGAAATCACCAAATCGTGAATCGTGGAGTCCGTAATTAAAGGCTGAGACAGGGAGTTAACAAAGAAATAGTCTATCCTGGAAAGGGAGCTGTGGGGATTAGAGAAGAATGTAAAGTCTCTGTCTGTGGGGTGGAAAAGACGCCAAATGTCAGTGAGTTGGGCATGTTCTGAAAAATCGGATAGGTGGCTAGAATGGGCAGGTCGATCAGGTGAACTGTAAGGTAGTGGACGGGACCTGTCCTCCCTTTCGTCCATGACCGCGTTCAAATCTCCCGCAAGGATTAGGGGGGCATGGAGGAAAGGTGCCAGTTGGGAAGCCAATTTTTGAAAGTATTGATTTGATGGTGAGTTGGGTGCATACGTGGTAGCCAGTGTCCATTCCCGCTGTCCTGAGGATAAGGTCATTGCGATGAATCTACCCTCTGTATCAGTGGTGGAAGATAAAACTGTGCAGGGGAAGTTTTTATGTATAAGGATGAGAACGCCCGCTTTACCTTTAACTGCGGGGGAACCTAATACTGTGCCAACCCAGAGTTTCTTCATGCGTATAAAATCCTGTTCAGAGAGATGAGACTCCTGTAGGACCGCAATGTCCGTTCGGAGTCGTTTCAGATGACGAAGAATCGCCATTCGTTTATGGGGGGATCGCAGGCCTTTCACGTTCCATGTTACTAATTTAACCATATTCTGATCTAAGTAGACTTATTTGGAAGGAATTTATAGTGTTAACCTCGATTGCAGTGACACGGTTCAGACGGCCGAGCGATGGTGTAGATGTGTAGCTAGGGCATGTTTGATGGTGCAGGGAAATAGAGGGGGGGGGGGGGTAGAAGGTGAATTGGCAAGACTTGTACAATGAAAATATAACAATACAGAGCATAGTTAGGGCACTCGCGAGCCCATGGAAGCCTGAACTTCACTTCTTCCCACATGTGACAACCACCTACAGTAGCGCTACCGGGGAAGGTCAAAGTGCAGGCCCGAGCGGCATAACCGCAGACACACTCACGATTAGATGGGGTATAGATGAAAACCCAGCCAGGCATCTCCAACAACAAAGTGGTCATATCTTGCTGTGTCGGAGCAGACAAACCTCGGTAGCACCCTGTGAGGAGGTGAGTAGTAAAAGAAAATAAAACAGTCAGTTAAATAACTTCAGATAATCATCCTGTAACTGTCAGGTAAACATAGCAAACTGTGGAAGTCATTTGAAGGGTGGTGATCAGGGGATACCTAACCCGAGAATGAAGAAGTAGAGGGGTGCTGCTAGGCATAGGACAGCTTGATGAGAATCCTTCTGGATAGCGGTCTTTTGAGGTCCGCAAGGTCGGGAGTAACATCATGACAATACTGCTGCAGACGTGAGGACGAGCTGCGCATCTAGAGCTGGAGGTGTACCTAAGTTGGCGATCATGCAGAGTGGTACTTTCCAGAGAGGTCCGTAAGTCTTAGCTTTTTGGCTGGGTCCCCACGCGGGCTTCGCTGGTCCCTGGACTGTTGCTGCCTGACAGAGCGTTGTGCCGGCGGTGCTGAAGTGTCCATTGGGAGTCTCAGGTGGGAATTAAGATAATCCCAAGCATCGTCAGGGTGTGTGAAAGCTTTAGAGGAGCCTGAAGGGTCTGTAAACCGAAGCGTCGCAGGGTACGCCAGTGTGAATTTAATTCCCTGCTGGTAGAGGGCGTTGCATATTGGCTGTAAGGCCTTGCGACGGCGGGAGACCTCTTGTGAATAATCAGCGAACAGCAATAGTTTGTGCCCATCAACTTGCAGAGCTTTCGAATTGCGATAGGATTTCATCAAATTATTCCTGTCAGCGAAATTGAGAAACTTCACAATCACAGGGCGTGGGGTGCGCCTTTCATTTGATGGGAGTCCCACTCGGTGCGCACGCTCAACCACGCATGGGGCAGAGATGCCCAGGGCCTGGGGGACACGTTGAGAGCACAGGTCAATCAGGGATTCTGCTCCATAAGACTCCGGAAGGCCTATTATGCGCAGGTTATTTCTGCGAGACCTGTTTTCCAGGTCATCCACTTTTTCTAATAAGTATTGCTGCGTTTGCTGGAATTGCTTCTCGGTGTGGAAAGAGGCTTGAGTTTCCTCCTCAATTTCTGACACCCTGCTCTCAAGGTCAGTGAGGCGCAGCGCGTGTTCTCCCAGGTCCTTCCTTATCTGTGCAATGCCTGCTGCCATGGCTTTGTCCACTGCCTCGGTAATTGTGGGGGATAGAAGCGCAGCTACAGCTTGTGCTATTCCCGTATAGTGCTCTGGTGATACCGCACTGGTCATTTGTGGGGTGGCCGCTACCGCAGCGTAGCTGGTCCCAGGCGGATGCTGGCTGAGAGACTGAGCCGCGCCCTCCGCCATCTTGTCAGTCTGTGAGGCGGCGGGAGAAGAGCCTGCGTGTAGCGGGGAGTGAGCGGCGGAGGGTCCGTGGACCAAGAATTTGTCCATGTGAGGTTCCCCTAGCTGACCGGAGGTACGGGGGCTGCTGCGGTGGAGCCGATCGGACAGTGGAGAGGATTTTTTACGCCGATGTACCCGGAGCCGCTACTTCCTGCTCCCTCACATCTGGCGCCGGAACCGGAAGTCGTCGGATTGAGTTTTTATATGTATTTTAGTCTTTGACTGTTATTTTATTCTTAATTATATATTTTTATGTATTGGTTGTCAGTATTATTTTTTACTACATATTTCTGCAAATGAACAAATTGATTTGGTATGAATATGGTACATCTAATTCGAGGTGCATTAGTCAGTCTATGGCCTGCTTATTTGTAACCAATCTAGTTCTATATCATATAACCTTTAATTGTTCGGGTAACACCTTCTATGACTCGGCATCTTTAACCAGTTCTGGACCGGAAGGATTTACCCTCATGCTATCGTGAAAAAAAAAATGGGGGGGGGGGGATATTAGAGAAGGGAGGGAAGGGAAAAAAATCAACCGGACAAATCCATTGTACCAGTGGAAAAACTACCCAGAATCATGATCATGCACCTATTAGTCAATAATAGCTGCATATGAATAATGCCCATCGGCCAATCGGAGGGATATCTCCTGAAACTCATTTCTTAGTGTCCAGGAGATAGTCTCCAACAAGATACAGTATGTAAACAGGCTCCAATGACCAAAGGTCATCTGTGCAGTTACCACTAGGTTTTCATGCCATAAGAGAAGAGAGAAAAAAAAAAACATAAACGTCCTTGGGAAATCACAGTCCTCTTGGCTCACGCACTCCAAGAGCAAAATATGGGGATAGAAACAGTACTACCTCCAGATCCAAAAACTCCCACCCCAACCACTCTACATATCAGGAATCTCCTCTGAGTAATACATCCAGCCCGTCCAAGTGTCTTGAAAGCGGGACTGTTGACCCCAAGAGGTCAGAACCCTCCTCTCTGCCTACATAATCCCATTAACCTCTCATTTCCATCCAGCTAGGGTAGGAATCGTAGATTGCCTCCAGTGTCTGGGTATCAGGCACTTGGCAGCATTTAACACAAACAGTATAATACTCGTTTGTATCTTTTCAGAAAGGAACGGGTGTCGTGGAAGAGGTATTGGAGGGGAGTGCAGTCAGGTGGGACTATAGCCAATTTCTGTATCCAGAAATGGACAGCGTCCCGATAAGGTTGGATAAGTGGGCAGTCCCACCAAATATGAAGAAACAAGCCCACCTGGCCGCACCCTTGCCAACAATGTGGGTCAGCCGAGGGAAACATCTGTGCCAATTTAGAGGGAGTCCTGTACCAGCGTGACAAAAATTTATAGGAGGACTCCTGAATCCGAGTACTGATGGATTAAACGTGGGTCAATTGCATGATTTTGGTTAGTTGCAGAGGAGACAATTTTAATCCCAGCTCTCTCTCCCACTCTCTAACATAGAAAGGTGTTGTACCCGAAAGCGAGTCTAGGACCAAATCATGCATATGTAATAGCAAGTGCCGAAGCTCCTGAGGGTTAACCACCCACGACTCCAGTGGATAAAGTTGATTGATCGAACGAAGGGGTGTATGAAGTCTAACGAGAAAATCCATCATTTGTCTATATCGCCATGTTGACATCAGAAAGTCCCCAAATTGTGCACGTAAATCAGTTAGTGAAAGGAGCCGTCCCTCTGGTGAAAATTTACTGCAATATGTCTTCCCCTCCTTACCCCAGGAGCGAAAGAAACAGGCGTCTTCACCTGGCCGAAACCACCCAGAGGAGCCAATGGAGACACCCCTGGGGAAAAAGCACCCTTCGCATTAAGACCATCCCAGATCCAAAGGGTACTTCACATATGTGGAGACAATTTAAGGATATTTTACTGCCTATATATATGTGCAATGGATGGATACACACTCATACCCCAGATGATGTCCGTGTGGACAAAACACGTCGGGTTGTACTGAGTTTGCTCCAAGACATTGTGCCTGTTGGATACTAGCTGTGATCACACTACTTGTATTTGAATCGCCTGTAAACTGCAGAGAGAGTTGAAGTTTTATACTTTGAAATAAAGTCTTTCTTTCATGGTTTTACACTATGAGGAGTTTTGTTTTCTATGGGTATCTGAGTTCCTATATGTATAGTGAAGCTTTGATGTGACAAAGGAGATGTTGACAACCATCTGGAGATTATTGTGTCATCATGGTTCCAATACCTCTTCCTTAAATGACTCTATGCCGCTGGCATTAAAATCCATAAACCACTTGCCGACCACCCGCCGTAATATTACTGCGGCAGGGCGGCTCGGTTACATCCAGTCACATAGTACTAAGTGACTGGAGCACATGTGGTTTCAGGCGGCACAGTGGGAGGCAGGCTGTGGGACTAGCGGCGGCGATTGCCGCTGCCCTCCTGCGATCGTCCGAGAAACCGAGAGGTATAACATTTTTGCTCCTTTATTGTGTTATGTAGAGGTTGCTTGTTTGCACATTTGTCACTTTGCACCTCATTTGGTTTTGCATAGTTAGTTACATACTAAATATTGTATGTTTATATGTAGCACTTTATATGTCAGATTATTTTAAGGTGTATGTTTATAGCGCTGCACTTTTCTTTTTTCCTTGCTTTGGACAATATTGTTGTATCATGGTGCCAGCAGCTCTTCTCTATGACAGTAGAGCGGTAATTTTTTACATAAATCCAGACTTATTTATGTTATGCTTTTCAAGTCTGTTGAACCTGCAAAAGGATTAGTATTTATTTTGGGCATGCCTTGGCGTCCACAATTATCTGTTAGACAGCATAGCCAGGTTCTGGACCTTAGCAAACAACATTACTACAAAGTAGTGCTTCTTTTCCCTGAACCCACCCCTGCCTTGTGATTAGTCAATGAATTAAGGAGAAGCAACATGCTATCAAGGTCATCCTTTTGCTCACTTTTACTGGCAATAAGTACTGGACATTTCCCTCCCATTTTGTGTTCTACTGTGCAGAAAATTACAGTGGCCTGGTTTCAAGATAGATTAAGATACTTATGACATCTCTATGTAAAAATCTAAATATTGCCTCTTAAAGACTGTAATATAAAATGTTCTATTCTCAGCAACTTTCCCTGTAAATAAAGCATATTAATATAAGTTATACATGTGAACGTGACCCATGCATCTGTGCGTGCTGCTACCTCTGTGACTGTGCTGACCGCCACAGGTCTCAAAATAATGATTGAGAACAAGCATTATTCCAGATCATGTAATCAGTGTGATCACATGCAGGCTGGAGGGTTGGATCTCTTGTCTGCTTTTTCACATGCAAATTATTGTATCATGTTATGCATCTCCAAGTATGCTGAAAGAACACAATAAATTATCACAGCAGTAATTAATCCCTTATCAAGTGTCTTAGTCAAAAGTTTCAATTAGACAAAAGCACCTTGAAGAAAGCCTCTTTGCTGTGCTGTGTTTTTTTGTTTTTTTTTTCTTTTGCGAGTTGTGTGTGAATCGTCTTGTATCAAATGTATCAAATATAACTTCAAGGTTATATATATATATACTTGTGTGTATGTATATATATATATATATATATATATATATATATATACATACACACAAACACACACACATTTACACACAGTATACACATACTAAGGGGTGCCACGTCATCCCTTTAAAACCGAACACATTAATTACCCGGGTTCGGTTCTGTGACTGATTAATGTGGCAAATAAATTCACTTAGTACCTTACCTGCATTAATTTATCCCCAGAACCTGTGTAAATAATATGTATTAAATTGTAAAGGGATGAGGTGGCAACCCTAACATACATACACACACACACTCACACACACTCAAATTGTGAGATTTGGGTGATTCAAGCAGTAGGTGCATTTGAGTTGTGCTAGTCTAAAACTGCATTTTAGGGTGTGGCAGCCCACTTTTATTCAATAAAAGTTTACATGTAAATCAGTTGCCTTCCTAGGGGTTTCTTCCACACAATGTAACACCTTCTATGACTCACATATTTAAATAAGACAAAAAGTAATATAATGTATTTGATGCTTTTTAATATTTTTTTGAGCGGTGCCTCGCATTTTATACCTCAGGTTTTAGACTGCAACTAGTCTGCAAACAAAAATACAGAGCCACCTGGCTCACTTGTTGGCAGCACTGTTGCTTCTCTTACCTGTCCCTTTGATTATGTTGTTCAGCTCTCCTGGAACACTTGGCTTTATAGCCTTTAGTCGCAGCGCCCTGCTGCACGGCCCACCTCTGGCCTATGGATTTGGGCTCTCCTGACAACCCTGAAAGGACTTGACCTGACTCCTGGAACTGAGACCTGCTGTCTCCTGGCTTCTGGCTGTGCCTGTTGACCCCTCAATGAGAGAGACCCTTTGTCTCTTGGCTTCTGGCTGTTCCCTCTGACTTCTCAGTGAGACCTCTGTCTTGCGGCTTCTGGCTGAGGCCCCCTGACCCTGGGTGAAACCTCCCATCTTCCAAACTGGGAGCAGTCTCCAAACTAAAAGCTATCTCCAAACTGGTAAATCTGAGCTATTCCCAGACCGGATTATATATTGGCCCTGCACACCTGTGTAGTCAGCCAGGTTTCAGACTTCTAGCAAAACCTGGACACAGAACTGAATATTCTGATCCAGAACTACAGAATCTAGAGAAAGTTTCAGTTTCAGCTGCTTTGGTGTTAATGAAATCAACAACAGGTGCACTAGATGGGAAACAATGAGGTGACCTCCAAAACAGAAATGGTTTTACAGGTGGAGGCCACTGAAAATTTTTCCCCTGCTCATCTTTTCTGACTGCTTTTCACTATGTTTGCATTTGGCTAGGGTCAGTGTCATTGCTGGTAGCATGAGGCAATACCTGGACCCTATAGAGGTCGCACAGTCCAACTCCTCCAGGATGGCACATCAATACATGCTATTTGCTGTGTCTCCCAGCACAGTCTCGAGAGCATGCAGGAGATTCCAGTAGACAGTCAGTTACTGAGCTTGACAGGGCCGTAGAAGGTCCTTAGCCCATTAGCAGGATTAGTATCTGCTCCTTTGTGCAAGGAGGAACAAAATGAGCACTGCCAGAGCCTTACAAAATGACCTCCAGCAGGCCACTGATGTGAATGTCTCTGATTAAACAATCAGACTTTATGAGGGTGGCCTGAGGACCCAACATCCTCTAGTGGGCCCTGTGCTCACTGCCCTGCACTGTGGAGCTTGATTGGCATTTGCCATTGAAAGCCAGAATTGGCAGGTCTGCCACTGGCGCCCTGTGCTTTTAACAGATGAGAGCAGGTTCACCCTGAGCACATGGGACAGATGTGAAAGGGTCTGGAGAAGCCGTAAAGACTGTTAGGCTGCCTGTAGGATCATTCAGCATGACCAGTTTGGTGATGGGTCAGTGATGGTCTTAGGAGGCATATCCATGAAGGGATGCACAGACCTCTACAGGCTAGACCATGACACCCTGACTGCCATTAGGTATGAAGATGAAATCCTTGGACCCATTGTCAGACTGTACGCTAGTGTAGTGGGTCCTGGGTTCCTCCTGGTGCACAACAATGTCCAGCCTCATGTGGTGAGAGTATACAGCCAGTTCCTAGAGGATGAAGGAATAAATAACCATTGAATAGCCCCATGCTCGCCTGACCTAAGTCCAATAGAACACTGCTGGGACATTATGTTTCTGTCCAACCAACACTGCCAGGGTGCACCCCAGTCTGTTCAGGAGCTTGGTGATGCCCTGGTCCAGATCTGGGAGGAAATACTCCAGGACACCATCTTTCGTCTCATTAGGAGCATACCCTGACATTGTCAAGCATGCATGAAAGCACATGGGGATCATACAAACCACTGACTATCATTTTGAGTTGCCGCAAGAAATTTGAGCAAAAGGGACTAGCTTGGTGCATTTTTTTTTCACTTTGATTTTCAGGGTGTCTTTGAATTCAGCCCTCTGTAGGTTGCTGGAAGCAGGAGCAGAGAGCATTTCCGGAAGCAGTGTGTGTGTGTGTGGGGGCGGTACAGCAGCAGCTGCGAGCAGCAAGCAGCGAGGAAGCTGTGTGAAGGAAGAGCCATTGGTGACACGTGCGGGGGAGCTGCACTAGGAAACCGGGCGCGGGTGCAGAGGACCTCAGGGACCGGGATAAAGAGCGGCGGTAGCGGCTGCGGCGGCGGCGGCGGCGGCGGTGGACGACCACCGCACAGAGAGAGGAGGTGACCGTGAGGTGACCGGAAGAGGTGAGAGGAGGTGACCGTGAGGCAGAGGAGGAGGAGGAGACCGTTCCTGGAAGCAGAGAAGCAGAGGAAGTGTGTGAGGCAGCAGATGCAAGCAAGGCGGGGGGAGAGAGCTGTGTGACTGTGCTCTGTGACTGAGACTGATAGTGATCTGTGACTGATCATGCTCTGTGACTGACTGAGCTCTGCGATTGTCTGACCGTACTCTGCGACTGACTGCGCTACGACTGTCTGACCGTGCTCTGTCACTGACCGTGCTCTGCGACTGAACGTGCTCTGCGACTGATAGTGCTCTGTGACTGACTGTGCTCTGCGACTGACTGACCGCGCTATGCGACTGACTGGCCGTGCTCTACGACTGACCGTGCTCTGCGACCGACCGTGCCCTGCGACCGACCCTGCTCTGCGACAGACCGTGCCCTGACCGACCATGCCCTGACTGACCGTGCCCTGCGACGGACGTGCTCTGCGACCGATGAGCTCTGTGACTGACTAACCGTGCTCTACGATTGACTGACCGTGCTCTACGATTGACTGACCGTGCTCTGCGACTGAGTACCTGGGAGGACTGGTAACTATCTTAGCGACTGGTGAGTATCTTAGCGACTGGCGAGTATCTTAGCGACTGGTGAGTACCCCAGGTTTAGTACCAGGGGAGATAGAGGTAGAGTAGGTAAGGAATAGCAGGTCGTTACTAATTATCCCCATAGAGTAGAGGGTAATAATGATCCGACAAGATTGGGGATGCCACTCAGTGCACTTCTTGGTCCTTGTATGCGTCCCTTGATGAACCAATCGAGGGCGAATACTGTTGTGCAGGATGTGTGGGACTTGTTTCTCTGGAAGCCCAGATCCTGGATCTAGAAAACATAGTGGCAACACTCCGTAGCATCAACAACCTGGAAAGGAGCTTGGACATGACTCATCAGGCGCTGCCAGGGGCCAGCATAGAGGTGGGAGGAGTTGAGGAGACATAGGCATCAGAGGTAGGCAGTTGGGTGACCGTTAGGAAGGGTAGAGGGATGAGTGCAAGGGAGGCCAGTCCTGAGTTGGTACACCCTAACAAATTTGCCAAGTTGCAGGTTGAGGGGGATAACAGCTCAGGGGTGGCAGTGCTGGAGCAGGCGCCCTCCCCCAGCTGCCAGGGGAGTGGCAGCTCCAGGAAGAAGGGGGGCCAAGCCTCAGGAAAGGTTAGACAGTTTGTGGTAGTGGGGGACTTAATCATCAAGAAGACAGAGAGGGCAATCTGTCGAAAAGATCGCGGTAGCAAATGCCAGGAGCCTGTAAGATTCTGGTACCTCTGGTACCCTTATTTTCCATTTTCTTTCAATATGCGTCCCACCTTTCTAATTAGGTGGTACGCATACACCTTTAAGACGGATGACGTCATCGCCGAGCGCCGCAGAGCGGCTATTTCAACCGTCAGCGTTCTCTCTCACGTTGTTCGTTCAACCTGCCTGTGTGTCCACATGCTTACAAGCTTGTCTTGCTGCCGGAACCTCCAGCTATTCTCTTCTACTTGGAACAGACCGGAACCTCGCTACTGATCCCTGTATCTCGCTACTGGATCACTCCCTCACTACTGGACCCTTCTACTACTAACCTTACTAGTGATAAGTACCCCACAGGGGAATCCTCCATAACCTTACTTACACTATCTACCTCTGCACATTAAGGACTGTTACTATCTATGCATACTAATTCTATCATCTGCACTGTTACATAGATTGCTAGCTCTTGAGTCTACTACCATCTATCCTTGCACTGGGTTAGTCTATCCTGTATTTGTCATCTGCTGTCCTTACTACCTGTTACCATACTCGATTACTAACCTATCTGCACTCTACCTAATACCTAATCTAATACTCTCCTGAACATTTCTATCAAGTGCTTGCCATCTCTGTCACTGTTCACACCTGTCCCTTCAGCACATCATCTTCATACTATCATACATCCTATCACTCCAGGAACATCTTATTGAGTGTGTATATCTGTATGCTGAAGCTGACAGGCCCACAGTGATGAGTCTGGAGAGTTGGATCTGGTTATTCAACACATCTCTACATGACTACTGAGTGGAGATTCTGCAGCTGCAAATCCAGCCTACTACAAAAACGCAGGAGTGTTACAGATTGAACGAACCTAAAAAATGGATTCAGCAGAATTACCCACTCAAGTGACACAATTAACACAACAAGTAAATACATTAATACTTGCTCTTACTGAAGTAAAAGAAGAAAATCAGACTCTGACACAGCAGGTAACCCGTCTCTCACGGCTTACTGCTGCTCAACCCCCTGAACCTAAAATAAACCCTCCTCTAGTGTTTACAGGTGATCGGAAAAAATTTTGTGAATTCAAAAACGCATGTCAATTGCTTTTTTTTTTAAAACCTCGTACATACCCTACTGATCAAATTAAAGTCTGTACCGTTATCTCATACTTAACGGGTGATCCACGGGCCTGGGCAGACTCTCTCTTTGAGAAAAATGATCAGCTTCTCAACTCCTATTCTTTATTCCTAGCGGAACTCGCTAGTTTATATGATGACCCCAACAGGCAGAGTACTGCTGATATTCAATTGAGGGCTTTAAAACAAGGAAGGAGACCTGTAGAAGACTTTGTAGCTGAGTTCAAAAGATGGACCCTTGATTCAGGGTGGAATGATACATCTCTGCGAACTCAATTCAGACTCGGGTTGTCAGATGCTGTTAAAGACAAGCTCGCCCGAGCGGATTTACCTGGCACCTTGGATGCCTTAATACAACTCAGTATCAACATCGACAGGCGACTGCGTGAAAGAAAGGCTGAGAAAATGGGAATGCCATTGTCTAGTCCTTCTCGGATTTCGGCCGTTGACCCTACTCCCATGGAGGTAGGAACCATACGCCCACCTTTATCAACTACTGAACGAGCCAGAAGAAGATCCAGAAACCTCTGCATGTACTGCGCATCCCCGGATCATTTGATAAGCATCTGTCCCCTTGTCCGCAAAAAAGAGGGTGAGTGTTCACATGTCTTGCTAGGAGGATTAACGACTTCCTTTTCTAACCCCTATCTCTTTGTTCATTTGACATTGCAGTGGGACCAGACTAGGATTACCACCAAGGCTATGATCGACACCGGATCTTGTGGAAACTATATTGATACATGTTTTGTTACCTTAAATAAAATACCTATTATTTCAAAACCTAAACCTGTTTCTGTTAGTTTCATTAACGGTATTCCACTATCTTCTGGTCCAATCACCAACCAGACACAAGCACTCCTTGTCACTGCTAACGAGTCTCATATGGAGACCACCACTTTTGATATACTATCTTCACCCCATTTTTCTATTATTTTGGGACTCCCCTGGTTACACACACATCAACCAATCATAGATTGGAAAAGACGGACTTTGTCTTTCCCTTCTCACTATTGCGAGATTACGTGTAACCTCCCATCTTATGGAAAGATCCTGTCTGTGGTGTCAGATAAGATTGCACCACTATGCTATCAGGACCTGTCCGAAGTATTCCTTGAAAAAAATGCTCAACTGTTGCCTCCCCATAGGGATTATGATTGCACTATCGATCTACTCCCTAACAGCAAATTGCCTTTCGGTCATGTTTATCCGCTTTCACAGGATGAACTTTCTCATCTCAAGGAATACTTGGATGAGAATTTGACAAAAGGGTTCATCAGACCCTCTACTTCTTCCACAGCTCCAGGACTTTTCTTTGTCCGCAATAAGGATTCAAGTCTTAGGCCTATTATCGATTATAGGCAATTAAATACGATTACAATAAAGGATCGCTATCCTTTACCACTCATCCCTGAACTCATTGAACAAGTGCGTGGGGCTACTTACTTCTCTAAATTAGACCTGAAAGGGGCATACAACCTAATCCGAATCCGTGACGGTGATGAGTGGAAAACAGCATTCAGAACCAGATACGGATTATTCGAATATCTTGTGATGCCATTAGGGTTGTGTAATGCTCCCGCAGCTTTCCAAAGGTTCATAAACGACATCTTTAGAGACTTACTTGATGTCTGTGTTGTAGTATATCTGGACGATATACTTATCTATTCTCGATCTCTCTCTGCACATATAAAACATGTAAGACTTGTGTTATCCAGATTACTCGCACACAATCTATACGTGAAATTAAAAAAATGCCTATTTCATAAAGAAGAAATATTATTCCTAGGATACATCATATCCAAAACCGGAATTAAGATGGATATGAGCTAGATATCCTGTATTCTGGACTGGCCTATACCAACAACTCGTAAGGCATTACAGCGATTCCTTGGATTTTCAAACTTCTATAGGAAGTTCATCAAGAACTTTTCTGCCATTGTGAGACCTCTCACACAACTGACAAGTATAAAGAAACCATTTAAATGGTCAGAAGAAGCAAATCGAGCTTTCTGCTTGTTAAAATCAAGCTTTACTTCTGCTCCCATACTACGCCATCCAGACCCATCCCTCCAATATATTCTGGAGGTAGATGCGTCAAATATGGCAGTAGGAGCAGTTCTCTCCCAACGACCAACAAATACTTCACCACTCCACCCAGTTGCTTTCTTTTCAAAATCATTAAGCAGCCCAGAGGTGAATTACCCAGTGGGTGAAAAGGAGTTGCTTGCCATAAAACTGGCACTGGAGAATTGGCGACATCTACTTGAGGGTACCCGGTTACCAATACTCATATATACAGATCATAAAAACCTTCAATACCTCCAGACTAACAAAACTCTCTCCCACCGGCAGGTACGATGGTCATTATTCTTCCTAAGATTCAACTTCTTAGTGACCTACACGCCTGCAGACAAAAATAAAAAAGCGGATGCGCTATCACGATTAACCGAAGATAACTGCGCTGAAATCCCTTCTATTCCTATAATACCCTATGAACGTATTATTGGGGTTGATCGTTCCCTGAAGGAAGAGATTTTGCACAGTATAGGATTGGATTCACCTCCACCACAACTAAGTACTGATGCAGAAGGCTTCCTCTATTACAATCGACAAACTCTACATACCCCCTACTATGCGCACCAAGATCTTGGAGTTATCACATGATGTGCCCATGGCAGGACATATGGGTATGACGAAAACCCTTAATTTGCTTACTAGGCAGTTTTGGTGGCCTGATATGAAGACGTCTGTACAAAAATTTGTATCTTCATGTGACATCTGTGCAAGGTCCAAAATTGACACTACAAAACCATCTGGTCTACTCTGCAGTCTACCAATACCCCAGGTTCCATGGGAAGTTGTGTCCTTAGACTTTATAGTCGAACTACCACCTTCTAAAGGATTTAATACCATTCTAGTGTCAGTGGAGCACCTGACAAAGATGGCACATTTCATCGCTATCCGTAGACTACCTTCATCTAAACAAACAGCGGAACTACTGATGAAACATGTGTTCAAGTTACACGGAATTCCAAAGACTCTTTTATCCGACCGTGGTTCACAGTTCATCTCTAAATTTTGGCAAGCTCTTTGTCAAATATTACGGATTGAGCGAAAGCTCACTTCTCCCTACCACCCTCAGACCAACGGACAGACTGAAAGAGTCAACCAGTGTATAGAACAATATCTGCGTTGCTACACATCATACCTGCAGGATGATTGGGTGGACCTTCTCCCTCTGGCGAAATTTGCTTATAACAACGCAACCCACAGTACTACTAAGCAAAGTCCGTTCTACTTGAACTATGGGTTTCATCCCACACTTCTTCCACCACGCATCCTACCATCAAGTAACCCAGTAGCCTCAGACTATCTTACCCAAATAAAGGACTCTCTGGGTTTACTTAATACCACTATCTCACACGCCCATAACCAACAAAAAAGGTACTACGACCTACGTAGAAGACCTTCTCCTCAGTATGCTATTCAGGACCTCGTTTGGCTATCGACAAGAAATTTAAGATTAAAGATCCCTAGCAAAAAGCTTGGACCTTTATTTCTGGGACCCTTCCCAATTAAGAAACTTATTGGAAAAGCTGCAGTACAGCTCACCTTACCAGCAGATCTCAAGATCCATCCCATCTTCCATGTGTCGCTACTGAAACCCCATGTTCCTAACCAAGGAATAAGGCCTACCATCTTGCCTCCACCTCCAGTACAAGTTGAAGGCGGAGAAGAATATGAGATTAAGGAGATTTTGGATTCTCGTATCCACAGAGGAAGACTCCAGTATCTCATAAGATGTAAGAACTATGGACCCCAAGACGACACCTGGTTGGATACCTCTGATGTTCACGCACCTAGGCTTATACGAAGGTTTCACTCGAAATACCCGGAGAAACCAGTGCTATAGGCCTTCCGGAGCCGGCCTTAAGGGGGGGGGGGTACTGTAAGATTCTGGTACCTCTGGTACCCTTATTTTCCATTTTCTTTCAATATGCGTCCCACCTTTCTAATTAGGTGGTACGCATACACCTTTAAGACGGATGACGTCATCGCCGAGCGCCGCAGAGCGGCTATTTCAACCGCCGGCGTTCTCTCTCACGTTGTTCGTTCAACCTGCCTGTGTGTCCACATGCTTACAAGCTTGTCTTGCTGCCGGAACCTCCAGCTATTCTCTTCTACTTGGAACAGACCGAAACCTCGCTACTGATCCCTGTATCTCGCTACTGGATCACTCCCTCACTACTGGACCCTTCTACTACTAACCTTACTAGTGATAAGTACCCCACAGGGGAATCCTCCATAACCTTACTTACACTATCTACCTCTGCACATTAAGGACTGTTACTATCTATGCATACTAATTCTATCATCTGCACTGTTACATAGATTGCTAGCTCTTGAGTCTACTACCATCTATCCTTGCACTGGGTTAGTCTATCCTGTATTTGTCATCTGCTGTCCTTACCACCTGTTACCATACTCGATTACTAACCTATCTTTATTCTACCTAATACCATCTAATACTCTCCTGAACATTTCTATCAAGTGCTTGCCATCTCTGTCACTGTTCACACCTGTCCCTTCAGCACATCATCTTCATACTATCATATACATCCTATCACTCCAGGAACATCTTATTGATTGTGTATATCTGTATGCTGAAGCTGACAGGCCCACAGTGACGAGTCTGGAGAGTTGGATCTGGTTATTCAACACATCTCTACATGACTACTGAGTGGAGATTCTGCAGCTGCAAATCCAGCCTACTACAAAAACGAAGGAGCGTTACAGAGCCTAGCTAATAAAATGGATGAGTTGGAAATGTTAGTACATGAGGAGGACATAGACCTTGTGGGAATAACGGAAACTTGGTTCGAGCCCTCACATGACCGGCTGGCCAATATCCAAGGGTATTCGGTGTACCGGAAGGACAGGGTAAGAAAAATAGGGGGAGGGGTATGTCTCTATGTCAAGAATAATGTAAGGGTGTTAGAGAGGAGTGATATCATGGAAGGGATGAGTATGGAGTTAGAATCCATGTGGGTAGAACTCCATAGGAAAGAAGAAAAGGGAAAAGTAATTGTGGGAGTTTGCTATAAGCCAACCAACCAAAGGGAGGAGGTAGAGCTGGAATTTATATCACTGTTGGGTAAAGTGGCAAAACAGGGATCAGTCATCATATTGGGGGACTTCAATTATCCCAACATTGACTGGGAAGAAGGGGCTACACACTCACAGAAGGCCCGTCTATTCATGGAAATCTTACAGGACAACTACATGTCTCAGTTGATGGATTCTCCTACTAGATAAAATGCAGTCCTGGATCTATTGATCACTAATGACCCAGACCTAATCTCGGAGGTAGGAGTCCAGGACAACCTGGGCTCTAGCGATCACAGGATGATCACATTTAGCGTAAATAACAATATAACAAGGCAGGAGGGGAACATAAGAACCCTAAACTTCACAAGGGCTAATTTTCCCAAATTGTGCTCAATGATGGAAAGTGTAAACTGGGACCAAACCCTGGGAACACTAACCACGGAGGAAAAATGGGAATGCTTTAGGAACATATTAAACAAATTCATCTTGCAGTGCATTCCTATGGGAAATAAATTTAGAAGAGACAAAGCC
Source organism: Pelophylax lessonae (assembly GCF_965119305.1). Taxonomy (NCBI): domain Eukaryota; kingdom Metazoa; phylum Chordata; class Amphibia; order Anura; family Ranidae; genus Pelophylax; species Pelophylax lessonae. Next base: position 768,494,564 of record NC_138768.1, read on the forward strand.
AAACCATAATGTTAAAAAAACAATCTCTTGGTTAGCTAGATAGGGGGAGACCAGTGGATGTGGTGTACCTGGAGTTCCCCAAGGCGTTTGATACAGTTCCCCACAAGCGCTTAATTTATAAAATAAGGTCTGCAGGCATCGACCGCAGGGTTTGCTCTTGGATACGGAACTGGCTAAAAGGGCGTGTCCAAAGGGTGGTAATAAACAGCGCATACTCAGACTGGTCTGAGGTGGTAAGTGGGGTCCCCCAAGGCTCAGTCCTGGGACCAACCTTGTTCAATGTATTCATAAACAGCATTGAGGATGGGATCAATAGTTCTATATCAGTTTTTGCAGATGACACAAAATTGGGCAGGTCAATAACTGCACAGCATGAAGCAGATATCCTACAGAATGACCTGGACAAAATAACAGAGTGGGCAACGACATGGCAAATGAGATTTAAAGTGGAGAAGTGTTAGGTTTTGCACTTGAGGACTAAAAACATAAAAGCACAATACACTTTAGGGGGGATCTTTGGGGGAATCAAAAATGGAGAAAGATCTGGGAGTCTTGGTAGAGGATAGACTAGGCAATAGCATGCAATGTCAAGCGGCAGCTGCCAAAGCCAGCAGAATATTAGCATGCATAAAGAAAGGGATGTATTCCATTGATAAAACTATAATCCTTCCACTTTATAAAACTCTGGTCCGACCACATCTGGAGTATTCTGTCCAGTTCTGGTCACCAGTCCTCAGGAGGGATGTGTTGGAGCTGGAGAGAATCCAGAGAAGGGTAACTAAAATAATTAGGGGATTGGAGGACCTTAATTATGAAGAGCGTCTGCAATCGCTTGATTTATTCTCCCTGGAGAAGAGACGCCTGAGAGGGGACATGATAGCAATTTATAAATATCTCAATGGTGATCTCAGCATAGAAAAAAAGCTATTCAATCGAAAGGATTGCATGAGGACTCGAGGGCATACAATGAGATAAGAGGAAACGCGTTTTAACCTCAGGCAACGTGCGGGGTTCTTTACTGTTAGGGCTACAAGATTGTGGAATTCTCTACCACAAGAGGTGGTTTCTGCGGGAAGTATGGTGGCTTTCAAAAGACTCTTAGACGTACATCTCAAGGAGAAGAACATTCAGGGGTATGAGAGATGATTACGGCCACACACACCTACACAGGTTGAACTGGATGGACTATTGTCTTTAACCACTTGCCGACTGCCTAATGCCGATCTACGTAGGCAGTCAGCCCCTCACAGGCAAAGTGACGTAGGGCTACATCACTAGCTTGTGAGGGTCTAGGGAGCGAGCGCGCACCGCCGGAGGCGCGCTCCCACGTGGTCACGTACCCCCCCGCGCGTGTGACCAGCGGACCCGATGTCCGCCGGTCACTCGGCGATCGGCGCGGGAGAGGGAGAATGTCAGGCAGCTTGTGTAAACAAGCCACCTGTCATTCTCCTCGCTGTAAAGACACTGATCACACAGATCTAGTATGTAGATCCGTTGATCAGTGTCCTTACAGCTCAAGCCACAGCCAATCACAGTAGAAAGCACGCCCCTAGGGATACACACAGCCCCTCCCTCCCAAATAAAGTTAACCCCTTCACTACCAGTGTATTTTTACAGTAACAGTGCATATGTATAGCACTGATTACTGCAGTAATGTCACTGGTAACCCCAAAAGTGTCACAAATGTCAGTCAAGGGTCCGATCTGTCCGCCCCAATGTCGCAGTACCGCAAAAAAAATCGCAGATCGCCGCCATTACGCGTTAAAAAAAAAACAACAAAAATCTTTCCCTTTGTTAGTAAACGCGATAACTTTTGCGCAAACCAATCAAAATACGCTTTTTGCGATTTTTTTTACCAAACATAGGTAGCATAAAACAAATTGGCCGAAAATGTTAAAAAATTTTGATTTTTACATTTTTTTGGGGGGGAATTTCATATAAAAAAATGTGAAAAATATTGCTATTTTTGCAAAATTGATGCTCTTTTTTTGTTTATAGCGCGTGATCAAAAAATCGCACAGGTGATCAAATACCACCAAAAGAAAGCTCTGTTTGTGGGAAAAAAAGGACGCCAAATTTGTTTAGGTACAGAGTCGCACGACTGCGCAATTGTCCGTTAAAGTCACGCAATGCCGAATCGCAAAATACCCCCTGGTCAGGAAGGGGGTAAAATCTTCCGGGGCTTAAGTGGTTATTCAACCTCAACTACTATGTAAATTTCCATCAAAAGATGTGGCATCCTTTCGCTCCTAACACATTATCCAGTCCATATCAGTATAGATATCCAGCATGATAGTTTTCCCTGTTAATATCTGATGTTTTCAAAGCGTTCCTTTAATTTTTTTGAGCAATGTATATAGCCAGGTAGACATACAACCCACCTAGAATGCACACAATGCATTGTACTGGTTTCCTGTCAACAAAGGGCCAGCAAAATAATTTATTTTTAGGCCAAGTACTATTAACTTTAATATTCATTTCTTTCAAACTGTGGCAGTGTGTTACACCGGACAGGAAATGCATATGACCCAATTAGGCTGCCTGCAAAGTATTGAGCTGGTTACTCGTGCACAGGAAGCAAGTAGCTTAATTTTTAGAAACATTACCATAAATGTAATATAAATCTTTTTTAAACTGTCCCAAAATATAATACCAACCAGGAGAGGATAAAGCTTGTCTAGTCTGTATGTAATGTATTGCTTTGGTTATCTGTCCACAGGCAGCCAACCATTTAATTTTTGGAACAAGTATCATAACTTTGTTATTAATCTCCTTTAAACTGTCACAGCATAATATACTGGCCAGGAGGGTATAAAGCCCTTCTAGGCTATATGTAATTTATTGTGCTGGTTACTTAACCACATAAAGTCAATCATTCACTTTTTGAAACACCTAACCTATATTAGATGGTCTATTTCACACTGTCTTTACATATAACCCCTGACAAAAGAGGCATAAAGATTGTTTTAACTTCATGCAATTTACTGTGCTGGCCACCTTGCCAAAAGTTGCCATCAAGTAAATGAGCGGCCATAAGTATATAAGTAATAATTAAATATTTGTTCTTTGTCTTAATGTGCTATACAAGCCAGAAGGAGCCTAAGGCCACAAGGAATGTTCTGTGCTGACCATATGGGCAAGGGAAACTAATAATTTCATTTTGGAGAATGTTACAACATAATACTTGCACACTTTCGCATGTACTATGAAGCAGGCACTTCTAGATGCTCAAACCCTTGATCAAATCCTTTACAGAGCAAAAGGGGGCCCCAAAAACCTAGTAAACATTTATAGACGGCGACCAGTTCCTGCAGTCTTGACCTGTAATCATCACCTTCCATTTTACCCCAGCCCATGTTCCTATGAAGTTAGTATTGTAACACCTGTGCAATGGTAATTAATACCAAAAACAGGGTAGCTGCACTCTCTCAATGTAAACACATTGACTGTAAGATACAAATAATAAAAAGTGTGCTACTCTCTTTAAATATGCATGTGCTGTATACTGTATATCCAAACCAGAAAACTAAATAAATATAAACGTTAAAGAAAATGTTTGATGCAAATGTTGTCAAGAATTATCATTCAAGTAAATAATGTGCCAAAAAAGTGCCAGTGCCTGAAATTAAATTGCGATCTGTGAACCCATGAAAAAAATATGAATTAAACATTTATTCATACGGGTATTATCTCTCAATAAAGCCTCGTCTGATGAAGTCGAATTGAGAGACAAAACCCGAATGGGTCGGACTGAGTGGTTATCTCGGGTCTCCAAGTCCATACTCGGACAAAATTGACATCCGTCTTCAGATTGGCGGCCAGCTGTAATTTTTTTATAATTACTGGCAGATGATCCCTGGGTGCCGGGAGGCACTAAACTATGTGAGTAGCTTTTTTATGTTTGGATGTGTGTTTAACCACTTCAACTCCGGAAGGATAAACCCCTTAATGACCAGGCCATTTTTATGCAATTCAACACTGCATTACTTTAACGAAAAATTGCGCAGTCGTGCAACGCTATACCCAATTACAATTGATGTCCTTTTTTTCTCACAAATAGAGCTTTCTTTTGGTGGTATTTGATCACCTCTGCGGTTTTTAGATTTTGCGCTATAAACAAAAAAAAGAGTGACCATTTTGAAAAAAAAACACAATATTTTTTACTTCCTGCTATAAAACATTCCCAATAAAACAATTTAAATTTTTTTTTTATTAGTTTAAGCTCACTTGTACTCTGCTACATATAGCGTATTTTAATTGGTTTGCACAAATGTTATATCGTTTACAAACTACAGGATAGATTTTTGGCCTTTTTTTTTTCTTTTTTTATTAGCAATGGCGGCGATCAGGAATTTTTAGCAGGACTGCGACATTGCGACGGACAGATTAGGCCCCTAACTGACATTTTTGACACTTTTTGGGGACCAGTGACATTAATACAGTAATCAATGCTAAATATTATGTACTGTTACTTTATACATGACACTGGCAGGGAAGGGGTTAACACTGGGGGATGATCAAAGGGGTTAATGTATGCCTAATAATGCTTACTGACTGTGAGGGGGAAGGGCTCTGTGACAGGCACAGAGAGATCGGGGTTTCAGCTTAGCTGAAACTCATGATCTCTCTCTGTCTGTGTGACAGAAGACCCGCCTGCTTTGTTTACATAAGCAGGCGGGTCTTCTATCAGTTTCTGTGATGATTGCGGGAGGCCAGCGGGAACCACCGCTCCTCCCACTGCCTGACTCCCGCTGTGTCTAATCACAGTGGGAGCATGGTCTTGGCGGCGCGGGTGCCGCTGAGACTGTGTGCACATAATCACGTAGATCTATGTGATTATGTGCAGTCAAGCTGCCCTGCTGCAGTAAATCAGCTTGGGGTGGTCGGCAAGTGGTTAATAAAGACATTTTTGCTCAATGATATCCCTTTCTGCTTTATACACATGTGAACTACAAAACTAGTTTGTGTAAAAAGAGACAGCATTAACGACACCTAGCCACACACAGCGGAGCTGTGGAAAGCTCTTTTGATTTATTTTGGCATAAGCTATAAGAGGTCAACTGCATCTGGTGAGTCTGGACCCATTGGGGCTGGGGCATGGCACACATGGAGTAATCTGAAGTTGTATAGCTATGAATAAATAAACGTGAGCTAGACCACGACCCCTATGATGGGCCAATAGTGAGGTGAAAAAGGTGGGAGAGAGTGTGAAGATTTGATGACTAGGAATATGGTTGCTTCTCAAAAAGTCTTTTGAGAGGATTTTGTACTCTCATCAGAGGATTTAACTAGGTTTGCAGACACATATAGCTGACTGCTGTGCAAAGTTAGTGGAGAGTATTGTGCACAGGGTTTGTTTTAATGGTCACAATACACTATAAATGCTTAAAATTAGCAAGGAAAAATTTGCCTCATCATCATGTTACCAAATTTTACAACAAAATATTTTTTCTAAAACAGGCCTTTATTTTTTTCTAAAATATTGTAGCTTTTCCTACATTGACTGTGGATATAATTAGCTCCTGGTATGGAAAGCAAGGCCTTTTGTGTTTTAAAACAATTGTTAGCCCATGACACTAATATTGTCCATTTGTTCCAACACGTATATTTATTTTTTCTATGTTATATTACACTGCATCAAGTTACTATTGTTCTGTAGTATGCCGATATCTAGTGACAGTTTAGTGTCATCGCAACTTGTTTACTTTTGTGTTTTCTTATCTCCCTCTGTCTTCCACTCCGGTTTATTGCTAGTTAGACAGGAAAACAATCCTCTGTGTTGGAAATGTTGTGCTGTGATAGACTGTTTCATTTTCTGCTCTGCATTAACACCTGATTTCTACACAACCTATGACTGCACACAAATAATGCTATTCTGCTCATATTTGTAGCATAATGTCTAAACAAGAATGTGTATGTCAATTACAGTCAGACAGCAAGCAGCTTTCTCTTCCCCAAGATGAATCTGACTTGCAACAAGTAGAGATACAGTATCTGTTAGACCCAAATGCACACTTAAGCCTTTCTCGAAGCCTAAAAATAATTATGAAAAAAACAAGGTAGAATGTCTGAACTATTTTTCTGACTTGTGGAACAGAACTATGCAATGTACAACTGCTGCTGGTGAAACATGTAATGATGCAAATCAATTAAACAATGTGCCTGCAAGGCTAAAAAAGTTTGAAAAAAAAAACATTTTTCTATCAACTATCAACCCAGAAAAGTCTCTGCAAGAGTTGAATAGCTTCACTGTCCTTAACAAAGAAAGGCACATTGTGAGTTTGGATGCCAAGTCACTGAAGATATCACAATAGCATGAAATCACATTCTGCAATTCTACTTTCTCCAAGCATTTTAAAAGATCCTTTAGATCTCTAAAGTCACACTCACAACAATCATTAATAAAATTCAGCAATCCTCACTGCACAGTCAACTCATACCATGCCTTGCTGAAGCAGAAGAGACCAGGGCCAGGTTCACATATGTGTGAATTGGATGTGGTTTTCGCCACATCCAATTCGCATGACATGCAGTGTGACCAGCTCTCAATGGAGCCGGTTCACACATGTTTGGGGCGGCCATGGTGCAGTTTCCTGTGCATTTTTTGTTCTGGATCAGGTGCGAATTGCGGCAAAAATTCAGACCAGAATTGCACCTGAACCGGTAAACAGAAACACACCAGACCCCAGGCTGGAAACCGCGGCCATACATATGTGGACCTGGCCTAAAGCAGAGTTTACTACATTAGGAGGAAAGCAAATGTCAAAACACACACTGCTCTCACAGAAAGCATAACCTACCCAATCAATGAGGGCAGACAGAATCAGAATAGACAGGCTAAAAATCCTTCAGAAGGTGAGAAAGGAATTAGTAGCCTTAGCCAAGCTCAAAACAACTTTAAAAACAGCTGCAGAGGAGAAAGGAGTCATCCATTATCCATTTTAAATATATACTAGATGTTCCCATGCAGCAAAAAGTGGAAATGAATAAATACCCTACCCCAAAAAAGCTGCTAACAAAAACATGTGAAATATGTCCACACGCTCCTAAAATCTAAAAACACCTCAAAATGTTCATCACTCATTATACCTCGCATCTACTCTATCAAATTAAATGCCCATGAAACAAGCTATACGTAGGTAAAACGAAAAGGCCACTCCGTATTAGGATAGGGGAACACCTCAAGAGCATTAGGTTAAAAGAGGAAACCCCGCTCGTGCAACACTTTGTTGAAAAACATGATGGTAACCCAAAGGGGCTTAAGGTAAAAGGCTTCTGGGCCCTCAATATTTCATCTCGTAGAGGAGACTATGACAAAGTGCTCCTACGCAAAGAAAAAGCACGGATATTTAGGCTGTGTACCCTTGCTCCCCTTGGACTCAATAATGAACTGAGTCTAAAAATCTTTCTGGACCCATAGTCGAGATAACTGTAGTACCCTTTGGAGTCAATTTAAAATAGAAAGGTATAGGACACTAGACTAGGTTATACCTACTACACTATGCTGAGGGGATTCTCCCTTACAGCATGGGTAGTGGGCCTTTGTCAAGGGGGGTTTCCTTAGATGAATAATGAATAATTAATGTCCAAAAAACCTAAAAATCAAAATCTGAAGCTTTATAATCTGAGTGTTTGACTCTGCATAGCCTCAACTAATATGGAGGGCTAAATAAAATGTAGTCCTAGATGTGCCATAATCTCTGCCCTGTTTACTTACTTGCTACATTATTGACAAGCTGAACCAATTATTATGACCACTAAGAAACAATTGCCATTATGTTCTTTGTTAAAGTAAATAGAGTATAATTATAACTCTCTTAATTTTAGAAACATGCTGTAGCTCTAGATAATAGAATTTTATTATATACTCAGAACTATGTGGATTGGAATTACCAACATAACAGGCAATACCTGATGTCATCCCCGGAAGCATTGCTAGTGCGGATGTGCTTTGCCGTCCGGCCGGCGGCTACACACTCATTCGTGCCTGTATTCTACATTGTTTGTAAGTGTATTTCCCTTTTTTATAATAAAATGTCTTAAAGATTTTACACTATTGGCGCTTCTCTCTTTACATTTGGATTGCTCTGGTCATTATATCTGGATTGGTCTGGTCTTATCCACTGGCAATATCTTGGTCCCCTGGGGGAGCGCACAGAGCATTACTTTATCCTGCATAACTGAATACCCTGGTCTGGCATTATCCTGGTTCCTGAGGCTGTTTGCTGCTTATGTTGGGGGAGCGCATAGAGCAACATTGCATCTTGAGCTACTGAATACACTTGTCTGGTAAGGGGCGCAGAGTGTCTTTGTATGTCACGTTTGATGATCAGGTGTACTCAAAAATTATTCTATTTTTGCTGATTACACTTCTCAATCTGGTAAGAGGCTTTACATTCGGTGGTGGTTCTCCCTCCCTCCTCATCACTGGGATTGCTTTTTATGTCTGTGGTATACTTTTGTCTGGTAAACAGTTTCACAACTGGTGACGGATACACACCTTCATGTGGTGGGATTGTTCACGATATTATTTAAAATTTACCTTTACGGTATCACGCTATGGAGTTTTCTCCTTCTTTTTTTTGTATGATTTATGACATCTTCAATTGAGTGTTCAACACGGAATCCTCACACAATCAAGTCATCTTGGCATAAGAATCCCGCAATTTTAAATTGCTTGTCTGGTAAGCACATTACCTAAGAGATTCTTGAGTGCTTGTGTGCAGATCAAGACTTATCATCACTTCTTCAATTTATTTGACGTTCACAATTTGGGACTTTTTTTGGAACATTTATTTGTTCTAGATCACTTAGCGTGACTTATTGTTTACATATTGATTTAAGGGTGTGGTCACACTTGAAGTTGCTGCTTTACTTATATTCTTTTTCACCTTTAGCGCAGTTATTTTTCTTTTTCACAATACCCTGTTAGTACCACTAGATGGCCTCGGTTATGACTTTCACTGGTGTCTGTAATTTACTGCCCATTCAATTAAAGAGCCTGGCTATTTAAACATCGACCAGTCAACGCCATGACGTAATGAGGAAGCGTGCGTCAGCACGCGAAATGCGTTGACGTCACATGCCAGTGCTCCACCCACCTTCCTTTGCCCTCTGATGCTGTGTGGACCCAGCCGTACACGTAGGTGGAGAAATAACGCCGTGACGGAGGAAGCTACTTCCGGGTTTCGGAGTGGTGTGCAGCCACTAGGTGGGAGAATTGAACTGTCTCCATGGAATAGGAGTTTTACCTTATACATACAGCAAGTGGTTTTACGGGGAGCACAACAATCCCAGTGACTCGACTTGGAAGCGGCAGCTGAAAGGAAGGATCCGACCGTGCAAGGCACCAAGGAGGAACATCGGTAAGAACACTTACTTACCATTAAGCAGGACTATTTCTGGTTACCACCCTAGGGTGTAGTATCTCCCAGTTGTCCATCCATCCCCCACATGGGAAGCCTATAGTCACGGTCCACCCTGTCAGCCTGGATCAACGGCCCCCTTATGCTTTAACCATCACCTGCCTTGTCTGCATGTGTTTTATCTCCCAGTCACCCACTGTTTAGACCCGAGAATAGGATACCCTCCACGGCAAGTGAATTTACTTCACAGTAACTTGTATTCACCGCATTTCACACTCTGAACTTGGTGTGTTGAAATTGATTCATAAGTGAACAGTGCAACTTAATTCATCTGTTTTGTACCACGTGCTTCATGGACATGTTACCAAGAATATACATCAAATGTTACATGCCATACTTTCATGATCTGTGACGCTGTACTTACAGATATACACCGTTCAAGGCATATATGAGAAGTTGGCCACACAGCATACTTGCCATCAAGCCTACAGCTTAAGAATCTAGGAATATCTTATTTGATTGTCATAGATATCCTTGTTCCTTCATGTATGGCATGCTAAGGTATATGGCTTCCAATGTAGCTAGGAGTGACACCTAAGTCCATTTGGTGACAGGTCACTCAGGTCACTCCCTACCTGTGGAAACTGTGCCACTGGGACATTTCAGGTGGGTGGAGTGTGGGCGTGTGTAGTGCTGTCTATCACAATCCTGACTCCCACTAGGGTCTTCAGGGTCATCCAACCACACTTGATGAGCAGTACACTTTATAGTGTATTTTTATAACTTTTTGTATTATTCATAAGTTATCATCACCATTAATAAAGTTTTTGTGCACTGCAAACCTTGTGAGCCCATTGTTTTGCAACCTTTCCGAGATGGTCTCTTCCATCTCCCTTCCTGTTTTTGATTGATTCCTTTACTCACATTATTGAAAGCATGTACTCTTCCCCTTCTTCTAGAATAGTAGCAGCAGGATATCTATCTGACAGTTTTCTGCTGCATAAGAACACTAGATAGGGATGTCTGCTATCTCCTCTACTATTTATTATGGCTATATAGCCACTTTCCAGATATTTAAGATAGATTTAATAATCGGACTTCCTTTGCATGGTATTGAATTAGGACATAAAGAAGAACTGCAAGCAGCTTTTTGCAGATGACCTATTAATCTTTACATTTGATCGTCTTTAGGATATACTCACCATAAAACAGGTCTTACTCTATTTTGGAGCTTTACCAACCACTTAACTCCTATATCTCAGAAACCATTAGCTCATTTATCTGTTTCCAATTGACACAAACACTTTTTAAATGATATCTTTGCTGACAAACTGATCAATGGATACAACAATGTACAAAGTCTAGGGACCAACAAACCATGGAGGAAATACAGTTTAAACTACAGCACAGAATATTTATTCCATTCCTTCCTGTAAAGGATTACCCCCAGGTGGCTACTTGCCCACAATGCAGCACCAGTAGACCTTCTCTTACCCATAGGTTTTGGTCATGCCCACACATCTTCTTCTGGGACCAAGTGACAAGCTTCATTAATGTGGTCACCCTCAGCTCTGTGCCCAAAGATTCTTAGCTATTATTATTTGGCTACAGCTCATCAGTCAGGCACCTTTACTTGCAGAAATCTGGGGGATCCTCCCAGTGCCCACAATGGATCTACATTTGTCTTTTAGCTGCTCACAGAGGTTTTCTCAAGAAGTGGACTTCCCCAAAAGCTCAAACTATCTCTGATGTTCTTATGTACAGTGACACTGAATATTCTTATGTACAGTGACACACTTGACATGTAGATGCAAAATCATATTTCACTCACCTGCAGATGGCAGGCCTTCACAGAGTTAACATTGCCCAACTCTCTTGTCTTCTTAGTAATTACATAATGGCAATATCACACATTACTCAACATATCGTAATATAATAGGCCACTATTCCCTCAACTATTTATTCACTTGCCCATACTCTGGAGCACTGGTCATCTCTTATCCCTATTGCAGTGTTTTAATCTGGAATGCAATCCTTACTTCCCCATTTTCCTATGTTCTTGTTTTACCAATTGCAGTTTAATTAGTGAAACTGAATATTTTTGGACTGTGGTATCCATCTCGACCCCCCCCCCCCTTTTCTACCATATGGTTCTTTCATATGGATACTTTGTTTTTGTAGCTTGAACTTTATGTGACTATACCTATTCCTTATGGATAGGCTGAGATTCTTCTCTCCTCATCTCCTCTGGGAAACTCCTCAGTCCACGTCTCTGCACTCTAAATTTTGTACTCTCAATTGTGGTTAAACTCATTTAAACTTAAAGTCAGCTTTATTGATCAGCAAACCCGAAAGTATGAATGTTTTGGGAGTTGAATAGGGGAGCAGTGTCATTAAGATGATAGGCTAATGGTCTGTATGTATGTATTCTTGGTTAAACCTACCATAATTTTTTAAGAATAAAAAATCAACAATTACCCAGCCATGACCCAGGGGAATTCAACTCAATGGCTACATGACATGTACTGTTTAAAAAGAAAAATACCATGTACCTTAGAAAAATACCATAATGATCAAGGTATGGCCACTAGTTCAGGTTAAATAGTTACTGCTCTCAGCCATTCCCACCTACCTAATGTGTTAGATTCAGATAATGGGTGTTCTCAAGTACTTACTTTTCAGAGTATGTCACTTGGACAAGATAACTGTATCCTCATAAGTAATAGGAAAGAAAGCCACTTAAAAATGAGCAGATCAAGTATAAAAATGAATGATCAAAACATAATTAGATAAGATATCAAATAGTCAAAGCTCATAATAAGGGCCAAAATAATGCCAAGCAAAAAACATAATGTTAATATGGGACAATCCAGGGGGTCAATACAAGGACATTCACTTACTCTGAGTTAAAGACAATAAATATAACAGTCAATATTCAAGGAAAATGTCAGGGAAGAGGAGTTCTGACAATCTAGCCAATAAGCCAATTGAATTATACAAAGAAATATCATAGCCCTTTAAAGGATAGATGCTCAATTAGAATCAAAGAAAATGCAACCTTCCGTACTGTCATATACACTCCTACATGCTCTCATGCACACCACAAATCTGAGGGGAAAAATGCACACATGCTAGCTGTGGGACCCAGGGAGACCTCAGGGATAGCAGAGAAAATCTAATGTGCAGAAGAGGAAGCTGCAGGAATGCCAGGGACTTTTAGACCAAACTACATTGAATGGATGGCTAGACACCACCCACAGATGTGCTAGTACAATACTTGCTAGTATACTAATTGAAATGACTCTCAATACTTGGAAACTGGGAATATGTACTCTGCCACATCTGTACACTCAGTGGCTAGTTAAAAGAAATGTGTACTAAGAAAAGGGTATGAAATGTTAGAAAGTAATATGTATGTTGAGTTTTATTATTCAGAGTAAAACAAAATCATTATGTGGGTTTAAAATATAGGATTCAGTAAACCTAGTTCAAACACATTTCCACTGACTTTTCCTTAAAATATAGATAGACATTTTTTTTTATTTGGAGTGGTGAGGGATTAAAACCACTGTCCAGTTATTATTGCTATCTGAGCCACTCGAACTGATTACCTGATTACCAATGTCAATGAGAATTAAAGTGAAGGCAAATTCAAAATGTTGAATTACCACCAGACCAGGAATAAAGGGAAAATCTTTCCACGGGTAAATGTGTTCCCATGACCACTGTTTTATGGGGATTTCCCTCACATTGAAAAAATATCCTATTACTTCCTGTTGAGTCTACAGGACAGGAAGTGAAGGAAAAACTTATCAGACAAATATGACATTGGTTTTAACCCTCCAAAATGGCCAGAAAAAGTTTTTGATATACAGTACTTTAACTATTTGCATATGTGAAAATTTGATCTTTTGATACACCAGCAAGTGTTTTATTATTCATTACCTTTCCATAGGATTATGATTAATTAGGTAATCCAAGATGGATTTGTTCCATGTCCAAACTCTAAAATGATGAATGTAGAATTGTTGCCACATATTGCAGACAATGTATTTTTATAGTTTCAATTACAGCTTAATTTTTAACAGAGGTAACTAAGATTTAAAAATCCATATTGCATAAAGGAACGAGAGCCAAAAATGTGATTTATGGTGGTACTGGCAGAGGACTAAAGAGTCTGAGCCAATCTTCCAAATTCTATTTAATGTTGTGGTCCAGGCCAAGTATAGTTTGATATCATCCATTTTCTCATTCTTTGATGATACATTGTTTATGTACTTTGTAATCTCAAATAACTGCATTCAAAATTAGAAGTATGATTTTTTTTGTTCAGCTGAACATTTTAGAACTGAAACAAAAAGAGCTCTATTTTAAACAAATAATTTTACAATACATATTTTTTCTGTAGAAAATATTACCTTACTGTTCAGATATACTGTACATACTTCAGATATTTAAAAAAATGCTAATGTAGTCCCGAGGAGAATACCCTTTAATATTTAGCATAAAAATGTGTATTTAAGAGTAAAGCTGGCCATAAAGTTTTGAGTCCAGGTTCAGTGCAGATTCAAGGCCAACTTCAAGCCTTTTGCAGCTCTTGGTCCCAGTGAACTAATGGGGCAATTTGCCTGCCACCCTTAGCTTTCACAATAGTGTACTATTATATGCCAATAATATGGTATTATTATTATTATTATTATTATGTGCCAGCATCATCACTATAAAAGTGGGGGGTTGGGAGCAGTCAAGAGTGTCAGTGTGATAGAAGCTTTTTAAGGGAAAGAATGGAGAAAGCTGTCAAAATTCAGGGGAAGAGATTAAGGGTCAGTTAGGAGTGAAACTATAAGTTTGAAGTTGAAGAGAAGAAATAAATTAGGTGTAGTAGTAGGAGCGAAGCTGAGTCCTCGACCAAGTAGAATTGATTCCTCTTTGGACAAATGATAACTGGAAAGAATAGACATTTTTATAGTCTCTGTAGTTTGTTTTTGGCGTGAGACTTTTGATCGATGTTGTCCCCCCCTACAGCCTCTTCTGTGTACTTTCTTTTTTGGGGGTTGGCTGGGAAGGGACTGTACTCTAAATAATGTTCTTGTGATGAGGACGGTGATATGAAGTGTTGGTGGTTACCAACTGGGAGGAAACAGGGTGTACTGCAGAGGTGGCTGTGAGATCAGCGAGATAAGAGGCCTAAGATGAAATGGGGCATGGACCACTGTTCGGTAAATGTATATTACTGCAGTTACGGATCACTACTTCAGTGGATGAGGGGTTGCTGTCTCAGGTAGAAGCAGTGGGCAAGGAGGATAGGGGGTGAGTGTTAGAAGGAGGAAGGGAATCAGGCACAGCGGCGGTGGAAACCTGGGCGCACAGTAATTCACTCCCTGAGGTTGGTGTACTGGATGGAGACAATATGGGTTGAGTCGTGGAAGGAGGAGGATCAAGGGTTTTGGCTTTGCTTGAAATTGCATTTGCTGGGTAGGTTGACTGGCCTGGTGGTACGGCAGGGGGGAGGTCACCTCATGGATTGAAATGTGCGTGGATGTGGACAAAAAGATTTTACATTCAAAAGGTAATACCTATACTATTGATTATTTTTACTGTTGTTCTACAGATCATGTCATATATTGCTTATCCTGTCCCTGTGGCCTCTTTTATGTGGGTCACACTATCCACCCTCTTCGGAAAAGATTTGGTGAACATTGCCGCTTTATTGAGGAGGGGAGGGATAAACATAGTTTACCTCGTCATTTTCAGGAATTTCATAAGCAGTCTACGGAGGGTCTGCAAGTGTGGATCATTAAAGCTATGCCAAGGGGTCTCTCCGAGGCAGAGCATTTCCAGCAGCTCTGCCAACGGGAGACCTACTGGATATTAATCCTCGACACCCTCTCGTCTGGGGGCATCAATGAGGAATTGGATGTCAGTACCATGCTATAACATAATCCCTTGTACCCTCTTCCCCCTCTGCTCTGTTGTTTATCACACTTGTACCCCCGGATTGTATGCATGTGGGGACACCACCACATCTCCCCACATGTAAAGAATCTACATAGGATACGGTCATGGGTGTTACCTTAGCTTTAATATGTATTTACCTCCTTCGAATCAATAATTAATAGTTGGTCCAATTATAGTTAATCCCTATCCATTTGGGGGTGGTCCTATCCCAAGAACACCCCATGTATTTTATATATTTACATTTAACCTTTCCCTTCCCTTCTCCAGTCAAACCCCTTTTCCTTCATAAAGGTCTAGCTTTTTTTTTTTTTTTACCTCTTGAATTGTCTATCAATGTCATGGTCTTACCTTCTTGCTGTTCTCCTTCGTTTGACATGTGCTGGCGGCCATCTTGGTTTCTGGGTTTCTTGTAGCCTCCCACCCTGCGGCTCCTCCTTCCCACTGGGAGGAGCTGGATGCCTAGCTCATATATATAGGAGGTCTGTGGCTTCAGTTCCCTGCTTGGTCCTCCTGTGTTCACATGCTACTAGACTGCTGCTACTTCTGGTTCCTGTTCCTGGCTTCGTCTGACTACCCTGTTGGTTCCTGATCCTGGCTTCGTCTGACTACCCTGTTGGTTCCTGATCCTGGCTTCGTCTGACTACCCTGCTGGTTCCTGACCCCTGGCTTCGCAAAGACTCTGCATCGGTTTCGCCATCCGTTTGGACTTTTGCTTTATAGCTTGTTTTTCAATAAAGCTGTCTTATTTTCACTTATCTGTTGTTGTACGTCTGGTTCATGGTTCCGTGACATTAGGACCAAGCCATTAATTCTGACGGTACAGGGCCATCCTCGCTACCCACGCTGGTTGCCAGACTTGATCAGCAGGATCACCTGTTGGGTCGGTTCGCCGTGGCGTTGCAAACCCTGCTTGAACGCACGGTACCACAGGCCACGAATTCTGACGGTACAGGGCCATCCTCACTACCCACGCTGGTTGCCAGACTTGATCAGCAGGATCACCTGTTGGGTCAGTTCGCCGTGGCGTTGCAAACCCTGCTTGAACGCACGGTTCATTTCGCTCCCGTTGCCGATGGGTCGGTTGTCGCTCCTGGGTCCGCTCCTACTGCCGCTCCGGTTGTTGCGCCAGAGTCTACCCCGACACCTGTTGTTGCGCCCGCGGTGTTTCGGGGTATGTCCGGTTCTGCCCCCCTTCCACAGCGCTTTGGGGGAGAGCCAACTCAGTGCCGAGGTTTCCTTAACCAGGTGGGCATTTATTTCGAGTTGCTGCCACATGCCTTTCCTACTGAGAGATCAAAGGTGGGCTTCTTAATCTCGCTGCTCTCGGACAAGGCCTTGGCCTGGGCCAGCCCTTTATGGGAGAACAACAATCCGGTGGTTGCCGAGTTTTCCGGTTTTGTTGCTTCTCTTCGGAAGGTATTCGATGTGCCGGCTCGTGCTGCCTCTGCTGCGAAGCTCCTTATGTCCATCAGACAGGGTTCACGATCCGTAGCTGAATACGCCATTGAGTTTCGTACCCTGGCAGCAGAGGTGGGCTGGAATAATGAGGCTCTGGTCGCTGCTTTCTCTCATGGTCTCTCGGATGCCTTGAAGGATGAGGTTGCAGCTAAGGACCTACCAGTGGAGCTCGAGTCTCTTATTTCTTTCCTGATTTTGATTGACACCAGACTCAGGGAGAGACCTTCCTTTAAGGAGAGTCTGCGGAGGCCTCCTAACAGATTGGCACCTACCTTTGTTGTCCCACCCGTGCCTCCCTCTCCTCCCACGCCTCCTGGGGATGACTTGTCTGGGGGTGAACCCATGCAGCTGGGGTTTGCTCGCCTGTCCGAGGGGGAGAGGGTACTCCGGAGACGCGAGGGCCGATGCATGTACTGTGGTCTCGGTGGGCATTTTCGGTTGGCATGTCCGAACCGTCCAGGGAAACGCTTGCACCTGAGATCCTGTCGGGGGCAGATCTTGGGTGGAGTCTCCTCGTCCCCGGTTTCCCGTGTTGACAAACCACTGATCACTGTTGTCCTTTCCTGGGTCGGGGGCTCGGTGACGACCCAGGCGTTGGTGGACTCTGGTGCTGGTGGTTTGTTCATTGATAGTGTGTTCGCTGCCGCCAATTCCATTCCTCTGCAGGCTCGAGGTTCTCCTCTGGCTCTTGAGGCGATAGACGGCAGACCCCTTCTGCCGCCACACGTGACTCATGAGACCCTTCCAGTGGGGTTAGCCATTGGTGCCGTCCACAGAGAGTCGGTCTGCTTCCAGGTTATTTCGTCTTCACACTACTCGGTGGTCTTGGGGTACCCCTGGGTCCAGAAGCATAATCCGATTTTCGATTGGAGATCGGCCGAGATCCTCTCGTGGTCACCGCAGTGTGGGACTAGTTGCATCCATGGGCCTGTCAAGTTGCTGTGTACTTCCTCGGACTCTCTGTTGCCCCCTGAATACGAGGAGTACCGGGATGTATTCGATAAGGTGCGCGCGGTTGCCCTACCTCCGCACCGCCCATACGATTGTGCCATCGAGTTACAATCTGGTGCCGTTCCTCCTCGTGGCAAGGTCTATCCACTGTCGGTAGCGGAGAATGAGGCCATGGAGGAGTACGTGAGGGAGGCGCTTTCACGTGGACACATTCGCAAATCCTCGTCCCCGGCAGGGGCTGGATTTTTCTTTGTGAAAAAGAAGGGCGGTGAGTTGAGGCCTTGCATCGATTACAGGGGTCTCAATCGCATCACGATCAAGAATGCTTACCCGATACCCTTGATTTCCGAGCTGTTCGATCGCCTTAAAGGGGCCACGGTCTTTACCAAACTCGACCTGAGGGCGGCATATAACCTCGTAAGGATCAAGGCGGGCGATGAGTGGAAGACCGCGTTTAACACCAGGACCGGTCATTATGAATAGTGTTGAGCGAACACGGACTGTATTATTCGTGTTCGTACCGAATAATTGGATTTTTTTTACCCGAACACGGACACGGACACTTTACTGTATGTTCGGGTAAAAATCCGTGTTCGGTCGTTTTATTTCCGGGTTTTGCATGCTTTGGCGCTCTTTTCATGGCGGGCTTTCAACAGCCAATCAACAATCGTTTAACTGGTGTGCCTTAAGCCATCCCAGCCATGCCTGCAAATGTCTTAGTAGCTGTGATTGGCCGTCTGAAGCATGTGACCAAGTCTTTATAAGTTCGAGGCAGCCGCCGCAGCAGCGTCATTCTGCTGCTTAGCTAAGGGACAGAGCACACATCAATGTGCTGGCTGCTGATTAGGGAAAGATAGGCAGGAAAAAACCATTTGTGTCCGGATAGAATTGAGGGACAGGTCGGAGTGTTTAGGCAGGGCGAGTTGTAGGCATTTTAGGGATAGAGTCTGCTGAATTATAGGGTCAGTGTCTTCTACAAACTACAATCGATATTGCTGTGTGGGGGGTGGGGTGAATCTGCACTCAATCCTGATCTACGATCTCTTCTCAATCCTGTTAGGGACAGAGTCTGCTGAATTTTAGGGAAACTGTGTTCTACAAACTACAATCGATATTGCTGTGTGGTGTGGGATTGGAGATAGGCAGGTGTCAGTGATCCACATCCATTTTTCTGTGTGTGAGCTGCAGTGAACACAATCTTTTTGGGCTGCAGTGAACACAATCTTTTTGGGCTGCAGTGAACACAATCTTTTTGGGCTGCAGTGAACACAATCTTTTTGGGCTGCAGTGAACACAATCTTTTTGGGGTGCAGTGAACAAAATCTTTTTGGGGTGCAGTGAACACAATCCTTTTTGGTGTGCAGTGAACACAATCTTTGTGGGGTGCAGTGAACAAAATCCTTTGTGGGGTGCAGTGAACACAATCTTTTTGGGGTGCAGTGAACAAAATCCTTTTTGGGGTGCAGTGAACAACATCCTTTTTGGGGTGCAGTGAACACAATCTTTTTGGGGTGCAGTGAACAAAATCCTTTGTGGGGTGCAGTGAACACAATCTTTTTGGGGTGCAGTGAACACAATCTTTTTGGGGTGGAGTGAACAACATCCTTTTTGGGGTGCAGTGAACAAAATCCTTTTTGGGGTGCAGTGAACAAAATCATTTTTGGGGTGCAGTGAACACAATCTTTGTGGGGTGCAGTGAACACAATCTTTTTGGGGTGGAGTGAACAACATCCTTTTTGGGGTGCAGTGAACAACATCCTTTTTGGGGTGCAGTGAACACAATCTTTTTGGGGTGCAGTGAACACAATCTTTGTGGGGTACAGTGAACAGAATCTTTGTGGGGTGCAGTGAACACAATCTTTGGGGGGTACAGTGAACACAATCTTTTTGGGGTGCAGTGAACACAATCTTTGTGGGGTGCAGTGAACACAATCTTTTTGGGGTGGAGTGAACAAAATCATTTTTGGGGTGCAGTGAACAACATCCTTTTTGGGGTGCAGTGATCAAAATCCTTTTTGGGGTGCAGTGAACACAATCTTTTTGGGGTGCAGTGAACAAAATCCTTTGTGGGGTGCAGTGAACAGAATCTTTGTGGGGTGCAGTGAACACAATCTTTGGGGGGGTACAGTGAACACAATCTTTTTGGGGTGCAGTGAACACAATCTTTGTGGGGTACAGTGAACAGAATCTTTGTGGGGTGCAGTGAACACAATCTTTGGGGGGTACAGTGAACACAATCTTTTTGGGGTGCAGTGAACACAATCTTTGGGGGGTACAGTGAACACAATCTTTTTGGGGTGCAGTGAACACAATCTTTGTGGGGTGCAGTGAACACAATCTTTGGGGGGGTACAGTGAACACAATCTTTTTGGGGTGCAGTGAACAACATCCTTTTAGGGTGCAGTGAACACAATCTTTGTGGGGTGCAGTGAACAACATCCTTTTAGGGTGCAGTGAACACAATCTTTGTGGGGTACAGTGAACAGAATCTTTGTGGGGTGCAGTGAACACAATCTTTGGGGGGTACAGTGAACACAATCTTTGTGAGGTGCAGTGAACACAATCTTTGTGGGGTGCAGTGAACACAATCATTGTGGGGTGCAGTGAACTCAATCTTTGTGGGGTACAGTGAACACAATCTCATACTTCTGAAGATTTGAGGGTGCTGCCTGTTCCATACTCCCCCTACTCCTCATCTAGCCTTTTAGGGGTACAAACAATAGTAATTGGGGCCTAGTGTGGTTGTGTACGTGTGATATACATACACTTTTTTTGGATCATATTTTCTATTCCGCTATTTAATCAAAAACCTTTGGGGATCAGTTAAATTGGGGGATAGTCTGTGTTGGTACGTGTGAGAGAGATCCACCTTTCCAAGTTGTTGGGGTTCATCTCATACTTCTGAAGGTTTGAGGGTGCTGCCTGTTCCATACTCCCCCTACTCCTAGCCTTTTAGGGGTACAAACAATAGTAATTGGGGCCTAGTGTGGTTGTGTACGTGTGATATACATACACTCTTTTTGGATCATATTTTCTATTCCGCTATTTAATCAAAAACCTTTGGGGATCAGTTAAATTGGGGGATAGTCTGTGTTGGTACGTGTGAGAGAGATCCACCTTTCCAAGTTGTTGGGGTTCATCTCATACTTCTGAAGGTTTGAGGGTGCTGCCTGTTCCATACTCCCCCTACTCCTCATCTAGCCTTTTAGGGGTACAAACAATAGTAATTGGGGCCTAGTGTGGTTGTGTACGTGTGATATACATACACTTTTTTTGGATCATATTTTCTATTCCGCTATTTAATCAAAAACCTTTGGGGATCAGTTAAATTGGGGGATAGTCTGTGTTGGTACGTGTGAGAGAGATCCACCTTTCCAAGTTGTTGGGGTTCATCTCATACTTCTGAAGGTTTGAGGGTGCTGCCTGTTCCATACTCCCCCTACTCCTAGCCTTTTAGGGGTACAAACAATAGTAATTGGGGCCTAGTGTGGTTGTGTACGTGTGATATACATACACTTTTTTTGGATCATATTTTCTATTCCGCTATTTAATCAAAAACCTTTGGGGATCAGTTAAATTGGGGGATAGTCTGTGTTGGTACGTGTGAGAGAGATCCACCTTTCCAAGTTGTTGGGGTTCATCTCATACTTCTGAAGGTTTGAGGGTGCTGCCTGTTCCATACTCCCCCTACTCCTAGCCTTTTAGGGGTACAAACAATAGTAATTGGGGCCTAGTGTGGTTGTGTACGTGTGATATACATACACTTTTTTTGGATCATATTTTCTATTCCGCTATTTAATCAAAAACCTTTGGGGATCAGTTAAATTGGGGGATAGTCTGTGTTGGTACGTGTGAGAGAGATCCACCTTTCCAAGTTGTTGGGGTTCATCTCATACTTCTGAAGGTTTGAGGGTGCTGCCTGTTCCATACTCCCCCTACTCCTAGCCTTTTAGGGGTACAAACAATAGTAATTGGGGCCTAGTGTGGTTGTGTACGTGTGATATACATACACTTTTTTTGGATCATATTTTCTATTCCGCTATTTAATCAAAAACCTTTGGGGATCAGTTAAATTGGGGGATAGTCTGTGTTGGTACGTGTGAGAGAGATCCACCTTTCCAAGTTGTTGGGGTTCATCTCATACTTCTGAAGGTTTGAGGGTGCTGCCTGTTCCATACCCCCCCTACTCCTCATCTAGCCTTTTAGGGGTACAAACAATAGTAATTGGGGCCTAGTGTGGTTGTGTACGTGTGATATACATACACTTTTTTTGGATCATATTTTCTATTCCGCTATTTAATCAAAAACCTTTGGGGATCAGTTAAATTGGGGGATAGTCTGTGTTGGTACGTGTGAGAGAGATCCACCTTTCCAAGTTGTTGGGGTTCATCTCATACTTCTGAAGGTTTGAGGGTGCTGCCTGTTCCATACTCCCCCTACTCCTCATCTAGCCTTTTAGGGGTACAAACAATAGTAATTGGGGCCCAGTGTGGTTGTGTACGTGTGATATACATACACTTTTTTTGGATCATATTTTCTATTCCGCTATTTAATCAAAAACCTTTGGGGATCAGTTAAATTGGGGGATAGTCTGTGTTGGTACGTGTGAGAGAGATCCACCTTTCCAAGTTGTTGGGGTTCATCTCATACTTCTGAAGGTTTGAGGGTGCTGCCTGTTCCATACTCCCCCTACTCCTCATCTAGCCTTTTAGGGGTACAAACAATAGTAATTGGGGCCTAGTGTGGTTGTGTACGTGTGATATACATACACTTTTTTTGGATCATATTTTCTATTCCGCTATTTAATCAAAAACCTTTGGGGATCAGTTAAATTGGGGGATAGTCTGTGTTGGTACGTGTGAGAGAGATCCACCTTTCCAAGTTGTTGGGGTTCATCTCATACTTCTGAAGGTTTGAGGGTGCTGCCTGTTCCATACCCCCCCTACTCCTCATCTAGCCTTTTAGGGGTACAAACAATAGTAATTGGGGCCTAGTGTGGTTGTGTACGTGTGATATACATACACTTTTTTTGGATCATATTTTCTATTCCGCTATTTAATCAAAAACCTTTGGGGATCAGTTAAATTGGGGGATAGTCTGTGTTGGTACGTGTGAGAGAGATCCACCTTTCCAAGTTGTTGGGGTTCATCTCATACTTCTGAAGGTTTGAGGGTGCTGCCTGTTCCATACCCCCCCTACTCCTCATCTAGCCTTTTAGGGGTACAAACAATAGTAATTGGGGCCTAGTGTGGTTGTGTACGTGTGATATACATACACTTTTTTTGGATCATATTTTCTATTCCGCTATTTAATCAAAAACCTTTGGGGATCAGTTAAATTGGGGGATAGTCTGTGTTGGTACGTGTGAGAGAGATCCACCTTTCCAAGTTGTTGGGGTTCATCTCATACTTCTGAAGGTTTGAGGGTGCTGCCTGTTCCATACCCCCCCTACTCCTCATCTAGCCTTTTAGGGGTACAAACAATAGTAATTGGGGCCTAGTGTGGTTGTGTACGTGTGATATACATACACTTTTTTTGGATCATATTTTCTATTCCGCTATTTAATCAAAAACCTTTGGGGATCAGTTAAATTGGGGGATAGTCTGTGTTGGTACGTGTGAGAGAGATCCACCTTTCCAAGTTGTTGGGGTTCATCTCATACTTCTGAAGGTTTGAGGGTGCTGCCTGTTCCATACCCCCCCTACTCCTCATCTAGCCTTTTAGGGGTACAAACAATAGTAATTGGGGCCTAGTGTGGTTGTGTACGTGTGATATACATACACTTTTTTTGGATCATATTTTCTATTCCGCTATTTAATCAAAAACCTTTGGGGATCAGTTAAATTGGGGGATAGTCTGTGTTGGTACGTGTGAGAGAGATCCACCTTTCCAAGTTGTTGGGGTTCATCTCATACTTCTGAAGGTTTGAGGGTGCTGCCTGTTCCATACTCCCCCTACTCCTCATCTAGCCTTTTAGGGGTACAAACAATAGTAATTGGGGCCTAGTGTGGTTGTGTACGTGTGATATACATACACTTTTTTTGGATCATATTTTCTATTCCGCTATTTAATCAAAAACCTTTGGGGATCAGTTAAATTGGGGGATAGTCTGTGTTGGTACGTGTGAGAGAGATCCACCTTTCCAAGTTGTTGGGGTTCATCTCATACTTCTGAAGGTTTGAGGGTGCTGCCTGTTCCATACTCCCCCTACTCCTCATCTAGCCTTTTAGGGGTACAAACAATAGTAATTGGGGCCTAGTGTGGTTGTGTACGTGTGATATACATACACTTTTTTTGGATCATATTTTCTATTCCGCTATTTAATCAAAAACCTTTGGGGATCAGTTAAATTGGGGGATAGTCTGTGTTGGTACGTGTGAGAGAGATCCACCTTTCCAAGTTGTTGGGGTTCATCTCATACTTCTGAAGGTTTGAGGGTGCTGCCTGTTCCATACTCCCCCTACTCCTAGCCTTTTAGGGGTACAAACAATAGTAATTGGGGCCTAGTGTGGTTGTGTACGTGTGATATACATACACTTTTTTTGGATCATATTTTCTATTCCGCTATTTAATCAAAAACCTTTGGGGATCAGTTAAATTGGGGGATAGTCTGTGTTGGTACGTGTGAGAGAGATCCACCTTTCCAAGTTGTTGGGGTTCATCTCATACTTCTGAAGGTTTGAGGGTGCTGCCTGTTCCATACTCCCCCTACTCCTAGCCTTTTAGGGGTACAAACAATAGTAATTGGGGCCTAGTGTGGTTGTGTACGTGTGATATACATACACTTTTTTTGGATCATATTTTCTATTCCGCTATTTAATCAAAAACCTTTGGGGATCAGTTAAATTGGGGGATAGTCTGTGTTGGTACGTGTGAGAGAGATCCACCTTTCCAAGTTGTTGGGGTTCATCTCATACTTCTGAAGGTTTGAGGGTGCTGCCTGTTCCATACTCCCCCTACTCCTAGCCTTTTAGGGGTACAAACAATAGTAATTGGGGCCTAGTGTGGTTGTGTACGTGTGATATACATACACTTTTTTTGGATCATATTTTCTATTCCGCTATTTAATCAAAAACCTTTGGGGATCAGTTAAATTGGGGGATAGTCTGTGTTGGTACGTGTGAGAGAGATCCACCTTTCCAAGTTGTTGGGGTTCATCTCATACTTCTGAAGGTTTGAGGGTGCTGCCTGTTCCATACCCCCCCTACTCCTCATCTAGCCTTTTAGGGGTACAAACAATAGTCATTGGGGCCTAGTGTGGTTGTGTACGTGTGATATACATACACTTTTTTTGGATCATATTTTCTATTCCGCTATTTAATCAAAAACCTTTGGGGATCAGTTAAATTGGGGGATAGTCTGTGTTGGTACGTGTGAGAGAGATCCACCTTTCCAAGTTGTTGGGGTTCATCTCATACTTCTGAAGGTTTGAGGGTGCTGCCTGTTCCATACCCCCCCTACTCCTCATCTAGCCTTTTAGGGGTACAAACAATAGTAATTGGGGCCTAGTGTGGTTGTGTACGTGTGATATACATACACTTTTTTTGGATCATATTTTCTATTCCGCTATTTAATCAAAAACCTTTGGGGATCAGTTAAATTGGGGGATAGTCTGTGTTGGTACGTGTGAGAGAGATCCACCTTTCCAAGTTGTTGGGGTTCATCTCATACTTCTGAAGGTTTGAGGGTGCTGCCTGTTCCATACTCCCCCTACTCCTAGCCTTTTAGGGGTACAAACAATAGTAATTGGGGCCTAGTGTGGTTGTGTACGTGTGATATACATACACTTTTTTTGGATCATATTTTCTATTCCGCTATTTAATCAAAAACCTTTGGGGATCAGTTAAATTGGGGGATAGTCTGTGTTGGTACGTGTGAGAGAGATCCACCTTTCCAAGTTGTTGGGGTTCATCTCATACTTCTGAAGGTTTGAGGGTGCTGCCTGTTCCATACTCCCCCTACTCCTAGCCTTTTAGGGGTACAAACAATAGTAATTGGGGCCTAGTGTGGTTGTGTACGTGTGATATACATACACTTTTTTTGGATCATATTTTCTATTCCGCTATTTAATCAAAAACCTTTGGGGATCAGTTAAATTGGGGGATAGTCTGTGTTGGTACGTGTGAGAGAGATCCACCTTTCCAAGTTGTTGGGGTTCATCTCATACTTCTGAAGGTTTGAGGGTGCTGCCTGTTCCATACCCCCCTACTCCTCATCTAGCCTTTTAGGGGTACAAACAATAGTAATTGGGGCCTAGTGTGGTTGTGTACGTGTGATATACATACACTTTTTTTGGATCATATTTTCTATTCCGCTATTTAATCAAAAACCTTTGGGGATCAGTTAAATTGGGGGATAGTCTGTGTTGGTACGTGTGAGAGAGATCCACCTTTCCAAGTTGTTGGGGTTCATCTCATACTTCTGAAGGTTTGAGGGTGCTGCCTGTTCCATACCCCCCCTACTCCTCATCTAGCCTTTTAGGGGTACAAACAATAGTAATTGGGGCCTAGTGTGGTTGTGTACGTGTGATATACATACACTTTTTTTGGATCATATTTTCTATTCCGCTATTTAATCAAAAACCTTTGGGGATCAGTTAAATTGGGGGATAGTCTGTGTTGGTACGTGTGAGAGAGATCCACCTTTCCAAGTTGTTGGGGTTCATCTCATACTTCTGAAGGTTTGAGGGTGCTGCCTGTTCCATACTCCCCCTACTCCTAGCCTTTTAGGGGTACAAACAATAGTAATTGGGGCCTAGTGTGGTTGTGTACGTGTGATATACATACACTTTTTTTGGATCATATTTTCTATTCCGCTATTTAATCAAAAACCTTTGGGGATCAGTTAAATTGGGGGATAGTCTGTGTTGGTACGTGTGAGAGAGATCCACCTTTCCAAGTTGTTGGGGTTCATCTCATACTTCTGAAGGTTTGAGGGTGCTGCCTGTTCCATACTCCCCCTACTCCTAGCCTTTTAGGGGTACAAACAATAGTAATTGGGGCCTAGTGTGGTTGTGTACGTGTGATATACATACACTTTTTTTGGATCATATTTTCTATTCCGCTATTTAATCAAAAACCTTTGGGGATCAGTTAAATTGGGGGATAGTCTGTGTTGGTACGTGTGAGAGAGATCCACCTTTCCAAGTTGTTGGGGTTCATCTCATACTTCTGAAGGTTTGAGGGTGCTGCCTGTTCCATACCCCCCCTACTCCTCATCTAGCCTTTTAGGGGTACAAACAATAGTAATTGGGGCCTAGTGTGGTTGTGTACGTGTGATATACATACACTTTTTTTGGATCATATTTTCTATTCCGCTATTTAATCAAAAACCTTTGGGGATCAGTTAAATTGGGGGATAGTCTGTGTTGGTACGTGTGAGAGAGATCCACCTTTCCAAGTTGTTGGGGTTCATCTCATACTTCTGAAGGTTTGAGGGTGCTGCCTGTTCCATACTCCCCCTACTCCTCATCTAGCCTTTTAGGGGTACAAACAATAGTAATTGGGGCCTAGTGTGGTTGTGTACGTGTGATATACATACACTTTTTTTGGATCATATTTTCTATTCCGCTATTTAATCAAAAACCTTTGGGGATCAGTTAAATTGGGGGATAGTCTGTGTTGGTACGTGTGAGAGAGATCCACCTTTCCAAGTTGTTGGGGTTCATCTCATACTTCTGAAGGTTTGAGGGTGCTGCCTGTTCCATACCCCCCCTACTCCTCATCTAGCCTTTTAGGGGTACAAACAATAGTAATTGGGGCCTAGTGTGGTTGTGTACGTGTGATATACATACACTTTTTTTGGATCATATTTTCTATTCCGCTATTTAATCAAAAACCTTTGGGGATCAGTTAAATTGGGGGATAGTCTGTGTTGGTACGTGTGAGAGAGATCCACCTTTCCAAGTTGTTGGGGTTCATCTCATACTTCTGAAGGTTTGAGGGTGCTGCCTGTTCCATACCCCCCCTACTCCTCATCTAGCCTTTTAGGGGTACAAACAATAGTCATTGGGGCCTAGTGTGGTTGTGTACGTGTGATATACATACACTTTTTTTGGATCATATTTTCTATTCCGCTATTTAATCAAAAACCTTTGGGGATCAGTTAAATTGGGGGATAGTCTGTGTTGGTACGTGTGAGAGAGATCCACCTTTCCAAGTTGTTGGGGTTCATCTCATACTTCTGAAGGTTTGAGGGTGCTGCCTGTTCCATACCCCCCCTACTCCTCATCTAGCCTTTTAGGGGTACAAACAATAGTAATTGGGGCCTAGTGTGGTTGTGTACGTGTGATATACATACACTTTTTTTGGATCATATTTTCTATTCCGCTATTTAATCAAAAACCTTTGGGGATCAGTTAAATTGGGGGATAGTCTGTGTTGGTACGTGTGAGAGAGATCCACCTTTCCAAGTTGTTGGGGTTCATCTCATACTTCTGAAGGTTTGAGGGTGCTGCCTGTTCCATACTCCCCCTACTCCTCATCTAGCCTTTTAGGGGTACAAACAATAGTAATTGGGGCCTAGTGTGGTTGTGTACGTGTGATATACATACACTTTTTTTGGATCATATTTTCTATTCCGCTATTTAATCAAAAACCTTTGGGGATCAGTTAAATTGGGGGATAGTCTGTGTTGGTACGTGTGAGAGAGATCCACCTTTCCAAGTTTTTGGGGTTCATCTCATACTACTGAAGATTTGAGGGTGCTGCCTGTTCCATACTCCTCCTCCTACTGCTCAACCATCCTTTTAGGGGTACAAACAATAGTAGTTGGGGCCTAGTGTGGTGGTGTACGTGCGAGATACATACACTTTCTTTTTGATCATATTTTCTATTCCGCTATTCAATTAAAACCTTTGGGGATCAATTCAATTGCGAGATAGTCTGTGTCGGTACGTGTGAGATCCACCTTTCCAAGTTGTTGGGGTTCATCTCATACTTCTGAAGATTTGAGGGTGCTGCCTGTTCCATACTCCTGCTCCTACTGCTCAACCATCCTTTTAGGGGTACAAACAATAGTAATTGGGGCCTAGTGTGGTTGTGTACGTGCGAGATACATACACTTTTTTTGATCATATTTCCTATTCCGCTATTCAATAAAAACCTTTGAGGATCAATTGAATTGCGGGATAGTCTGTGTCGGTACGTGTGAGATCCACCTTTCCAAGTTTTTGGGGTTCATCTCATACTTCTGAAGATTTGAGGGTGCTGCCTGTTCCATACTCCTCCTCCTACTCCTCATCCATCCTTTTAGGGGTACAAACAATAGTAATTGGGGCCTAGTGTGGTTGTGTACGTGCGAGATACATACACTTTTTTTGATCATATTTCCTATTCCGCTATTCAATAAAAACCTTTGAGGATCAATTGAATTGCGGGATAGTCTGTGTCGGTACGTGTGAGATCCACCTTTCCAAGTTTTTGGGGTTCATCTCATACTTCTGAAGATTTGAGGGTGCTGCCTGTTCCATACTCCTCCTCCTACTCCTCATCCATCCTTTTAGGGGTACAAACAATAGTAATTGGGGCCTAGTGTGGTTGTGTACGTGCGAGATACATACACTTTTTTTGATCATATTTCCTATTCCGCTATTCAATAAAAACCTTTGAGGATCAATTGAATTGCGGGATAGTCTGTGTCGGTACGTGTGAGATCCACCTTTCCAAGTTTTTGGGGTTCATCTCATACTTCTGAAGATTTGAGGGTGCTGTCTGTTCCATACTCCTCCTACTCCTCATCCATCCTTTTAGGGGTAGAAACAATAGTAATTGGGGCCTAGTGTGGTTTTGTACGTGCGAGATACATACACTTTTTTGGATCATATTTCCTATTCCGCTATTCAATAAAAACCTTTCTAGGGCAAGATCTTAAATTACAGAAATATGAGGAGACCGTCAAATAAGGGCCGTGGCCTGGGTCGTGGTGCTGCTGGTAGAGCTCCTGTTGCAAGGAGAGGACGTGGTCGATCTGTGCCAGCTACACGCACAAGTGAAACACCTTCCTCAAGTGTGAGTAGGCGACAGAACCTGCATCAGTATTTGGTAGGGCATCAAACGCCCCTAGAAGTGATGAGGCCAGAACAAGTTGAGGCGATAGTAGATTGGTTTGCTGCTGACAGTGCCTCCAGTTCCTTCACATTGTCTCCCACCCAGTCTACTGCAGAAAGGTCAGAGTTGGCACCTGCAGCCAATGTCCAACCGTCTTTCACCTCACCCCCTTGCAAATCAGGCCAGCAGTCTGAGCCCCAAGCCATACAGCAGTCTCTTATTCTTTTTGAGGACTCTGTCAGCAGGGTTTCCCAGGGCCATCCACCTAGCCCTGCCCCAGAAGTGGAAGAGATTGAGTGCAGCGATGCCCAACCACTTATTTCTCAAGATGAGTACATGCAAGGATCATCGCAGCACGTCTCCGATGATGACGAAACGCAGGTGCCAACTGCTGCGGCGTTCAGCATTGTGGAGACCGACAAGGAGGGCAGGGGTGAAGACTGGGTGGAAGATGATGTGGAGGACGATGAGGTCCTCGACCCCACATGGAATGAACGTCATGCAGGTGACCTGAGTAGTTTGGAGGAAGAGGCGGTGGAAGCACAGAGCCACCAGCACAGCAGAAGAGGGAGCAGGGTGCAGAAGCGGAGCGGCCGTGCCCTAGACACTACGCCCGCTACTGCCCAACGCAGCAAGGGAACGAGCGCACCAAAGTCAGCTCAAAGGAGTTCTCTAGCGTGGAAGTTCTTTAGAAAATGTGCTGATGACAGGACACGAGTGGTTTGCACCCTGTGCAATCAGAGCTTGAAGCGAGGCATAAACCTTCTCAACCTGAGCACAACCTGCATGATCAGGCATCTAAGTGCAAAGCACGAGCTGCAGTGGAGTACACACCTTCAAAACCAAGAAACGTCTCTGGCTCATCCTGCTTCCTCTTCTGCTGCAGTCTCGGCCGCTCCAGCCACATCTGTAGTGATACCGGCACCTGCCACCCCGCAAACAGACGATCTGTCAGCAACACCACCACCTGGGTCACCAACAACCATCTCCACAATGTCCCGTGGAAGCGTTCAGCTTTCCATCTCCCAAACACTTGAGAGGAAGAGGAAGTACCCCCCTACCCACCCGCGATCCCTGGCCCTGAATGCCAGCATTTCAAAATTATTGGCCTTTGAAATGCTGTCATTCCGTCTGGTGGAGACGCACAGTTTTAAAAACCTTATGTCGGTGGCTGTCCCACAGTACGTCGTGCCCAGCCGCCACTACTTTTCCAGGCAAGCCATCCCTTCCCTGCACAACCAAGTGGGGGAAAATATCAGGTGTGCACTGCGCAACGCCATCTGTGCCAAGGTCCACCTAACTACGGATACGTGGACCAGTAAGCACGGTCAGGGGCGTTATATCTCCCTAACGGCACACTGGGTAAATGCAGTGGCGGATGGGCCTGAGGCGGATAGCAATTTGGCGCATGTCCTTCCACCACCGAGGATTGCAGAGCGCTTCAGTTTGCCTCCTGTTCCTAACTCCTCCTACTCCGCTTCCTCCTCCTCTACCGCCTCCTCATCCGGACAGCGTAACACCTTCACCACCAACTTCAGCACGGCCAGGGGTAAACGACAGCAGGCAGTTTTACAACTTGCCTGTTTGGGGGACAAACCACACACCGCGCAGGAGTTGTGGAGGAGCATGGAACAGCAGACAAATGAGTGGTTGCTGCCAGCGAGCCTCAAGCCCGGCCTGGTGGTGTGCGATAACGGGCGAAATCTCATAGCAGCTCTGGGCCTAGCCGGTTTGACGCACATCCCTTGCCTGGCGCATGTGCTGAATTTGGTGGTGCAGAGGTTTCTTAAAAACTACCCCGATATGTCAGAGCTGCTGCAGAAAGTGCGGGCCGTTTGTGCGCACTTTCGGCGTTCTCACCCTGCTGCTGCTCGCCTGGCAGCGCTGCAGCGTAACTTCGGCCTTCCCGCTCACCGCCTCATATGTGACGTGCCCACAAGGTGGAACTCCACCTTGCACATGCTGGAAAGACTGTGCGAGCAGCAGCAGGCCATAGTGGAGTTTCAGCTGCAGCACGCACGCGTGAGTCGCTCTGCGGAACAGCACCACTTCACCACCAATAACTGGGCCTCCATGCGAGACCTGTGTGCCTTGTTGCGCTGTTTTGAGTACTCCACCAACATGGCCAGTGGCAATGACGCCGTTCTCAGCTTAACTATCCCACTTCTATGCCTCCTTGAAAAAACAATTCGGGCGATGATGGAAGAGGATGTGGCACAGGATGAGGAGGAGGAGGAGGATGAAGAGGTAACATTTCCAAGGCTTTCAGGGCAGTCATTCGCAAGGGGCTCCGAGGGTGGGTTCCTGCACACGCAAACGCCAGGGACGCAATTGTCCAGCAGGGGCACAGTTCTGGAGGATGAGGAGGATGAGGAGGAGGAGGAGCTGGAGGAGGAGATGGAACCATGTTCACAGCAGGGTGGCACCCAGGCCAGCTCATGGCCATCACTGGTGCGTGGCTGGGGGGATACAGAGGACACGGACGATACACCTCCCACAGAGGACAGCCTTTCGTTGCCTCTGGGCAGCCTGGCACACATTAACGATTACATGCTGCAGTGTCTCCACAACGACCGCCGAGTTGCCCACATTCTAACTTGTGCTGATTACTGGGTGGCCACGCTGCTGGATCCCCGTTACAAGGACAACGTACCGTCCTTAATTCACTCACTGGAGCGCGATCGCAAGATGCGCGAGTACAAGCGCACGCTGGTAGACGCCATGCTGCTGGCATTCCCATCTGACAGCGGGGCCACAGTGGAAGCACAAGGCAGAGGAGGAGGAGGAGGAGGTCGCCAACGCAACCAGGGCACCGCCAGCACCTCAGAAGGCAGGGTTAGCATGGCCGAAATGTGGAAAAGCTTTGTCAGCACGCCACAACAAACAGCAGCACCAGCAGCTCAGATGGAACGTCTTAGCAGGAGGCAGCATTTTACCAACATGGTGGAGCAGTATGTGTGCACACGCCTACATGTAGTGAATGACGGGTCTGCCCCCTTCAACTTCTGGGTCTCCAAATTGGGCACATGGCCTGAGCTTGCCCTTTACGCCTTGGAGGTGCTGGCGTGCCCTGCAGCCAGTGTATTATCTGAACGGGTATTTAGCACGGCTGGGGGCGTTATAACAGACAAGCGCAGCCGCCTGTCCAGAGACAATGTGGACAAGCTCACGTTCATTAAAATGAACCAGGCATGGATCCCACGGGACTTTTCCGTACCTTATGCAGAATAGCAATGGATACCGACCTTACCCACCCATTGTTCCATTTTTGCTCTTTCTCACTCTTTTGGGGTGTACCCTCATTTAAAATTTTTGAAAAGAAGCAGTGTTGGCTACCTCGTCCTCCTCCTCAGGGCCAGATTAATGTAGGGGCTATTGGAGCTGCAGCTCCAGGCCCCTACCTTTTATATAGGCCCCGGGTTGGCCATATTCACTGTTACCGCTCTTCTGTCACTTGTAAACACAGAAGTCTGGCTTCTATGCTCGCTTCCCCAGGCAGCACCCTCAGAACCTCCCCACACAGCGTGAAGGCCGGACAAGGAGGGACAGTTGGCGATGCATGGATGTGTTTATGGGCTTCAGAGACAGCATCCCATGTTGAATTAGGCATGCATGGCTGCACCCTTCCTCCTCTGGGTGCATGGCAAGGCACGGCCCTTAAGGCCCTTCAAAATCCTCAGCACCAAGCCCATGATGCTGTTAATCCGGCCCTGGTCCTCCTCCACCGCCGCTTCCACCTACACCGCCCATAGGTGTGCGCAGCCTATTGCATTAAGGTGTGCACCCCAAAGTTGAAATACACATGCATGTGTTTGCCAGCAGGGAGAGTAATGTATCGGGGCCATGTACCTGTAGGCAAGGAGAAATAGAGCAGAGCAGGTCCCAGGGAGATCTTTCCCATCTCCTCACTGGCAATGCTATGTGCCCTAGGTGATTAGGGTGTGCCCAGGCACACCCAGCACACCCTGTGCGCACGCCTATGTCACCGCCACATCCACCACCACCTCAACCTCCCTCCTACTCCATATGGGCCTCGTCCTTCAGAGATGAAGAAGAACATTGTTTTATTTTTCTGTTTTTTTTGGTTGTTTTAAGTTATTTCCCTATCCACATTTGTTTGCAGAGCACTTGCCATGCTCTTAATTACGTTTTGCTGCCATTTGCAGCACTCTAGCCCTTTCCTTTGGTGTTTTAGAGCCATTTTAGTGCCTTAAAGTTCGGGTCCCCATTGACTTCAATGGGGTTCGGTGTCCGGGAAAAGTTCGGTAAAAGTCCGGGACACGGACCCGGACTTTTTTTTAAAGTTCGGCCGAACCCGTCGAACACGGACATCTAGGTGTCCGCTCAACCCTAATTATGAATCCTTGGTTATGCCCTTTGGGCTGTGCAATGCGCCCGCAGTCTTTCAGGAATTCATCAACGATGTTTTCCGTGACCTGTTGCAGCAGTGTGTGGTGGTCTACCTGGATGACATCTTGGTATATTCTGAGTCCATGGAGACCCACATTCTGGATGTCAAACGAGTGTTGCAACGGTTACGAGAGAACAAGCTGTTCGGTAAGCTTGAGAAATGCGAATTTCACCGATCCCAGGTAACCTTCTTAGGTTACATCATTTCCGCTGAGGGGTTCTCCATGGATCCTGAGAAGGTTTCGGCTGTCTTACAGTGGCCCCAGCCCAGTGGTCTTCGCTCCCTGCAGCGCTTTTTGGGCTTCGCCAATTATTATCGGAAGTTCATCAGGGACTTTTCCATGCTAGCCAAGCCTCTCACGGATCTGACCAGGAAGGGCAGTAATTCCCAGGTCTGGCCGCCCGAGGCCATCCGAGCTTTTGAGGCTCTAAAGTCCGCCTTTGTGTCGGCTCCGATTCTGTCGCATCCCAACCCTGGGTTGCCCTTTGTCCTCGAGGTGGACGCGTCTGAGACGGGAGTAGGCGCCCTTCTGTCTCAGCGTAGAACACCAGAGGGTCCTCTGCTTCCTTGTGGGTTTTACTCCCGGAAACTGTCTTCCGCGGAGTGCAACTACCAGATTGGTGACAGGGAGTTATTGGCCATCGTGCAGGCTCTTAAAGAATGGAGGCACTTGCTCGAGGGTTCGGTGGTTCCGGTCCTCATCCTGACGGACCACAAGAATCTGACCTACCTCTCTGAGGCCAAGAGATTGACACCACGTCAGGCCAGATGGGCTCTGTTCTTGTCACGTTTTAATTACGTGGTCTCCTACCTACCCGGTTCCAAGAACATCAGGGCTGATGCCTTATCACGGCAGTACTCCGACCTGTCCAGGGAGGAGTCGATTCCGACTTCGGTCATACCTCCGAATCAGATCCTGGCTGCCATTCGCACCAGCCTGACCTCTCCCCTGGGTGAGCAGATTTTGGCGGCTCAATCTGGTGCTCCCTCTGGGAGACCCAACGGCAGATGTTTTGTGCCTGAGGAGTTGCGCACTCGGTTGTTGCGAACCTACCATAACTCCAAGACCGCGGGGCATCCTGGAAAGAATCAGCTGTCCTGGGCTGTTTCACGTCTGTTCTGG
The DNA here is from genome assembly GCF_965119305.1 of Pelophylax lessonae. Classification (NCBI taxonomy): domain Eukaryota; kingdom Metazoa; phylum Chordata; class Amphibia; order Anura; family Ranidae; genus Pelophylax; species Pelophylax lessonae. Next base: position 768,529,877 of record NC_138768.1, read on the forward strand.
TGGCCTTCCCTACGTTCCGACATCGCCGCATATGTAGCGGCATGCTCCGTTTGTGCCCAGAGTAAGTCCCCTCGGCACCTTCCGTTGGGCCTTCTGCAACCCTTAGCCACCGGGGAGCGCCCATGGTCACACCTGGGGATGGATTTCATTGTGGACCTCCCTGCATCCCGAGGCCATACGGTCATTCTCATGATTGTGGATCGGTTTTCCAAAATGTGTCACTGTGTTCCTCTCAAGAAGTTACCCTCTGCACAGGAGTTGGCCACGATTTTTGCCAGGGAGGTCTTCCGGTTGCACGGTTTGCCCAAGGAGATTGTGTCGGATCGGGGGAGTCAGTTTTTGTCCAGGTTCTGGCGCGCCTTTTGCTCCCAGTTGGGGATTCATCTCTCCTTCTCCTCGGCCTACCACCCTCAGTCCAATGGGGCCGCAGAACGATCCAATCAGGCCTTGGAGCAATTCCTTCGTTGCTATGTCTCCGATCACCAAGACAATTGGGTTGACCTCCTGCCTTGGGCTGAGTTTGCCAGGAACACGGCGGTGAACTCTTCCTCTGGGACGTCTCCCTTCATGGCCAACTATGGGTTCCAACCTGCCGTGTTACCGGAGGTATTCTCTCCCCAGGATATTCCGGCTGTGGAGGATCACCTTTCCGTCCTACGTGCTTCTTGGGTACAGATCCAGAAGTCCCTTGAGGTCTCTGCGCAGCGCCAGAGACTCCAGGCTGATCGCAGACGAGCGCCTGCTCCTTCCTACCAGGCCGGAGACCGTGTATGGTTGTCCACCCGCAACCTCAACCTTCGAGTGCCCACTCCCAAGCTGGCGCCTCGCTTTGTTGGTCCCTTCCGAGTGCTTCGCAGGGTAAACCCGGTAGCCTATGCCCTTGCGCTTCCTCCTGGCATGCGGATCTCCAACGTGTTTCATGTCTCCCTGTTGAAGCCTCTGGTGTGTAATCGTTTCACTTCCTTGGTTCCTCGGCCTCGTCCGGTCCGAGTGGGCAATCGTGAGGAGTATGAGGTGAGCAATATCCTGGACTCACGCCTGGTCCGCGGTCGGGTGCAGTTTTTGGTTCATTGGCGTGGTTATGGTCCAGAGGAGCGTTCCTGGGTTCCCTCCGCAGATGTCCATGCTCCTGCCTTGCTCCGAGCCTTCCACGCACGCTTCCCTCAGAAACCGTTCTTTACTCCGCGGAGGAGGGGCCCTTGAGGGGGAGGTACTGTCATGGTCTTACCTTCTTGCTGTTCTCCTTCGTTTGACATGTGCTGGCGGCCATCTTGGTTTCTGGCTTTCTTGTAGCCTCCCACCCTGCGGCTCCTCCTTCCCACTGGGAGGAGCTGGATGCCTAGCTCATATATATAGGAGGTCTGTGGCTTCAGTTCCCTGCTTGGTCCTCCTGTGTTCACATGCTACTAGACTGCTGCTACTTCTGGTTCCTGTTGCTGGCTTCGTCTGACTACCCTGTTGGTTCCTGATCCTGGCTTCGTCTGACTACCCTGTTGGTTCCTGATCCTGGCTTCGTCTGACTACCCTGCTGGTTCCTGACCCCTGGCTTCGCAAAGACTCTGCATCGGTTTCGCCATCCGTTTGGACTTTTGCTTTATAGCTTGTTTTTCAATAAAGCTGTCTTATTTTCACTTATCTGTTGTTGTACGTCTGGTTCATGGTTCCGTGACAATCAAGTAATGATCTCTTTGTATTATCATTCACATATGTCTATCTAATATATATTTTATCATTAATTATGTATGTATACTGTATGTGTTACATTGTAAAGATTTACCAATGTTTTTAATTCTTATGTACATGCCTTGCTCAGTTTTCTCCACAAGCTGGCAGAAAACTTCTGGCTGGCTGGTGTCACATCATTAGATGTTGAAATTTGCTTGAAAAGGGAGTGTGCATGCCCCTATGTGGTACAGCACATGCTCCGAAACGCGCTGCATTCTGGTCCTGGCTGTGTTTCATGCTGCGCCCCACCCACTTCAGGAAGGACTTCCGCCGGCTTTCTCCTCCACACAGGGATTCCTGTCACATTTCACCTGGTGGTGCCAGCAGCTCCTGTGGCCGGATCCAACTGGCATTACGGACCTACACTTATTGATGTGCCTATTATTTACCTATCTATTGTAAGTAGCCCTGTTGTGGGGTTTATTATAATACACAATCTTACTGCACGTAGAGGTGCTTCTCTGCTTTTGTTTTTGTCTGTATATATCCAGAGTCTGCTTAATTCCACCAAAAAGCCTGCCCTAGTGCCTTGGACATTTTTGGACTTACTATGAACTTATACCTTATAACTAAATTTCTTGCATATTAGGTATTATGACCAAGCCTCTGCACCCTTTAACCTCCTTTTTTGTAGGTATGAATGCAAATGTGTGCTTTAAGCGCAAAGATTAAGTAGTGCCTAATATTCAGTAGAGCACCTTGCAAGGTTTGATGCAATTTGCTGCAGGATAGTTCCCAGGTTGTGGTCCTAAAAGATACTCATGTATGTGACAGCTTCATAGGTGTGGAAACACTGGGAATATACAGGAGAGAAAGTCTCTTGTGGCACTGTGGTGCCCAGATCACAACACTGGGATGTTGGAAGCATAGGAAATACAGTGAGAGTCTCTTGCAGTACTGGGTGGTTGAATAGTGGGAAGCTCACTAGGAGTTCACAGGCACATGTGCAGGTGCAGGAATGATGGAAGATCTCTGGGATAGCAAACACACAAGTGCTGGAATGGTGAAAGCTTAGGTGGAGTACATAGGAGTCCTAAGTAAGCATCAAATGCAGAAAAACTGTGAATTAATAGACACAGGGGTTTTCTGAAGTACACTGAAAGACAGAAGGAGACAAAGAGGGCTTAGCAGCTAGTGTGTCAATGCTTTGAATGAACACAGAACAATGTGTGTGCTAGCTTTTTAATGCTGAGTTTGGCTGGAGACTGGCTGTGGTTTCACCAGCCTCTGAACTAGACATGTACATTTGAAAACAGGGTACATATTTTGCAAAAAAGAAAAAAAACAGGAGAGAAAGAAAGGGGGAGAAAAAAATAAATTGTATCAACCTCAGCCCACACGAAAAAATGTTATTTGGCCAGAAAAGCAGATGAATACTCTACTGAATGGTGCTTATTTTTGAGTCAGGAATGTTAAGATTATTATAAGTTCTGATACTATACCAAATCTGCAATGAAGATGCATGCATACACTTGCTGAATGTTGATGCATTGTTGAAATCTACAAAAAATTGTGCAAATTGACTCCATAGCCTTAGCCAAAGAAAACAGAGATCTTGTTATGACAGTTAAAACCCAGATGGTAACTTTACTAAATGGTACATATTTTGTAAATTAAAGATGTTACATTTGTGTATAGATTCTTTATCCTAAATTTGACTTTTTGCGTTATTTTTCACACCCTACTGAGGAGATAGGTATCCCTTTTGTTCTTTCATAACCTGGGATGTTTGCAACACGTATATGGTTTTCTATGGTGGAGTCTATCTCTACACATAATATGCAAGGTCATAGAGAAATTGTGTTCCCCTTAGTGGACTGATGTTGTTTCTGTGGTCCTCCTTGGTGGTAGATTCCCTCTATAGCCTCTGTTTATACTCCAGTTTCTTGGAAATGTGGGCTTATCGTTGTAGTTTGGTTCCTAACGCTACAGGTATAAAGGTTTTGCCTGGAGGAATGGCTGATGGACAGAGCCAAGACTCAGGTGAAAGTAAAGATAAATTATGGCTCTAAGGAGCTTCAAAGTGTTGTGAATAAAACAATATAGAGAGAGCATCTGCTCTTGAATCGGCTGTTCAGGTTTGAAAGTAGTAACAACATCAAAAAAGGAAAAAAAAAAGAAAAAAAAAAAAGAAAACAAGGTTGTCTGGGAGTAATGGGAGATATTGCAATTTCCTATTATCAGCGAAGATTGTAATTCAGTGAGGTGACCCTTCTAAAAAGTATTGCCAATCCTATAGAGTTTGTTTAATGAGAAGAAACTCCCTATCTCTGGGAGAGTAATTTTTCTCTGCTGGGGAGAACTACTTTATAAAAAGGTGCATAGACATCCAGCCCCACCTGTTGGTGAGAGGAGAATAACCCCAAATCCCACAGAAAATGAATAAGCCTTAATGAAGAAAGTCTTGGAAATTACTAGCATCATTGAAACAAGATCAGAGAGAAAAGCTTGGTTCAGGGCCTGAAATGCTTCTACTGCTTTAGGAAGGCAGGTTCTTGGGATCTGCAGTCTTCTGTGTAAGGGCCATATCTGGTGTGACTAGCACAGAGTAATTGCTCTTAAATTGCCTTGACATGGCATGGCAAGGGTTAGTTGGAGATAGCAGTGACCTTTTCAAGGTTCAAGGTTCATGGAAAGACCTCACTAGGAAAGGATTTAGCTCAGCAAGAACTTGTGGCAGCTCGAAGAGGCATTCTACAACTTTGGCATAGAGCCCATTGTCAAAGCATTGTAGAACTATGTGGATATAGTTCTGTGATATGATAACAGGGGGATCTGAAGAAGAGGTAAGTTATCTAGACCTAAATCACCTGCAAGTTGCACTGTGGTTTCCTGGACATAGGGTTGTAATTTCAGTGCCCACTAGCAGGTGTCCCCCACCAGCCAGCAGTCCCCAGAGGCAGGCATTTAGGCAGACTGAACCCCAATGACAGGCATCTTGGTGGCAGACTGGACCCCATCGGCAGGCAACTTGGAGGTGGACTGGACCCCCATCAGCAGACAGCATGGAGGTGGATTGGACCCCATCAGAAGGAAACATGGAGGCAAATTAGAAACCCATCAGCAGGCAGCATGGAATCAGGAACTGGCTAAATAGTAATTGAGGCAGTAGACAATAGTGGCAGAATTGTATGAGCAGAAAATTACTTTTGTTTCTTTTTGGTTTAAATGCTGTTATCCTGCACAGCCCTCCATGGGCATACACTTGGGTACGCCAAATGTGTCCTAGGAATTTAGCAGGAATTTTGTAAGTTATGTTGGGTTTGTGTGCACGAATAATGATTTTAGTGGGGTTTTTTTGTGAAAATAGCGGTTTGCTAAACATTTGCGCTTAGTCAGGCAGCGGCGCACCCAGCGGACACTATCCAGCCCATAGCAGCAGCCCTGCGGACACCAGAGCCAGCAGAGTCGGAGGCATAGCGAGGGAAACAGTCTGATGCCCGGCAGACACAATCAGCATGACTGTTCCCGAGTCCCACCGACCACTCGATCTGCAGCAGCCTCTTCAAAAATGGCGACGGCCGCCCTAAGTCACGCAGCGCCAGCAGCTCAACCACCGCTGTGCAGGGAGGATTGCCATCTCAGTCGGCAGTGAGTACATCCCCTATACAACAGCAGTCACCATCAAAGATATATATGTCTTGTGGTCATGATATCCAGACAATGACGTCTCAGAGTGTTCCTCATTCTCTAAGTCATCTGACTTTTTGTTGCAAAATATTCCTAGTCATGAGATATATTTTTATCGCTTTTGCAAAGTTGTATGTTGCAATGACACGAAAAAAAGAAAGACAAGAGATTAATACTTCAAGCCATCTTTGTTCTAAGCAGCCATCTTGCCACCTCATGGTCCTTTCCTTTCCACCTGTCGTTCACCTTCGCTAATCGACAGTACTTTTTCTCCACTTTTAAAGAAGGCGAAGATTTGCTACTGCGGCTATGTCTTATCTCCAAAGATGGTTCCTCGCCTAAATTGCACCCTCACCAGGGCCTTGATCAAGATGAAGATCCGATTTGCCCCATTTCTTCTCTATGGCATTCGACCAAGAGCAGTCGTCATGCCTCCGCAAGACCACCTTGATTCCCCTGAACCAGCCTTCCCATTATGGGGAGAGAATGGTATTCCTCCGAGGCCTTCGCTCATTCCCACCTTCCCACTGGAACTGTGTGTCCCATATAGAGTCTGCACATTGAGCTTTTAGGATGATATCATTGTTAACAGAATGATGTCCTAACAATAATCTTATCCTTTTAAATTAGTTAAATGACTGTATCACGTGTTGGTGGTTTAGTCATGTTTTTGATATTGCCTTTCAAGGTCCTTGCTTCCCTTTGTTTGCATGGAATTTATAAATTTTTTTCCTCATGGCATGGGTCCTGCTGGGTGGTCATGCACCCTCCTTCGATTCAGAATTCTATATTTGTAGGCTTGTGACCCGGCTACTGCACCATACAGATTTGTGGTGCACCCAATTTTTACCCTAACTGATTTATCATGTTAGGTTTTTTTTTTTTTTTCCATCTGCTTGTATATCTAATATTTGCTTTCCTTCTTGAGACCTGGAGTTGGGTGGATCGGGTTCCTTTTGCATCAGGAGTCAGAACGCATTGGACGGTGGTGGACTCTGTTGCCTTGGTGTTGGGCTAAGGCACTCTGTAGGCTATGGAGGTTTCACCTTAGACCTTTGAGTGAATACACGGTTAATACGACTCCATGTAGGGTAATTTCACATAATACACAAGGCCTTCATTCTCCTGTTAAGCGCCGTAAGGCTTCCAACCATTGTCACTCACGCTGTGTAGATGTTTTGTTGCTTCAGGAGACCCACTTCCCCCACTTCTACCGGACGTCTTTTTTACATAAACGATACCCCGTATTTTATTTAGCGAACGCCCCGGATAAGACTAAGGGGGTGGCTATTTGTTTTTCAACCAGACTGCCGTTTACTCTGCTTTAGGAAATGAGGGATTCTGAGGGGAGATATCTGTTAGTGAAGGGGCTGGTTGGTTAACAGCTATGTACCTTCATCTCCTATTATGCCCCAAACGCTGGACAAGCTGCTTTCTTAACTAAGACTTTGGGGATTCTGGCCCCTTATTTAGAAGGCCAAATTATTTGTGGTGGGGATACCAAATTTAGCTTTGAATCTCAGTCTAGATAAATCCAAACCAACCCGTCTGATCCTCAAGCGCCCCCCCCCCCCTCCAAAAGCGGGAACAAAGGTGGCCAATTCGATGCACTCACTTTACCTGATAGATGCCTGGCATGAAGATAACCCTTCTGTGTGAAACTATACCTTTTACTCAGGCCCGCATGCTCCCACACTTACTGCCGCATTGATCGTGTCTTTGTGTCCCTTCCCTTGATCCCTAGTATTTGTAAAGCCTCCATAAGAGCAGTCACATGGTCAGACTATTCATTGATTTCGGTAGATCTTTCATCACTAGCCCCCCCCCCCCCCAGGGTGCCTCAGTGGAGGCTTAATGAATCTCTACTGTCTGATGAGTGCTGGTGCAAAGATATTTGCATAGGCTTAGGACAGGATAACCTAACCAAAGAGGTATCCCTGGTAACGATCTGGGCAGTCCAGAAAGCGGCGATACACGGTAAAATCATTCAAACGGCTTCACAAATAAACAAAGCACGGAGGGAGCGCGTCACCCTTCTTGACCCCGAATTACACTCCCTGCTTAAATTGAATAGGGCAAAATAGGGCAATTCCAAAAATGCACTGTCCAGACAGCTCTTACATCCAAAATCCTCGAAAAGTATTGGAACTTTTTCATGACTTCTACTTTTCGCTATACAAAGCTCCGTCTGCAGAAAATTCTTGGTCTATGGAGGCTCATTTGGAGGGCTTATGCCTTCCCAAACTCTCTGTTGATCATAATTCGATCATGGAAGCCCCCTTCACTGCACAGGAAGTCAGGATGGCAATTAAATCCACCAAGATAGGTCCAGACAGGTTCCCGGCCCTGTATTACCGTTAGTTTCAAGACATACTTGTCCAACACTTGGTGAACTACTTTAACGCCCTGTGGGATGAGGCCCTCCTGGACCCTCCATCCCACATGGCTTATATCTCAGTCATACCTAAACCACAGAAGGACCCTGGGGAAGTGGATAATTATCGACCTATATCCCTTATTGTCAACAATCTCAAGTTATTCACTTAAGTGCTCGCCAATCGTTTAGCATCTTATTCCACTATATATACATAGGGATTAGGTGGGCTTTATCCCAGGCAGACAGGGTCCAGATCAAATTCAAAGAGCTATAGATTTGATCTCCCTCATGCAGATGTCATAGGCAGGGGGTATTCTTGTTCTCTCCCTAGTTTAACAAAAGGCCTTTTATTCTGCATCCTGGCCTTACATGTTTGAGGTCTTAAAGGACTGGGGCTTTAGCCCACGATTTCTCTGCCTCTTGGACACTCTATACGCGTCCCATCCAGCGATAATAAAACTAGCTGGTTTTCCTTTCAATTCCTTTGCGATCTCACATGGGACTCGCCAGGGTTGTCCTCTATCCCCGTTGCTATTTGCAATTTTGATAGAAACGCTAGCTATAGCAATTCGAGATAGCCCAGATATCAAAGGTGTTACATGCGGGATGGGAGAACATAAATGTGCGTTATTTGCGGGCGACATCCTCCTGTTCATCACCTCCCCTCTTACTTCACTCCCCAACCTCATGAAGACACTGTGTTTGGTGGCATTTTGGGCCTTCAGGTTAATGAGATGAAGTCTATGGCACTTAATATTAATCTTCTTGAACAACTAATGATACGCTTACAGGAGGCTTTCCCATTCTAATGGTCTTGCCATACCCGAGAATCTCCCTCAATCCCTCATATGACTTATTATATTCAGCTAACTTTTCCCCCTCATATCGCCACCGAAACTACCTCATTTTGCGTTGGGCACTATATGACATATCATGGCTGTGGAGAATAGCATCATTCAAGATGACCCTGTTACCTAAACTATTATATCTGTTTCATTCCCTCCCCATCCCGATTATTAGGGCAGATTTATCCCAATTTCAATCTAAAGTCCTAAAATTTATCTGGGGCCGTAAGGGTCACAGAATACCCTGTGCCACATTATACACGCCAAGGACCAGCGGAGGGTTGGGGGTTCCAGACCTTTGGACATATTTTATGGATGCCCAACTTCCACAGCTTTCTGTTGTGTACATCTGACAGGAGCGTCCTGGTTGGGTCAACAATGAATGGCAGGCGATCCTGTCCCACACTATTGATTTCCTTCTATGGCACCCCCATAGAGCTAGGCCTTGGCTGGGCATGGAGATTATGGCATTCAAATGGTGGACAAATAAAGGCCTCTACCGCATATGACACTTCTACACAGAGAGGGCCCTTTTACTTGTCCCACTGTATTAATTAGCTGCAGATGCCTAACACAGAACAATTTTGTTTTATTCAAATCGCACATTTCTTATCGGGCCTCCATCCCCACTTGGACCCTCCATCACTGACTCCATATAAAACGTGGTGTGCTAGGGATCATGGCACCAGAGGTGGCATCTCCATAATCTATGCGTTGTTGCTGAACTCACCAATGAAGTAACCATATATGTTGGCATGGGAGAGGGACCTTGGTATTGTAACGGAGCCTGACTTTTGGAGTGCCAGGCTCCAGGCTCCTACAGGGGCATTTTGAATGTCTCCCTGATAGAGGCGAGTATTAAAGTATTGACAAGATGGTACCTGGCCCCCTCTTTCCTAGCCAGGATGTACATATCAGCGTCTGAGCAGTGTTTTCGAGGCACAATGTTATACAACTGGTGGGAGTGCCCTAGGATTAGAGATTTCTGGAACAGGGTTTTTCCTTTGATACGAAAACTAACAAATTTTGAATTAGAACAATCGCCCTCCATAGCTCTGCTGAATGATACTCCAGGTCAAGCACCACAACACACTAAATGCCTAATTCATTTTATATTACTGGCGGCTAAGATTACTATTGCCAGAGCATGGAAATTCCCCTCTGTGTCTGTATCTTCCATGAAACAGAAGATATCCTGGATAATGTTACATGAAAAAATTGTTAGTATTATAAACGATAAACAAAAGTTTTTTAAGCTAACCTGGGAACCGTGGGCATTATATGTCAGATTGCCCTTATCATCCACACCAGGCTGAATGCTGAACAACACCGCTCATCAGGATCTCTAGGTCCTCATTTCTTATCTTTCTACTATGTCCCCCCCCCCCCTTACTTCTCTTCTCAACTCACCCTTTCTTAACTTTGCTATATTGCACTCCTATTCTGTCTATAAGGATGTGATTTTTCTTTTGTTTTTCTTACATGCCAGATCAGCAGATGAGGGGTGCGCTTACTGTCACATGGTTAAGTCTTCTCTGGTTTTCCCTACGTGTGTCTCTTTTTTCTTTTGACTTCTAAGTGTAGCACCCTCCTAGGTAGGTGCTAGTGAGAGAGTATCGCTTTTGGCTCTGTCTGCCTATCAGAGGAGCAGCAGGCAAATCTATATTGCTTTCTGCCTACCGGAGAGCAGGATCTGTTACTTAGGTCTGCTCATAGTGCTCAGTGTGTGATTCATCTGGTCTAGGGAGTGTTCCACACTGGTCCAATAGGGAGGTATATTGGGCAGTGGAGGAAATTGGACCAATGGGTACACAGGCTTTGGTACAGCCCCAGTGATTGGCACAGACTGATTGTCTTGGTGCATTGTGTGGTGCGATATAAAAGCCAGGAGAACATGTGCTGCAGGGTCTTCGGCTGGTAAGCAGAGTCCCAGGGGGAGGGTGGTGGCTGCCTCCTCCTCTGTAGCAGTGGCACGCACTCACAGGTAGTTGGCATGGGGACCAGGAAGGAAGGAGCTGAACCCAGAGGTCTATGAGAGCTGACTGAAGGTGTAGAGACAATGAAGACCTTCCAAAAACAGTATTGTGAATACAGGGGATCATGTCTAGGGGCCTGACCTGAGGGGGGCCACCCCGGTGTAGGATAGTCAGAGGACAGGTGTCAGCAGGTGGAGTGAAAGGGGGTGCTAGTCATGTATCCCAAAGATAATTCATACTAACAAGTCATCTACATTGAGACTTAATCCTAAGTTAATCCTAAATTAATCTAAGTGGCAAGGTGAGTCAGCAGCCTGGCTGCATCTTCAGACAGGAGTTCTCATCTATTGTGAATAGTTCAAGTTGGAGTATCCCACTCTTCCCTTCTCCCATCCCTAATTTTAAAAAAAACACAAAAACAACTACATCTCCTAAACTGTTCATTGACTGAGCCAAATTGTTAAATTGTGCATACTGCAGTTGCTAACGGTAACCCATGGGGATCCCAAGGTGTACAATCCAGCATTCCTCAAGGGGGCAGTGCTACATAAGGAATCCTTGTTTGCAAATGTTACAGAATTTGGGGTTCTAGATTAGCAAATCTGGGCAATTGTGAAGTCTGAGCGTGACCGGGGGGGGGGGGGGGGGGAGACAGCTTTCTGGTTGCAGATGCAAAATTGACGCTAACTTCTATTTTAATCATGCGGGAGAACTTATATATATTACTTTAAGAAACTCAGTCCTGCCATGTACTCACCCCTCTTATTTGTATGTACTGTAAGAGTCGGTTCACACTAAGGCGACACGACTCTGTACTATTTCGGGGGCGACTTGTGCATTGCCATGAACCACGACTTCGGAGCGACTTGCAGGGACTTCACATAATGGAAGTCTATGCAAGTCGCTCCGAGGTCGCCCCGAAGTAGTACAGGACCCTTTTTCTAAGTCGGAGCGACTTGTGTCGCTCCTATTAGAACAGGTCCTGTAGCGGTCAATGGACCGCGAGGGAGCGCGACTTGTCAGGCTGACAAGTCACCTGACAAGTCGCGCTAGTGTGGACCGGCACTAACACTGGCAAAATCTGTTCATGTTTTTATATCTAAAGATTGTATAAAAAATATTGAAAGTTAAAATTTACAAATATTTGATATCTATTAACTTAATACTGTTTTAGCTTTTATATCCATTAGGAAATTGGCAGCAATGTTGTAAGTTTTGCTATGTTTTTATCTGCTAATAAAGATTTTAGTGTATTTTTAGCAAAAATATTGTTTTGATAATCATTTGCGCAAATATCGCAGGGCCTTAAAAATCTGTAGCACCTTCTTTTTAATCTACTGGTCATGTGCTTTCAGAAAATATATGGTTTGGAGGGTCTTTTATAAACTGTAAATGGCATAAGGGGAAAACGAAAAAGCAAAAATTGCAAAAATAATCTGGCCAGCTGAGTTTAAAAGTGGAGTGCAGGGCCTGGCAGAGAAAGGGTTAAGGAACCTGCAGCCTCTGGCATCCTTAACCAGTAAACAACATAGTTGTTAAGGAGTGGGCAGCTGTCGCTTCCTCGACAACTGATAAGTTATCAGTTGTCAGCCATGCCAATATTAAAATAAAATAACGTGGGGTCCCCCCCAAAATTCATACCAGACCCTTATCAGAGCATGCAGCCCGACAGGTCAGAAAAGAGGGGGACAAGCTCTGCCCCCCAAAGCACCTTATCCTCATGTTGATGGGGACAGATTCCGAAAAGCCCCACACCCCCAGACCCCCACAACTACTGGCCAGGGTTGTGGGGAAGAGGCCCTTCTCCCCATCAACATCAACAAGATCCTTTTTTTTACATTTTGGCGTGGAGGTTCCCCTCAAAATCCATAACAGACCCAAAAGGACTGGTATGGATTGGGGGGACCCCCGTGCCATTTTTTTTCTTAATTTTTCATTGCTGGCATTTTTTTTAAGCCAGCTGACAGCTGATGACTCATTGGTTGTTAAGGAAATGGCGGCCGCCCATGGAGCCCATTTACTGGAGCCCTGGTGTTGAACACAGTTTTCCATTCATCTCCCTCTTTTATCCGAATAAGATTGTAGGTCCCCTGTATGTTGATTTTCATGAAAATTTTAACCCATAGAGATGATCAGACAGCTCCGTTATTAGCAGCAGTGGGTATCTTTGTTTCTGTGACAGCATTCAGACCTACAAACACCTAAAAACTGACCTTCTTTATTTATCTCTGTCTCCTGAAGAAAAGCTTTGTTCACTCCAGACCAACCTATGCTTATACTGCAGGAAACCTTCAGATTTCTCTTGCCAATAAGAATCAAAAATTAAATATCCATCTAGCCTTTTCCTGCATAACTGCCTCATCCAGCCAAGCATGTCTGTCATCCAGAGGCCCTAAATGCCCCAAGGTCTCACCCTGCTACCCCAAGCCCGATGCAAAAGGCAAGAATGGAAGTCAAGCTTCAAGCCATCAATAACTCTGGGGCATGCAGGTGCTTCATTGACATTTACCTTGGAAGAGATCTTCAGATTCCTCTTGCCCATAAGAAGCAGGAGTTAAACATCCATCTGTTATGGGATTCATCCAACATTTCCAAAGTTGGGACCCATTATCCAAGTAACTGCTCCTTCTCTAACCGTAACTAGTACAGACCACCAAGAGTTTTTATGTTTTAAAGTCCTGAGTTTTCCAGTTCTTGATAATCCTCAGAATGCCTTGGCTGGAGGCACATAACACCCAGATTTATTGGAACAATAGAAATATGACCTTCCAATCAACTTACTGTCTGCAGCACAGTCTGGGAAGTAGCATTAACATATATAAACATACTGTAAACCCAGCATGCAATTCCAGTACAAAATATTTTGGCTAAAAGAAGGGCACCTTTAAAGCAGGTAGGAAGGCAGTAATGGCAACTGGTCTCATCACTCCTTGGCAAATAGGAGAAGAAATGGAAACAGTGACTGATTTTATCTTCCTAGGCTCCAAGATCATGGCAGACCATGACTGTAGCCATGAAATTAGGAGACGCTTGCTTCTTGGGAGGAAAGCAATGGCCAACCTAGACAACATTTTAAAAAGCAGAGACATCACCCTACCGACAAAGTGCCGTATAGTCAAAGCTATGGTGTTTCCAGTGTAGCACTGCCCCCTTGAGGACTGCTGTATATTACACTTTTGGGTCCCCCTGGGTTACACTGACATTCACAATTTAACACTTTACTTCTTGGCTCAGTCAATGATCAGTCCCGTGGTTTGTAGTTGTTTTTGGTGTTTTATTTTAAATAGGGATGGGAGAAGGGAATAGTGGGATACTCCAAATTAACTATGCACAAAGTTGGGAGGACATCTATCTGTAGATCCAGCCAGGCTGTTGATCCACCTTGCCACTTAGGTGGATTTAGGGTTAAATCTCTTTTCAGATGACTTGATGAACCACTGTTATCTTCAGGACGCTCTCCTAGTATCCTCTCTCTTGACCACTGACACCCATCCACTGACTATCCTACTCCGGGGTGGCCCCCCTCAGGTCAGGCCCCTTGACACGATCCCCTGTACTCCCGATACTGTTTTTCTAGGGTTTCCAGTGTCTCCCCCTCCTCGGTCAGCTTTCTTTGACCTCCGGGGGCAGCTCCGTTCCTCTGGCCCTCAGGACAACCTCCTGATGCCACTGCTACAGAGAAGGCAGCCGCCACCCTCCCTCTGGGACTCTGCTCATCAGCCAAAGACCCTGTAGCACATGTGTTCCTGGATTTTTACAATATCCCAGAATGCACCAAGACAGCCTGTCCTTACCAATCACCAGGACTGCATCAAAGCCTATGCATCCATTGGTCAGGTTTCCTCCCATGGTCCAACATGCCACCATATTGGACCAGTGTAAAATACTCCTCTAGACTCAACGAATCACATACTGAGCACACTGAGCAGACCTAACTCACAGATCTTGCTCTCTGCTAGACAGAAAGCAATATAGATTTGCCTGCTGCTCCTATGATAGGCAGACAGAGCCAAAAACTATACTCTCTCACTAGCACCTACCTAGGAGGGTGATAAACCAGTAGTAACCTATGGCTGTGAAAGTTGGATCATGCTTTTATGCTGATCCAACTTTCGAAGAATTTATGCTTTTGAACTATGGTGTTGGAGAAGACTCTTGGACAACAAGATGATCAAATCAGTCAATCTTGAAGGAAATCAACCCTGGATATTCACTGAAAGGACATATCCTGAAGCTGAAACTCAAATACTTTGCTGGGAAACATGGAAGGAAAAAAGAGAAGGACAACAGAAAACAAGATGGATAAATAGCATAATCGAAACAATGAACATGAAGTTAAGCAAGCTCCGGGAGGCAGTGGAGGACAGAAAAAGCCTGGAGCTATTCTCTATGAGGTCACGAAGAGTTGGACATAGCTAAATGACTGAACAACAACAAGGAAGGGGGTACGATTCCTATAAAAGGACAAGGCCTTCTTCCAGTGGGGTAATTACAGTAATTTTACCATAGAAATGATCTGCATAAAAATAAAATAATTTCCGCATACTGGTGAGGGATTTAGGAATTCTGCTTGACTGTTTTTTAATATGGTAAAAATGTACGGTATGTTGGCAATTACATCTCCTGGCAGTTCCTCAGGCAGGTGGTATGGTTTAGGACCGTCTGTGTGCTTTGTCTATTCTTACCTTATTTAAAGGAACTGAGAGCTGCTATGCAGAGATTACCTGGTACACTACATCAATTCTGCCAATGGTATTAATTCTGCAATCCCTTTGAATCAGGAGCATGTGACCTGTCCTCCAGATCTGCTAGTTTAGGTTTGATCTGTTGAAGTTCATCATGTGAATTGTGGGACTCCATCAATAAATTATACTGTATGTACAATCTTCTGTCCTTTATTCAAAGTAGTTTACTCTATCTCCAATACCAGAGATTTCTGTTTTAAAATGAAGATAGAGTTTGGATTACTAAGGGCAAATAGACTGTTTACTTGCAAAGCAAGTCATACTTTGCAAGAGAGGTTTCCCCAGAGCTTAATGAATGAGGTCAAGTTCCATTGACTTTCATCATCCAGTCACCTAAAAGCAAAAATTCCGTTTTTTTTAGCTTGCACGTGACTGGGTATTTGCAAAGTTAAATTTCACCACATTTACTATGGATACATTCCTTTTGCAAAGTGAACAGCCTATTTTACTATATCTGAGAGATGTGACACTCTTAGTGAAAATATTATATATATTTTTATGTTTTTATACTGATTCAGGCTACACCACATTTTTATTTATTTTGTGTTACAAGCTTTCCCTGTAAGAAAAGGAGACTATTATTAAGAAAGTGGTGTTTTTGGGGTTTTTGTTTGTTTGAGGGGTTTTCTATTTTAATTAAGATGCTCAGGGTTCAGCATTCACTTGTTTCTGATAATTTTTTAGGGGCTTCTTCTGTTTGCAGCAGACTGCTTTATTTGCAAATAAGATAAAACTAAGATCATTGTTATTTAAAAGATAAGTATCTTCAATGTTGCCCCCCCACCCCAGAAAAAATAGCCTCCCATAGACTTTAATTGGGTTTGGTGCTAAATTCGAGTTCTGTGGACCTCAAAAGTGGATTCAAACTGAACCCACGCTTATCCCTACTGGCAATTTACTGTATATAGATCATTATCTACCAGTGAACAAAGGTTGGTAAGTCTGTATATGACTAAAATTAGCTCCAGTACTCATCACTATACTCATACAATATGTGGTGCAATGCATTCATTTTTAGAAGAGTGAAGGATCTTAACCCTCTTTCTTTAAAGATTTCTTAGTGTGATAACACGCTTATGTGACTGCCAGAGGTGCTTATTTGTTTTCTCTTGTTGTATATAAACATCCCCATAAATAAAATTGGCAGAGATCTGGCAATGACCTATTGTATGTCTGACGGTAGCCCCAGTTCTATCTTACAAGGCATTGTTAGGAAGAACCTTGAATAGGAAGGTTAGAAAACCTACTCTATATATTCTCCCCTTGTTTTCCCTTTCTTTTATATCCTTTCCCCCCTCCCCCCTTCCTTGTTTTTCCCTCTCCCTTCTTTTTTTCTCCCCCTTTTTCCTTTTTCTTTTCCCTCTTTTTCCCTTTCCCCATTCCGTTTCTTTTTTTCCTTCTTTCCTATTTTTTTGGGCTTTACAAGTCAAAAATATATATTTTTTGTCAATAATTTATGGGATGTAGATACTAGTTTACATTTCTCTTTTTATTCTAACACAATCAAATTCCCTTTTAAAGAAACAATCATACAGTTAGTACATTATATTATCACAAATATTGGTACATCTGTCTTTACACGAAAATTACCTTTAACAGCATCTCGGGCTTAGTTCGTAGGGTTCAATATGGAATTGGCCCACCTTTTGCAGCTATAACAGCTTCAACTCTTCTAGAAAGGTTGTCCACAGAGTTTAGGAATGTGTCTATGGGAATGCTTGATCATTCTTCCAGAAGCGCATTTGTGAGGTTTTGCACTGATGTAGACGAGAAGGCCTGGCTTGCAGTCTCTGCTCTATTTCATCCCAAAGGTGTTATATCGAGTTGAGGTCAGGACTCTGTACAGGCCATTCAAGTTCCTTTACCCCAAACTTGCCCATCCATGTCTTTATGAACCTTGCTTTGTGCTCTTAGGAAGAAAGGGCAAAACTGCCTCAAATACCCCTCATGGACTAGAATGACAAATTCCTTGGTAAAATCATATAAATGTTATTAACATGTCATTTTAAAAGGTACAGTTATGTGTCTCTATGACAGGGGACACGTGACATGTTTCGGACTTAACAGGGTGATGTCCTTCTTCAAAGGCTGCATCCAAATTCATCCATACATCTGAACAAGATAATAAAAGCAATATTTCAAGATATAATCAATGCATGCTGTTTAGTAATGTTTGCATATATATTGCAGTACTCACGATTCCTTAAAGAATTGGTGTGTAAAAACACAGTCCAATGTCAGCTCATGAAAGAGCCATTAAAGTGAACACTGCTGGTGCATGGTGGCAACAGGTCTCAGTTTTGAGGGAAATTTTGCAGTAGATGTGTGGTGCGATGTGCAGGCTATCTGCACATCGCATGAGGGGTATTTGAGGCAGTTTTGCCCTTTCTTCCTATGTGTTATTATTTATATGGACATGAAAAACCCATTCCCATGAGTCTGGGTCCCATTTATCTTTTTTTGCTTTGTGCTCTGGTCCAAATAATTTGGTGGAGGGGGGATTATGGTGTGGAGTTGTTTTTTAGGGGTTGGGCTTGGCCCCTTAGTTCCAGTAAAATTAATTCTTAAGGCATCAGCATACCAAGACATTTTGAACAATTTCATGCTCCCAACTTTGTGGCAACAGTTTAGGGATAACCCCATACTGTTCCAACATGACCAGTGCACACAGCAAGTTCCATTAAGACATGGATGAGCGGGAGGGGAGACTGTGAGCCAGGCCTTCTCATCCACATTAATGCCTAACCTCACAAAAGCACTTCTGGAAGAATAGTCAAGCATTCCCATAAACACATTCCTAAACATTGTGGACAGCCTTCCCAGAAGAGTTGAAGCTGTTATAGCTCCAAAGGATGGGCCAACTCTATATATTTGAACCTACGGACTAAGTTGGGATGCCATTAACGTTCATGTGCGTGGAAAGACAGGCATTCCAATACTTTTGGTAATATAGTGTATATGGACATGCTAAAACCTAGATGGACATCTCTGTCTGACCTAATTTGAGAGTAAAAAAAAAAAAATTCAAAATGGATGTGGCTAAATAAATGTTTGATTACTTAACATGAGACCATGTTAGGGGCATGAACCTTTTAGAAGATTAGGTTGTGTTAAAATTGTTTCTTCATCTGTCTCAGTACAGAGAAGGGGGCAGGGAGACTGCAATTTCACTGTGTGAGAGCTAATTGGAGGAAAGGAACACACCACCTTCACACAGCATAACTGTGTTGTAAATAGACAAGCTCCTTTCTGAACTATTCCTCCCCCCCCTCCCTCCTGACACAAATTTATCTCATGTGTTGGGAAAACTTCTCAGAGGTGATTGATGCTGATAGCAGAGGAATGAAGCACTAGAGAGTAGTGTTGAGCGAACACGGACTGTATTATTCGGGTCCGTACCGGATAATTGGATTTTTGTTACCCGGACACGGACCCGAAAACTTTACTGTATGTTCGGGTTTAAAATCCGTGTTCGGTAATTTTATTTCCTGCTTTGTATGTAATGGCGCGCTTTTAATGGCGGGCTTTCAACAGCCAATCAACAAGCGTTTAACTGGTGTGCGCCATCACAGCCATGCCTACTAATGTATTAGTAGCTGTGATTGGCCAGCTGAAGCATGTGACCCAGGTCTTTATAAGCTCGAGAGACACAGCGCGGTGCGTCAGTCTGCTGTAGTGTAGGGAGAGAGCACACAGAACGGTGCTGGCTGCTGCTGATTAGGGACAGACAGGGTAAAACAACATTGTGCTGAAAAGAATGCAGGGACAGGTCGGAGTGTAGGCAGGGAAAGATATTTGAGCATTTTAGGGACATGCTGGAGAGATTAGGCAGGGAGAGATTAGGAGACACAGGACAGAACAATCGTCCATTAGCGATCTACATCGATTTTGCTGTGTGGGGGGTGGTGCAGTGAACAATCTTTTTGCCCTCACTTGAGCCCACTGAGGAGGAGGAGGGAGAAAAAAATATATTTTTATCAGTCTGTTGTGTGCAGCGTTCAGCTATGTGCTTAGTTCAAAATCCATGACAGGGATTTACAACCACTTTAAGAAAGGACCAAATGTATGGCTATCCTAGTCATAAAAAAAATGCAGTTCCAAAAAAGTAACTCAAACCGTTCAGTCAGATTAACATATGCATGGTCTTTATTAGTAATATTAAATCTGTTTGCTAAGCATCTCTTAATTGTTCACATGATCACTTATTCCTGTACTGTTTCACTGAAGAAAATCTTTAACAGGTTTTGGCGCTTTTATCATGATAACGTGGTCATTTATCCTGATACAATCAATGGCCTATATGAAGTTTCACCGACATATGCTGGTTTTACTTAGTGTTATGATTCTTGGTTATTTTGCTGCTGGTCTTTCAGTTGTCTGAATAACAAACTGTGATCTGAAGAGATATATGAAGAGATATTTTGTGGCTTTCCACATGCATTCATCATTAGGTAAAAGGGCTAAAGTTTAATCACATCAGATTACTGGCCCCAGACACTGATGACTTTACAGAGCATTCTTCTCTAACCGCTATTCTCAATAAAAGAAAAAACATGTCTTTCTCTATTATATGCTCTGAATGAGCAGAACAAAAGCAGTGATATACTGTGCCTGAAAACTATGAAGTTAACTTAAAGTAAATCAAAGACTTAAAATAGTATGGCAATCACAATATCTTTGGTTGTAAGGGGGCTCATGAAAATAAAGCACATATAATTTATATTCATTTGGTTTTCTTTGTAAAAAAAAAAAAAAAAATGAATAGAACACTTGCCCAATCACATACTAATACCCAATGCACAATTTAGTTGGGCTTGAGTTAGTATAATGTATTATATCATCACAGATAGCCTAGTCTGACTAGACTGTGCCAGCTAAATTCAATAACATACAAGTTGTTCAAGCTATCTTGTGGTGCTAAGGCTATTGATACTAGCATACTTGAACAGCTATAGTCTTTGGCTTTAAAGAAACCTTATCGAGTAAGTCAAACACAATTTTAAAGATAATTTGATGTGCTACATATAAAAACAACTCCTAGGTGCGGGTTTATTGTCATGTGTGTCTTTTTTTTTTTCAGGTATTTGAAATTTCTATAATGATGAATTATATAATTTGAAAAAATTGGGGATCAAACAGCATTAACAATATTACCTGTGCAGGGCTGCCATCAGGGGTGGGGGGCGGGACGGGACATCTGATACAAATGTAGGGGGCCCAGCCATTTCAAGGGGCCTGGAAGGGCCAGGAGAAGGCAGAAGCGGGTGAAGGGAAGCTGTGTTGTGCTTTGGCTGTACATCTCCTTTAACTTCCCATTTAAAGCCGTTTTTGGCACCAAATTGGCTCCTCAATTTGCAATGTTCCTAATTAATAACATACGTGACCTAATGCGCCAACACCTGCCACCTAATCTAATTGCGTCCCCCCATATGAGAGGGGGTGTCTGTTCCTCCTCTCCCAGTATCAGCCCCTAGTACGGTCCATGGCCACCGTTGAAGTCACGCATGAATGAGACCTCCAAGATCACGCTAATGCGAGACAGACCGTCCGCACATGCGCAGAAACCACCAACCACGATACTGATGGCAGACCAGGGCTGAACAATCACGTAACAGCCAGCGCTCAGGACAGGAGCAACAGCCAACATAGATGCTCACAGGCCAATCAGCCCCAGCATCCTCTGGCCAAAGTCCCGAATCTGCCATCAACGCATCAATCATGAGACCAACAGGGACCAACAGTACAACAATAGCACAGGGACCTCTACAGATCAGAGACAATAAAAAATGAAAGCAACATGTGTCAGCTTTGTGAAAACAAGAGCTGAGACAAGGTAGGGAGACCTCCTTAACAAGTAGGGGCTGTGAAAGAAAGGAAGGAGGGCTGTTTGTGTACAGGGAGGGACCAGAGTTGTATGTGCGTTTAGAGATGTGTGTATGTGGGAAAGCTGACATATATACAGGTGTGAGGGGGGCTGAGTAACTATTGGTGTGGGATGTACTGAGTGCGTACAGATGTGAGTGGCTGAGTGTGTACAGGAGTGAGGGGGGCTGAGTGAGTATAGGATTCAGGGGGGCTGAGTGAGTATAGGTGTGAGGTGTGTATACAGGTGGTGGCTATATGTGAATAGTGGAGGGAGGGGGCTGGCCATGTCAGATAGACTTAAAAAAGCCCCATGATTTCTAATTGCACCCCTGCTTAGCCCCCCCCCCCCAGACAACACAAACCGAGTGACTGGGGTGAAAAATGGAGGGATTTTCTGCAGTGTGTAGGGAGCATTTGAAAGCAAGTCTCTAGATTTTGGCTTGGTACATGTGGGACAGAGCAGAAAGATCAGTGCTGGACACCCAGGGGTAGTCGCCTAGGTTTAGAGGAGGTCTGGCCTGGGTCACAAAGTAGGGGAGAACCGAGGAGTGGAGATCAAGACCTCCTCTGGAAAAAGGATCCTGCAGAAATGCAATGATCACAAGTAAGGTGGCTTACACAGCACAGTCCACGGGGAAGTGCCTTGATGCCCTACATTTAGGAAGGGGATCTGGTGTAATCACAAAATGACTTCAGTGTCTAATTCCAAGTTCACTCTAAGATGTCCTCCGCAAAGGCCAACACATAATAGTGGGGGCAGGAAGGGAAGCTTTCCCCACACAGTGTTTATATGTGGGGAGGGATTTGTTTTGCCTCTGGCTGGTCCTGCACTATTTACAGTCAGTGCAAGGAGGCAAAGAAGACACTGCAGGGTGGCCCAACAACATCAATGCCTACTGCCAGGTACCTCAATGGTGAGCCTGGAGTTGTGCAGTGATGTTAAAACAGGTGTGCTGGTAACTGGAAGTGAAATCTCAGTTGCAAAAGATGATCAGGTGTGCCCATAACATGGGGGGGGGGGGGTTCGGGGGTGCAGTCTGGAATCTTTGCACTAGGCGCTGAATAACCTTGTCTCAGCACTGCCGCCTGGGCCCAACCAACGGGACTGAGTTGTTGCTGCTGTAGTAACTAGCAATTGCTAAAGCAGGGTGGCTGTGGAATGAGCAGATGCAGCTCACATAATTCCGGCTGCAGGAGGAGGGTGGAGTGATATCATTTGAACTCTGCTTCTTCCTGCAGACCAGATGCTGGTTTGGGCACCAATGGGCAGTGGTAGAGCTGCGCTGAAAGTAGCCTGCAGGACCGTACAGTGCTCACTGTGGACAGATTTGGAGACAAGCTGTTGGACATCACAATAGTAAATTGTTTGACAATGTTTCCTGTGCTATGACTGTCTTTTTGGATTGGGCTTTTTATGACTATTGTGATGGAATTTGGACACCGCGACTGGGTATCTCCTCCAAGAATCTGCTTCCTAAGCTCTGGAACACGTGATCCGTGAATCTGTCTATAGTTACCCTAAGAACTCGACAGTACAAGTTTTGGAGTCAAACCAGAATTGAGCTGTTTTCGAAACACAAGCAGAAGTAAATATACACTCTGACAACCCCTCCCCCTTAGTCAATACACACAAACATACACATCCCATAATAAGCTTACTCAAGGCAGACAGGAACAATAGAACAATGGAATGCAGGTATTCAACAATAACAAACCCCCACCCCACTAGCAAGGGTCTATGAAACACGTTTGCAATATCCTAGCAATCTGCAATAAATCTTTATGTATTTCCTGAGGTACACTGTTCAGAAATATTACAGTCCCAAGTGAAAGAGCCCCTCACTCTTTCAACACAAACCACACATATAGAACCCAGGATAACCGGGGTAACATGAAAGGCTGAGTCCAGTGTGGTAGTACAGCGAGTCTGATTAGTGCAGACCCGACTGGGGTTCTTGGTCACCCTGTGCCCCTAATAGACACAGGGTGACTTACACATAAGAGGTGCTGGGGAAGCTGGACAAGTAGTCTCTCAACCTCCCAGAAGCAATCTGGGTTCCACAAGCCCCACAACCAAAGTGACTCACGTCACAACTTTCTCTTATCTCTCTGGGATTGGGCTGTCTCTTCGCTGGGTAGGGATGTCTCTTTGCTGGATTTGGCTGTCTCTATGCTATATGGGGAATCTCTTTGCTATGTGGGGATGTCTTTTTGCTGGATATATGGGGATGTCTCTGCTGGATTTGTAGTCTCTCAACCTCCCAGAAGCAATCTGGGTTCCACAAGCCCCACAACCAAAGTGACTCACGTCACAACTTTCTCTTATCTCTCTGGGATTGGGCTGTCTCTTTGCTGGGTAGGGATGTCTCTTTGCTTAATTTGGATGTATCTTTTCTATATGGGGCTGTCTTTTTGCAGGATTGGGATGTATTTTTGCTGAATACATGGGGATATCTCTTTGCTGGATGGGGATGTCTCTTTGCTGGATTGAGCTGTATCTTTGCTACATAGTTATATAGTTACATAGTTAGTAAAGTTGAAAAAGCCCATCTGGCTCAACCAATAAAAAACAAAACAAAAAAACAGTAAAGAAAACCCAACCATACAATCCCATATACACAATCCTATACCCACAGTTGATCCAGAGGAAGGCGAAAAAACCCCAGCAAAGCATGATCCAATTGGCTACAGCAGTGGAAACAAATTTCTTACTGATCACCCATGAGGCAATCGGATATTCCCTGGATCAACTTTACCTATAAATATTAGTACCCATTTATATTATGTACACCCAGGAAGAATTCAGGCCTTTTTTAAAGCAATCTAGTGAGCTAGCCAGAACCACCTCTGAAGGGAGTCTATTCAACATTTTCACACCTCTTACGGTGAAGAAACCTTTCCATATTTGGAGACGAAATCTGTTTTCCTCTAAATGTAAAGAGTGCCCCCTTGTACTCTGTGTTGACCTTAAAGTGAACAACTCAACACCAAGTGCACTATATGGACCCCTCATGTATGTATACATGTTGATCATATCTCCCCTTAATCTCCTCTTCTCAAGACACAATACATTCAGTCCCTTTAATCTTTTCTCATAGCTGAGCTCCTCCATGCCTCTTATCAGTTTTTTCCCTGCTGTCCTAAGTATGGACAAGCACTGATATTTGAAATAAGATGATTTTTTTCTTATATACATTTTTTAATTGAATGCCCTTTTAGCCCCTCTGGGGAATCACTGGACGGGTCTCTCCCTATTGGTGATCCTTGTGGGATGGTGGTGTGCAGCCTGGACTACTTTCTGGAGGGAGCTCTCAGGACCTACCTTGAACACACCCTATGCCTTATGCTTAATAGCTCTGACTGGACAACTTCTCCCAGCCCTTCTAATATAGGACTGTGGGTACGTCTCCTGGGACCTTCCACAAGACAACAAATTTCTTGCTATCTCCACTATCCATAGCCCATGGGTAATCCCTCCACGGAAAACCAGAAGAGATCGAAAGTGAGAATCTTTCTCTGGCCTGAGATTTAGTCTCCTTTGATGGCCTTTTTTAACCCTTACAGACATACCCTGGGTAAGCGTGTTTTACATCTATATGAACCCTTTTGCAAGATTCCTTTTGCCATGTAGTATATCTTGTGCAATTGAGTAGAGACACCCTTGGGAATTGTTAACTGCTATATATCCACTTGTGTCGTTTTACTTTTTTTTTTGTCTTGCTACTATAATGTTGTATTGGACCAATATGATGATACATACTCCTTTAAATACATAATGCACATTGTTTGATTTCTTGTATATTTCATTTTTCAATAGACAGATATACCCTGTGCTACATCCCATGAAGAAGGAAAATTATTTTCCGAAACATGTTGGGTCCTTTGGTACCGTAATGCTATCCTGTATCATAAAATTGTCTTGTAATAGGTTTATACATTGTGACGTGAGTCACTTTGGTTGGGGGGCTTGTAGAACCCCAATTGCTTTAGGGAGGTTGGGAGACTCCTTGTCCCGCATCCCCAGTCCCTCTTATGTGTAAATCACCCTGTGTCTATTAAGGGGCACAGGGTGACCAAAAACCCCAGTCAGGCCAGCTCTGCACTAATCAGACTCTTGCTAGTGGGGGTGGGGGTTTGTTGTTGTTGAATACCTGCATTCCATTGTTATATTGTTATTATGGGATGGGTATGTTGAGTGGATTGACTAAGGGGGAGGGGTTGTCCCAGAAGTGTTCATCTCCATGTGCTTTGTGTTTGAATAAACAGTTTGATTCTGGATGACTACAACGCTTGTACTGTCGAGTTCTTGGGGTAACTATAGCCAGAATCACGGATCCCGTGTTCCAGAGCTTAGGAAGCAGGTTACTGGCGGAGATACCCAGTCGGTGGTGTCCGGATTCCGTCACATACATGTTTGCTCTTTAGCTGTTCCAGCAGTGCCATTACTCCAGTCAATGTCTGGGTAGTTAAAATCCTCCATTATTATCACTGTCCCTGCCCTTGCAGTCCTTTCTATCTGTACCAGGAGCTGAGTCTCCACCTCCTTATTAATACTGGGAGGTCTCTAACAAACTCCAATGATAATCTTTGTATTACGCGCACCCATGTGCATTTCCACCCATACTGCTTCAGACTCATCACACTCTCCATCAACTAGGTCATCGTTCACACTCACTTTGAGATCACTTCTCACATAGAGACAGACACCGTCACCCCTCCGTTTTACCCTGTTTTGCTACATGGCACTGTCTCTTTGCTGGATTGGGATATCTCTTTGCTGAATATATGGGGATGCCTCTTTGTTGGAATGGTCTGCCCTTTGCTGAATAGATTTTTCTTTTTTGTTGTTTTCTTAGATCTGCTAGGGGAGGACAAATAAAGGGGAGGGGGCATTGAGAAGTGCACTTAGTGTTAGTGAAATGAGAGTCTGCCTTGTCATCATGGCGGGCTTCATATTATTTGGCCAAAATATAATTCCTTACTGTTAGATCTTAAAAGCACTGATGACTTTGAATACACTTTGCATTTTTATATATTACGTTGTTAGTGTTAAAAATAAAAGTGGGTGCACTGAAGGACTCAGTAGGGTGGCTGGTGTGCGGATTTGGGGGATTGGATGCGGGCAGGCACTGGGGAATGTTGGTGGTCAGGCTCGGGGAGGCCCAGGCCTAAAGCTGTGTAAAGAGCCCAAAAATGTCTGATGGCTGCCCTGCACCTGTGCATGAGATAAATGAAAAGATTACAAGTTTTCCAAATCTTTTAAAACTACCAGAATATTGGAAACAGTTAATACATTTCCTGATTGCTTAACATGTTAACTTGTTTCTGGAGTTTAGGAACTGAATCAGTTCTCAAGGTCAACCTCAACACATCTGAAATCACTTTTTTGTTTTTGCATATCAAACTTCTGGTATGTTCCTTTGAAAGGAGACTTTTTCTCTTTTTGTAACCTCTGATAGTTTGGAATATAAAATTTCAACTTCAAAATTACTGTTGCGTGCCCTAGAGATAGAAAATTATTAAAGTATTTAAACTATAATTGCCAGTTGTTTGAATGAGGATTTATATGCGACTACAATTTTTATATGGATGTCTAATAAGTTTACTTTATAGTCAGTGTTAAAAGAGTTTTGACCTTTTGTGGAGCACTCAAAACATGCTTTATAATCCCGTTAGATTAAACCATGCATTCTGATTTATTCTAAATAAACCAATGCCTGGGATAGAGTCAATATAAAAGACAAATGCCATGGGGATTTTCTATATGTGGCTAATGCTTTTGCATTTATAGAAATAATATAAATTATCTTTTTTTAAGACACATATATAATAATGTAGTTTTGCAAAAAGAACAGTGGCAAAGCTGTGAATGTCACTCATCAATAAGCACTCTGATCTTACAAATGGAAGATTTTACTGGAAAGAAGTGATTAATGGTCTTTCCCTACAGGCTAAGAGGCAGAGGATGATTTTTTTTTTTGCTTGCCATATATTGTTTTGTTTTTGGTTTACTGTGTTATTATATCTTGAAATATGGTGTTGCTGATGAAAACAAGGCAGGAAATCAAAGGTATTTCTGTAACCTAAAAATGCTGATCAATGATTTTTTTCTCTTTTGTAAAAAATAAATACAAATAGAAAATCTGTTGCAAAGGATGTCAGGGAGAAGAGAACAAAACTGACACAAAATTGAATCATGTTAGTCACTGATTTTATGCCGATAAGGTTGAATATCAGAGAGACGGTAAATTCATGCAGGGTAAGCAGCAGCAGGAAAAATAAAGCAAAAGGTTTATGTTTACTGTGAAGTATGGGTCTCACTTCTGCACAAAATACTGTATATACCTTATATATAGGGATGGGGTTCCATTTTGCCAGTCTCATGGGTTTGTGGTGAATCCTACATTTTTTGAGGTTCATGGATCCTGCAAAATAATGGGTGAATTTTCCATAGTGGCTCCATTCACAAAAGCATCTTGCATGCCATATTAAGGTGTTCAGAAACATTCTTCAGAACGTGAAGAAGCTTGCTTGAAACCATGCAGGCGAAACATGTAAACTGTGGGACACACCACCATGGCCCTTTAAGCACCTTCCCACTGGGGTTAGATGGACAGAACCTGAAGCACTAGGAACCAGGAATGATTTGTTCAAGAGCAGAGCATTGCTAGCTGACACAGCAGAGCAGCTGATTGCCAGGGGAATACACAGTGATTGAAAACAGGGTCACTGACAGGCACAAACTGATCAGTCTTACAGTGGGGATTGTAATAGGAGAGCAGCAGCTTCTCAGTGGAGACTGCGAGATTCAATGTACTGTAAGTCGGCTTTATGCCACTACACTGCTGCTGCAGTGCCCTTTATCCAGGGCTGCTGATGGGGAGGAGCACCGGTTCTCTTGTAGGGGGCTTGAGCACTCCAAGGTGAGTTTGTTATCTCTGTAACTTTGTTTCTCTCCCTGCAGTTCTTCCTATACTCCTTGTCCCAACCTGTATATTTTTTCATATCTCTCCCCCATTGCTCTGTCTTCCTGACACAGTCACAGCTGATTACCTGCATTTCCATGGGGTTATGAATTTACTGATATGCGGGTTCCATAGCTGACTGTTATCTTGTCCCAGTGGTGTTTAGTGTGCTTTATGTAGCTGGGCTTCCCACTCCACTCCCCCAGACTGCTTCCTGACCTATGCAACTTTGCTTCTTCTCCCTTTCACTGTCAGTTCCCTCTGCATCCATGTATCAACTCCTTCTATTTAACCATTTACTAACTGGACTGGCAGTAGTAAACTCAATTTTTCTATCTTGTATCTATAGGCAAGCCTATAATAGGACTTACTAGTAGGTACAGTGAATATCTTCTAAATGTAGCAGCTGGCGATAGCACCGGTGCATGTGCACTGCACTCTCAATGGATGACATACCATCCATTGAGAGAGCTATGCTGTGACCATGACAACCACGCGCATGTGTTTGAGTTACATCATCACAGTTTGGCCAAACGACTGGAGCCCAAGAAACCAGAGAGAAGACCAGATGAAGATGGAATTCGTCTTAGTAGTGACAGCACACCACTGGCAGGTCTTTGGTAAAGTAAATTAAAACCCTTACTAAATGTTCTGTAAGTAGCTAAATGCTGCAAATCTTGTAGAATATGGGGGGGGGGGAAGGGTGAAGGGAATGATTTTTACCTTTTCTTATCCTTTCTTACATCTTGTTGATATCCTCTAGTGATTAGCTGAACACCCCCCCTGCTCGGTTCGCACCAGAACATCTTGAACAGGGGAAATGTTCTAGCAAATAGGGGAACTCTATCAAAGTCTATGGAACACGAACATGAAAAATCAAAATTCCTAATTTTAAAGGCTTGAATGCAAGTTATTGGCCCAAAAAAGTGTATAGGGACCTGGGTACTGCCCTGGGGGACATGAATCAAGGCAAAAAAAAACATTTTTAAAATGATCATTTTTACAGGAGCAGTGATTTTAAAATGAAAAATTCCTTTAAATAATGTGCCTGGGGAGCCCCCCTAATGTGCCTGTAAAGTGGCGCATTTGTGCGATGTATGTAGCCTGCTTCAGCAATACTGACATTTCTAAAGCAAAAAATGTAATTTAAACTTGCTTGCGATTGTAATGTATTGTCGGCTCCCGGCAATACAGATACAAAAATGAAAAAAAAAAAAAAAAAACGGTGTGGGGTTCCCCCTAATATTCATACTAGACCCTTATCCAAGCACACAGCCTGGCTGGCCAGGATGGGGGTGGAAGTGGGGGGCGAGCGAGCATCCCCCCCCCCCTGAACCATACCAGGCCACATGCCAGCCAGGCTGTGTGCTCGAATAAGGGTCTGGTATGGATTTTAGGGGGAACCCTATGCCGCTTTTTTTATTTAATTTGGGGGGGGGGGGAACCCCACGCCATTTTTTTCAGCAATACTGACATAAACTGATATAAACTGAAGTGCCTATATATATATATGTATATATATATATATATATATATATATATATATATATATATATATATATACATACATACATACACATATATCTGATCTCAACAAACTGTAAAAAATCAAAAATCTCTCTCCCTGCCAGCAATGTATTATATACTATATTATATATACTATACTACACTATCTGTTAAACTCACTACACTCTCCCTGAAGGAATTCCTCTTATAAATCACCTGCTGGACCAGGGATTCAAGCCCACAACCATGGTATTCTACCACCTACGCTAGAGATAGAATTTAGTTAGTTAGGCAGGGAGAGAGTGTTCAGCCTAAGCAGGCTTGATGGTGGTGTAGTATACCAGGCTTGCAATTGAGAGGCTGTGGGTTTGAATCCCTTGGCCAGCTGGTGATTTATAAGTGGTAATTCTTTCAGGGAGACAGTAGTGAGTTTATCAGCCGCCCCTGAGCCATGATTGGCTAAAGGCACCTGCCTTTGGCCAATCATGGCACAGATGATATGATTGGCCAAAGCATGGAGGGCAGAGTCCATGCTTTGGCCAATCACATAATGTAGTGCATTATGGATGCAGGAACTTGAAATTCCCGCAAAGAAGCCCATTTGTTTGCTATTGGGCGAATGGGCTGTGTTCGAGTCGAACTTAGGTTCGACTCGAACACGAAACCCATCCTTAATGTCCTCCAACCTCTTATCTTATAATGTCCCCTTATGATGTCCTGCAACCTATAGTGATAGCAGGCTGTATGTGTTGTTTCACAGGGCATATTCTCTTATTGTTGCTGGCTGCAATCTTTATTTCAAAGACATTTTTTTTTAAAAACCTTTCCTGAACAGAGGCTTTTATTTTTGCACACATGGCACTCATTAAAATGCACATTTTAGGCCTGAAGATAACGCCCAAAATATTTTATATTTTCTAAAATCAGGAACCCTAAAGAATAAAATGATGGTATTTTCAAACTTTTATGCCACATGATATTAGTGCAATGGTTTGTGAAACTTAAATTTTTAGCAAGAAATACATTAAAATTATGTTTTACTTCACACAAAAGCAATATACCGTATTTTCCGGCGTATAAGAAGACTGGGCGTATTAGACGACCCCCCTAATGTTCATCTACTGGTAATACTTATACTTAGGTTACCTTGGAGATATTATACTCGGCGTATAAGATGACCCCCCATTTTTGGGGGATTTTTTTGAGGTTCAAAAGTAGTCTTATACGCCAGAAAATACAGTAATACATTTTTATGGTAAAACATGAAGTAGCATTAGGTAAATAGACATCAAACATGTCAAGCCTTAAAATTGTGCATTGGCAACAAACTACGATAACTAAAATTGGTGATGCTATAAAAGCCTTTACAGATAAGCATTTTAGAGTGAAATGTGAATAATGGCCCTAAAATTATTGCTTCCACTCCAGTGTGTGCAGCAATACTGAATATGTGTGACGCAATTGTGGTTTTCTTATGTAGGCACACCTGATGCATGCATTTAAATTCATGTGTTGATGTACATAGGGGCTGTTTAGGGAGCTTAACATTTTTGAAGAGCTTTTTTAATGTATTTTATTCAACTTTATTTTTGTAACTTTTTTCTTTTTATTTTATTTAACTTTTATTGCTATCACAAAGGAGCTGATATGTCCCCATGCAACAGCATAGAGCAGATGAAAGGTTCTCTGAAAGGATATATCAGGGGTCTATTAGATTCCTAATATTAACCCTGCACTCCCTTGAAGGTAGCCAAACTAAAATTCAGGCAGGTGGCCTTTGACATAGGCCATCTGGTTAGATGAAACTTGTAGGATGGAGCTTCCAGGCACTGACATTATACATTACCTGTGCCCATGTGGGCTGCAATGCTTGGTTTTATGTCAAGTTGACATTTTATGGAAAATTTTGAAAGTGATACTGTCACTGGGGCCAAAAAACACATGTCCGATGAGCCTCCTCAGTTGATGACTCTTGCGGTCAACACTGCTTCAGAGGAAGAGGGACAAACACTTAGCAGGTTATTGAACTGGAGCTGTCACAGTGGCAGCCTCAAGCTGCTGCCAGGACTTTGTTGCACTCTGGGACACTGACTTTGGGGTTGATTTAATAAAACTGGAGACATCAAAATCTGGTACAGCTAATGGTGCATAGAAACCAATCAGCTTCCAGTTTTTTTTTTGTCCAAACTTAATTGAACAAGCTGAAGTTAGAAGCTGAACCTACTAATTACAATTACATAGTTACATAGTAGGTAAGGTTGAATAAAGACAACAGTCAATCCAGTTCAAACTGTGTTGGTGTGTGTGTGTGTTTGTGTAGATAATCATTTCCCATACCTTTGTATATTGTGTTCGCTAAGATTCACATTCAAAGTTATGTAAAACTATCAATACTTCCTGCTGACACCACAGATTTTGGAAGAGAGTTCCACATCCATATCGCCCTGACAGTGAAAACCCCCCTATGCAGCTTAAGGTTAAACTACTTCTCCTCCAATCTCATTATGTGGTCCCATGTCCTCTTACACTCCCTGAGACTGCATGGCTTCTGCAGTATGCTGTAAAGGGCTATGGGTGTCTTCAGCCCGGCTGATCCTGGTCTCAGCTTTGGTGAATCGGTCTCTCAGCTTGGTCATGTCCTGCCTGATAAGGAAGATGTCTACCTTTACTTCCTCTATTTTATTTGTCAGGGTCGCCTGGCAGATAGAGATTGCTTCAAGTACTTTTGTGGTATCAGCGGCAGCGGGCACCGAGGCAGGTGCAGCAGAGGCATGATCTTCCTCTGAGGGGTCCCACTTCTGTCTCCACTATTTCTCAAGGGAAGGAGTAGGGCTAGTGTTTTTTTCAGTGAGGACATGTGGAAACTCCAAACAGCTATTGATATGGGGTTAGATCAATGGTGGGAACTTAGGATGTTGAAAGCAGGAAAGCAGGTTAGACTGGGAGCAGAGCTCAGCACACACACACACACGTCCTACTCCATTGCTGTCCACGCCACGTACCAAGGTAATAGAATCATTTTAAAACAGATTTATTTTTACAGTTACAGATAGCTCCAATTTAGATGAAGAAGTCAGTTCGCCGGGAAGTTTTTCAAGAAATGTTTGTAAGTTGTATGCATAAGCTTTGGCAGGGTTATTGGGAATATTAACCCCTAGGTATTTAATAGATGTGGTAGCCCAGGTAAATGGAATTGCTTTGTAATGTCATTTTCAAGGGAGGGAGGAATGTTAAGAAACAACATTTGAGTTTTATCTTCATTGAGTTAGTAGTATGAGACTGAACTAAAGGCATGTTTAAATCTTTAGAAATTTAACAGTGTTGCGTTGACATATTTGTATAATACACAGCTCAAATGTGTAGAAATGTTGTATAAACCAAAAATTATAACAATAATACAAACATCACAAAACAAATATAATCATGCAGTGTACAGTGGCAGGACTGCCTCTTGGAAGTAGTGTTGTATGTAAGAAACCTATGTCTGGCAAGGCACAGGCTATAGCAGTGATGTCAGCACTGAAAAAATGCAAAACATGACTGTGCCTAGGTGATGATTAGTATTAACCTGATGCTGCTGCTATCCTTTTCAGAAATTCTCAATCACAGATGTAAACTAAAAAGTGACAGCACTGTATACAGGTGATGTCAGCACGCCCGTGGAGGGTGTATGACAGATCATCTCAATTTCAATGCTTGTTTTTATCCTCACTGCTCTTAGTAGATTTTAAATAAACCCTCTTTGATTGTACCAGATGTTGCACAATAAGCTTCTTTTGTCATTGTTCTGTGGAATCATCTGGTCTAAGACTGTCCTGGATAAGCCTGTGAGGTTCTTCCCAGAATT
The DNA here is from genome assembly GCF_965119305.1 of Pelophylax lessonae. Classification (NCBI taxonomy): domain Eukaryota; kingdom Metazoa; phylum Chordata; class Amphibia; order Anura; family Ranidae; genus Pelophylax; species Pelophylax lessonae. Next base: position 768,563,358 of record NC_138768.1, read on the forward strand.
GCTATCTTAAATGACGATTGGAGAAGGGAAAGCTAGCCCAAACCTAAAGTGAGAGGTGAAGCTCAATATGGCGGTCAATGACCATGATAGGTCTGAGTTTCTGGTAAGAGGCTATGTTTGTTTGAACTTGAAGGGGAGCACTGGGTGTTAATTCACTGAAGTTGGAAAAAGAGCCACCTGGCAGTGTTTGGATCATTACCTAATGGACCTTTTTTTTGGCTCCATTTTTATGTGATTAATAGTAATGAGCCGAACACCCCCCTATGTTCACCCCCCTGTGTGGGACATGAATCATTGCAAAACATTTTTTTTTTTAAAACTATTGTTTTTACAGGACCAGTGATTTTAATAATGCTTAAAGTGAAACAATATATAATGAAAAATGTCTTTAAAGATAGTGCCCAGGGTGGGGGTCTTTAATGTGCATGTAAAGTGCCGCACTTGTGTGATGTATGTAGCCCATTGCAACAATACTAACATTTCTAAAGGAAAAAAATTTAATTTAAACTTGCTCACTGCTGTAATGTATTGTCGGCTCCCAGCGGCAATATAGATAAAAAAGTGAAAAAAAAGGCGTGTATTTCTTCGCGCCAAAATTTAAAAAAAAATGCACGGGGGTTCCCCCTAAAATCCATACCAAACCCTTATACGAGCACACAGCCTGGCTGGCGAGGATGGGGCTGGGGACAAGCGAGCGCCCCCCCCCCCTGAACCATACCAGGCCACATGCCCTCAACATGGGGAAGGATGGGTGCTTTGGGTCAGGGGGGGCTTTGTTCCTCTACCCCAAAGCACCTTGCCCCCATGGTGATGGGGTTCTCTTCCCGACAACCGTGGGCTGTGGTTGTGGGGGTCCGCGGGGGAGGCTTATTCGAATCTGGAAGCCCCCTTTAACAAGGGGGCCCCCAGATGCCACCCTCCTCCCTATGTGAATGGATATCAGGTACATCGTACCCCTACCCATTCACCAAAAATGTGTACAAAAAAAAACAATAAAGACAAAAGCCAGTTTCTGAAAAGTCCTTTATTACAAAATAAAAAAAAAAAGTCCCCGATGTAAATCCATCGTCAATAGACGATAGAAAAATAGGGAAAAAAAATACAACCCGCCGCTTCACACGACTCCTGGTGAATGGGCTGCTAGAGCTTTGATAGCTCTTTTATAAGAAAGGGGCGGGCCACACGGGGGACACCCACCCCTTCTGACATGACGTCAGTTAATTTATTCACTGCACCAGCGCAGTGCATTATGGTGCTGGTGCAGTGTGAAGCAGGGGAGGGTTTTTTTTTTGGGTGCAACGGGCGAACTTCCCGCCGAGCTCCCTATTTGTTTGTTTCTTCAGTGAACACACGAACAGTCCTTAGTGAGTAACACTTTTTCTCATCTTGTGCACTGTATCCTTGCATTCACACTGCATGATTATGCTTGTTTTGTGACGTTTGACTAAACGTTATAATTATTGGTTTATTCAACATGTTTGAGTTGTGTATTATTCACATACGGCAGCACAACACTGTTTAATTTCTATTTGCTGTTATTGGTGTGTACAATATTGTAAGTGCAGCTGTTCACCTCACTAATTTTTAATCATTTATAATAATTTTTTAGTAATCATTCACTAAGCGCAGGTATTTTTATTTTTAAATTATGTATGAATCTTTGATGTTCCTTAAGTGTATGAAGCGGGGTCTTGACTATCAGAATCACGTCATCTGCAAAGAGTCCAATTTCTTTCTGAGTCCAATTTCTTTCTGAGTGGGGCCTATTTGCAGTCCCGTCACATTAGGAGATGTGTGGATCGTGTGTGCTAGGGGTTCCATGATTAATGCAAAAATTAGTGTGGACAGTGGACAGCCTTGCCTGGTGCCATTAGTGATTGTGTACCCTGGGGATAAGGCTCCAGAGGTAAAAACTTGGCTGTTGGTTGAGAATAAGGCTCTAATATAGATGAGAGGATTGGGCCTAAAAATCCAAACCTATGCAGGACTGCCTCTAGGAACCCCCCAGTACACACAATCAAATGCTTTCTCAGCATCTAATGCTAAGAGGAGTAATGGGGTTTTCGTCAATTTAGCGTACTTAAGTACGTTCAAGATTCTTTGTGGCATCTGGCGCTTGATGCCCTTTGATGAAGCCTAGTGTTGGTCATGCAAGTTAAAAAAAAGTAATTAGTTATAGTTACTTGTTACTTCTCACAAAAAGTAACTGAGTTAGTAACTGAGTTACATCAGTAAAAAAGTAACTAATTACCAGGGAAAGTAACTATTGCATTACTTCAAATATCAAATATCAAATATGTCAAATAACTTGGATGCCCCCAATATTAAATATGTTAAATTATGGAAATGAACACTAAATAGAAGCAATTATTGTTAAAAAACATTGTACAATAATCTACACTATTTTAATGTTGCTGTGGGACAATGAGACACTTATGTGGTGAGGTGAATCCTGATTCCTGAGTGGTACCTGCGGTATTTGCTGAGTGATACCAACTGCGTGGTACACTGGTATGGTACCTGAGTGGTATATGCTAAGTGGCACTGGTGGTTCCTGAGTGGTATTTGCTGAGTGGTAACGGCTGGTTGTGTGGTGGTGGTGGTGGTACACTGGTACTGGCAGTGGTACCTGACATGAGTCCTCCTGAGTGACTTCTGACTGAGTGGTGTTTTTTCTTTTTTTTTTTACTTACCTGGTCTGGATGAATTAAGGAGGGTAGAATAGTCAGTAATCTGAGGGCCAATGCTTTCACATACATTTTTAAAGTTAAGTAATGAAATAAGTCTATAATTGCTAGGGAGAGAGGTGTCAGGTTTAGGCATAGTGGTAATTACAGCCTGTAGCATTTCTTTAGGGAAATTACCCTTGGTCAATTCTAAGTTGTATATATTTGCTAGGTGGGAAGAAAGTGTATTTTTTAATTTTTGTAGTATTCATTTGGGAATCCATCAATTCCTGGGGATTTAGGTAAACTGGCAATGACTTTCTTAATTTCCAGCTCCGTAAATGGTCAAGATAAAGTGGATAACTGGTCTTCTGTTAACCTAGGTAAGGAAAGTGGGTGGATAAAATATTGGATCTGAACTGCTGGTGGTTGTGGGGTCTGACTGTGCCTTAAGATCATACAGAGTAGCATAGTAATCTTTAAACATTTCCACTATTCGGTCTGGGGGAAGAAATTTTAGCTCCAGTAGTTTTGTCTACCATAAAGGGAATTTTGTGCAAGAGGGGTTTGCCTTTAAAGAATTTAGCCAGAAAGGCACATGCCTTATTGTTAAGCACATAGAAGTCAGCTTTAAGCAACTTAACGTGTTTTTTGTACTGGTAGAGTAACATACCTCTAAGTGATATACTCAGATTCATGAGGTCCACTGAGGTTTGGTGAGTGGGATGGTGCTTGTTCACCTCTTCCAGTGAGTGAATATCCTGCATAATTTGCACAAGGCATTGTGAACTTTGCTTTTTAGCTTGGGAGCTAAAAAGTTGGATGAGTATACCTCTCATGAGAGTACTGTGGGAATTCCATAATACAAAGCGATCAATGAAGTCTATATCATTAGTGGAGAAGAATATGCTGTGCGCATCTTTAATAGATTTCTGGATCTCTGGGTGCAACAACAGGTAGGTATTCATTCTCCAAAGGGTGGCATGTTTGAGTTTAGCTGAATCAGAGAAGGTGATCATGATAGGGGCATGATTCGACCAGGATATTGTCTCTATCATGGAAGAGGTGACATGTGGAATAGCCCATCGGTCAGTAAAAAAAAAAAAAAAAAAATCTAAGCCTGTGTACGTGTGGTGAGCAATGGAAAAGAAGGTGTAGTATTGTTTAGTCCTATGGTGACACCTCCAGACGTCCAACAGGTTGTGTTAATGAAAAACGCAAATAGGATGCATGACTTATGCTTGGACCTAGTGGATGAGTGAATTGTTGGGTCGCCTACTGAATTAAAGTCTCCACCAAGTAATAAAGTGTTTGTTAAGTCTTGTTAAAAAAATATATATATATATGTTATACTTACTTCCTTTGTGCAGTTGGTTTTGCACAGGGCAGCGTGGATCCTCCTCTTCTCAGGTCCCTCTTTGCTGCTCCTAGCCCCTCCCCTTCAGTTGAGTGCCCCCACAGAAAGCAGCTTGCCATGGGGGCACCCAAGCCGAGCTGCAGCTCCGTTTGTCCATTCAGACATGGAGCTGTTGTTGGGCCCCCGTCCCCTCTCTATCCTGATTGGCTGACTGACTTTGATTGACAGTCACAGGAGCCAATAGCACCACTTCTGTGTCTCAGCCAATTAGGAGGGAGAGTCCCATATGGCCGAGGTACTCATGAACATCACTGGATAGAGATGGGGCTCAGGTAAGTATGAGGGGACGCTGATTCATTAAGATAAAAAAAACTTCTGCCTTTACAACTCCTTTAAGAAGCCTTTGGGGTGTAAACATTCAACAGGGTGCAAAGCACATAATTGATTTTATAAACTAGGATAATAAAATGACCATTATCGTCCTCCAGTGAGGAGATAAGTTGAAAGTTGAGAGAGGCAAAAAGGACTCCAGTGATCTTCTTGTCAGAGTTGGCAGTGAACATGTGTGAATTTTTTCAAATAAAGCTGGGGAGCTTTATTCTTGGAAAAGTGAGTCTGAAAAAGAGTCTGCTCAAAGCCTTTAGTTTAAAGGGACTACTGAGGCACATACATTAAAAGAGATACATTTATGAGCCATGAGGAAATAACAACCAGCCAGGTATCCTCATATAGAGTATGCAAGGGGTATCGATGTCGGCATGTAAGCGCCCAATGGTGAAAAGTTCAAACGAATAGTCACTGTGGAGCAGTGCCTGTGGAGTCCGCACGTGCAGCAGAGGTGTCAAGTCTATTTGTGCCGTATTGAGCCAGAGTTCAAAGTCATGAAGAACCAGTAAGAGAATGTACAAAGGAATTTTAAGAAAAATTATGTTGCAATGCCCTGGTGGCAATAGTGAGAGAAAAAAAAAAGGAAAGACAAACAAGAAAAAGATGACTTGTAGTTGTAGTTAGTAGGCCTGAGAAGGAGTCCAGGGGAAGTGCATTAGTGTGGCTTTATATGGGAATGATTCAGATGAGTTCCAGGGTGCAGTCAAGACCAGTCCATTGGCAATTTGGGCGGGGGAGATTTGTCTGAATTTGGAGAATCGGGTGCCAAAAGTTTCCAGCCTTCCAACAGTTTCAGGCAGATCTCCAGGGAGTACACTGTGTAGGTTATATGTTGCTTCGTTGTCAGCAGTTTGGTAGGGTGACCCCACTGGTAAGGTTTATCGTGCTTGTGGAGTGCCTTAGTCAGTCTGAGGAATTGTTTGTGGATGGTGGCTGCTGACAGATCTGTGTACAAGGAAATTCCAGAGAATTTTTCAGATAATGTAGGCTTAGCCATTTCTGCTTTCATCCATTTTTCTTTGATGTGAAAGAAGTGAATACTGGTCAGGATATCTCTTGGTTTTGCATCAGGTAGAAAGGGTAGTTTAAGCATACAGTGAGCTCTGTCAATTATGAGATCCATTTCCCCTGCGTCAGGCAATAATTCAGACAGAAGTTGGTGTAAGAAGTAATTTAACAAGAGTTGAGTTACAGTCTCTGGGATCCCTCTAAATGTGATGTTATTGTGTCTCGATCTATCCTCGAGGACTGTGATTTAGACATTGATTTTTTTGTATCTCCAAGTCATGCTCGGTAAGAGTCAATCAGGTCATTTTAAGCATGGCATAGTTCTTAAATTTTGTCTTCTACCTGGAACACCCAGAGAGATAAGTCTTGGATAACTGTGGTGACCCCTGAGAGCATTCTGGATATGTCAGTGTGCAGGGAGCTATGCAGGGATAGCAACATGTCCTTTAATTTAGTCAGGGAGGCAGGCTGGAAGGATGCTGGAAAGTCCTCCTGGAGTGGTGTTAGGTCTGCCAGAGACCCCAACTGCTCCTCCGGTTTCCTGACCACTAGTATTGTTATGGAGGATCGGATAGGGTCCTGCAGCCAAAATATCGGGACCACAAAATGAAAGTGCAACCAGCAGACTTAAGGAACAACTAATAGGAAAATGACTCATGGTTTGGAGTAGGTCGGGAGCCAGACCCCAAGGGAGCGAAGTGCAGAAGAGTAGTCAAGAGCAAGCCAGGTTCGATAGCCAGAGCCGGTACAGTCCAAAGGGGGTGATCTGAAGAGAGGTCAAGATAAGCCAAGGTCAGCAACAAGAGTAGAGCATCCACAACGAACAGGAAGCAAAACCTATACTAAGGCAATAGCAGGAAGTGGAAGAGGGTATATATAGGTCAGGGGACGAGGTAACCGACTACAGCTGGCCACTGGGTGGAGCAAGAGTCTCATACCAAAAAGTAGGAGATAGTGAGAATCAAACCCAGAATAGGAATCACCCAGTGGCTCAGTCAGCAGGGAAATGATCCCCACCAGACCACAAGATCAATTCCCAGCCAAGGTGTGACAACTTTGGCTTTGCAATATCCCTCGTGGTCAGTTCATTCGTCTTAGACGGAACTGTACCTCTGACAATGATTACTATGCGCAATCAGGGATATTAGCAAAGAGATTTCTTGAAAAAGGATACCAACAGGAAGTCATCCAGAAGGAATTGAATCAGGTCGGCAATACTAATAGAGAGAATCTGCTTAGTAAAACTAAATCTGAAGTAGTGGATACAGGGTTCCGTATACTTTTGGATTACAACATTCAACATAAAAAAGTTGAACGCATAATTAAAAAACATTGGCCTATACTTAGGGAGGATAAAATCTTAGGCCCAAAATTTGTGTACCTTAAGGCTCCATCCTTGAGGGACAAAATAGCCCCAGGGGTAATTGACCCGCCCCAGACCAAGGAGAATCATTTATTTTCCTTGTTGTCTGGCTCCTATACATGTGGCAAGTGTGCCACATGTAAAAGTTGCAAAAGGAATAAGAGAATGAGGAAAGATTTTGTTGCTACAGCTACTCAAAAGACATATAAAATCAAGAACCTTATTACATGTACCACACAGGGAGTTGTGTGCATGTTGTAGTGTGAGTGCGGTCTCCAATACATTGGACTAACATCTCGAGCACTCCACGTCCGTGTAGGGGAGCATGTCAATAATTTTCTAAAAGGTCTAGTGACCTATAGTGTTTCTAGACACTTCAAGAATTTTCATCAAAAAAATCCAAGTGGACTACTGTTCTGGGGCATAGAGAAGGTGAACCACCATTGGAGGGGTGGAAACTTCATCCGCCAACTTAGCCGCAGAGAGTCCTTTTGGATTTATGGGACTAAAGTCTTGGTTCCATCAGGACTCAATGTAGATTTTGATTTAAATTGTTTTATTTCTGATAGATAATTATTTTTAATAGAACGTTATTTAATCAGGTTTATTTCTTTGTCTGTAATTTCTATATTCATAAGATTGCTCGTTTTATTGTTATATTTATAAATTGAGTGTAATTTAAGATTATTTATCTAATTTTGAGCACCTTTTATAATTGTTTAATTGTATACTGTGTAATCATGTGTATATAGATCGTGCGGTGTGACGCTGCCACCTAGAGGAATGTTATAATTGGGCCGGGGTCAATTTGTGACATAAATACATTGATATTTGTGATCAATGTATATAGATCTAATTTTGTATTTATTTTACTGACATTGACCTCAGGGAAGATGTTATACACTATAGTTTTCTGTAGTTGTCTGCCGGATGCTCTCCGGTTATGAGAGAGTCACTGTCGGCCAGACATGTTTTCAGTTTGGTGGTGTTTATATGCTCCCCACCTTTATCCTTTGTGCAATCCTTCCGGTATGTGAAGAATCGTCTGGTCTCCTTGGTGATGACGTAGGCTGCACTGAGAAGGCAGGTGGAGCTTGGCCAGTATAAGGTCGGGTCGGTGACTAGACAGGCTATCCCCGCTGATGAAGTCCCGCCCCTAGAAAGACGTAACGTGTACGGGGGAACGTCACGTGACCCACGGCCATTTTGGAATTCCGACAGGAAGCATACAGACACGCTCGCACGCTTGCAGGCTCTGCATTTTGAAACTTTTTAACATGTGAGTGTAACCTTCATTTCTTCTGAATAAAATTACTGTTGAGCAATACAGAGAGCACTAGATCTTTTCCATATTATCATTACATATACCACGGAGGCGCCCCCTGGAGTGAGCTATCCATCCGGTGTAAAGACCCTTGTTAATACTAAGGTCTGAGGTCTGGATACTAACAGCTGACCTTATATATGGATAATTGAGGAGAAGTGGATCGAAGGTGTATTGCTGACTTGTTCAGATCATATATGCTGTTTGACCCTGTGGGGTCTCAGATATGAGGTGAGAGGCAGAGAATGACAGGTGGTGGGATGTTGTGAGCACCTCTTCACATACCATTGTGGATCGGATGTCATCTATTTTGAGATTTATCTTCATCACAAATTAAGAAGGACTTTATTTCCTTACACATATGTCACTCTGCACTTTACTTGGGACTCTCCTCCAGCATATTAGATTTTATTTAAATTTTTTTAATGTTTAATAGGATTGCGCTGCACTTTGTTTATATATGATTCAGGAGGTTTTTTTGAGATTGCCCTTGAGTGTTCAGCTGCTAATCGGCTATAATTAGTTTCACCTGGTTGTTCGGCGCTGAATATTTTTATATCTTCTAAGGTGTGACAAGTGGCATGGAGGAGGAATAAGCAAAGCCTGAGCAGGCGGTATTAAGTGAGAGAGAATCATCTTCTCCCTGTTTGTTTTTTTTGCTCTTGGTCTGGCTGTGTTTGGTGGGGCTGTCTGGAGGAGTTGACTCACCTTGAGTGTGCCGAGGTGAGAGAGGTCCCGTGCTGCTGTACAGTGAGGCTGTCTGGACTAGATATGGGCTAGATATGAGCCTTTGATTGTTGTAAACTAAGGAGAAGGATGAATACAAATCCACATGTTTCAGGGGTGAAGGTTCAGTGCAAAGTGCGGACAGGTCTGCAGGAGGAGACCCTCCTACCCTTACACACCACCGAGTGGCTGGAACCCACCCACGGACCACTGGATATTCCACTATCCTAATAGGAGAGGACCATAGGAGCCTGCCTTTTTGGGACACCCCGGACGCCCAGGGATGCCCCGCAACAACCCCCCCCCCCTCTCTCACTACAGAAGGGAATCAGGAGACAACAAAAGGAGCGTTAATTGCATCTTAATACCCGCTCTATACCCCTGTGTGGGGTGGGTATATCTGGTTAGTAGGTCTTTTTACTTTAGGGGTCACCCTACACCTCGCCAGTCACACACCACGGGGTCATTGTGAGATTTACTATCCGCTTGGGCACCTATCAAGCTATGGACTAATTTCCTCTTTTTATCCATATAGCACTGGTTCATTATTGGCTATTAGGACTTTATCCCAGCCAGGCACTATATTATATCCGTTAACCACTTTCTGTGCACTTTATTGCACCATTTGTTGTCACATCCATATATTTATATTATTTTTTCAACCACTTTCTAAATCTTATTTATAGTGCAACATCCCAGCACTTTGTGTCACTGTCACTTTACCCTGCCATCTTCACCATTGTATTCATTCATTTATTTATTGATTCATTACTTGCGTATATATGTTTACATTCACCTTGTCACCTATATTGCACTTTATCACGGGGTTATCTATTTATTGATATTACAATTTTTTCATACGTTGATTTTATATTTCCATTGTGTATATTCATTTGCTACACTGATTCATTGTACACTACATTTTGTATTACATTTTACAGTGCTCTTATTTCTTTATCCATATATCATCACTAGTGTTGAGCGAACACGGACTGTATTATTCGTGTTCGTACCGAATAATTGGATTTTTGTTACCCGAACACGGACACGGACACTTTACTGTATGTTCGGGTAAAAAATCCGTGTTCGGTCGTTTTATTTCCGGGTTTTGCATGTTTTGGCGCTCTTTTCATGGCGGGCTTTCAACAGCCAATCAACAATCGTTTAACTGGTGTGCCTTAAGCTATCCCAGCCATGCCTGCAAATGTATGAGTAGCTGTGATTGGCCGTCTGAAGCATGTGACCAAGTCTTTATAAGTTCGAGGCAGCCGCAGCGGCGTCATTCTGCTGCTTAGCTCAGGGACAGAGCACACATACGTGCTGGCTGCTGATTAGGGAAAGACAGGCAGGGAAAACAAATTGGTGTCCGGATAGAATTTAGGGTCAGGTCGGAGTGTTTAGGCAGGGCGAGTTGTAGGCATTTTAGGGATAGAGTCTGCTGAATTATAGGGTCAGTGTGTTCTACAAACTACAATCGATATTGCTGTGTGGGGTGGGGTCTGCACTTAATCCTGATCTACGATCTCTTCTCAATCCTGTTAGGGAGAGGCTGCTGCTGAATTATAGGGTCAGTGTGTTCTACAAACTACAATCGATATTGCTGTGTGGGGTGGGGTCTGCACTTAGTCCCGATCTACGATCTCTTCTCAATCCTGTTAGGGAGAGGCTGCTGCTGAATTTTAGAGAAAGTGTGTTCTACAAACTACAATCGATATTGCTGTGAGGTGTGGGATAGGAGATAGGCAGGTGTCAGTGATCCACATCCATTTTTCTGTGTGTGGGCTGCAGTGAACACAATCTTTTTGGGGTGCAGTGAACACAATCCTTTTGGGGTGCAGTGAACAAAATCTTTGTGGGGTACAGTGAACACAATCTTTGTGGGGTGCAGTGAACAAAATCTTTGGGGGGTACAGTGAACACAATCTTTGTGGGGTACAGTGAACACAATCTTTGTGGGGTGCAGTGAAGACAATCCTTTTGGGGTGCAGTGAACACAATCTTTGTGGGGTACAGTGAACAAAATATTTGTGGGGTACAGTGAACACAATCTTTGTGGGGTACAGTGAACACAATCTTTGTGGGGTGCAGTGAACAAAATCTTTGGGGGGTACAGTGAACACAATCTTTGTGGGGTACAGTGAACACAATCTTTGTGGGGTGCAGTGAAGACAATCCTTTTGGGGTGCAGTGAACACAATCTTTGTGGGGTGCAGTGAACAAAATATTTGTGGGGTACAGTGAACACAATCTTTGTGGGGTACAGTGAACACAATCTTTGTGGGTTGCAGTGAACAAAATCTTTGGGGGGTACAGTGAACACAATCTTTGTGGGGTACAGTGAACACAATCTTTGTGGGGTGCAGTGAACAAAATCTTTGTGGGGTACAGTGAACACAATCTTTGTGGGGTACAGTGAAGACAATCCTTTTGGGGTGCAGTGAACACAATCTTTGTGGGGTACAGTGAACACAATCTTTGTGGGGTGCAAAGAAACAAAATCTTTGTGGGGTACAGTGAACACAATCTTTGTGGGGTACAGTGAACACAATCTTTGTGGGGTGATGTGAAGACAATCCTTTTGGGGTGCAGTGAACACAATCTTTGTGGGGAGCAGTGAACAAAATCTTTGTGGGGTACAGTGAACACAATCTTTGTGGGGTACAGTGAACACAATCTTTGTGGGTTGCAGTGAACAAAATCTTTGGGGGGTACAGTGAACACAATCTTTGTGGGGTACAGTGAACACAATCTTTGTGGGGTGCAGTGAAGACAATCCTTTTGGGGTGCAGTGAACACAATCTTTGTGAGGTACAGTGAACACAATCTTTGTGGGGTGCAGTGAACACAATCTTTGTGGGGTGCAGGGAAGACAATCCTTTTGGGGTACAGTGAACACAATCTTTGTGGGGTACAGTGAACACAATCTTTGTGGGGTGCAGTGAAGACAATCCTTTTGGGGTGCAGTGAACACAATCTTTGTGGGGTGCAGTGAAGACAATCCTTTTGGGGTACAGTGAACACAATCTTTGTGGGGTACAGTGAACACAATCTTTGTGGGGTGCAGTGAAGACAATCCTTGTGGGGTGCAGTGAACAAAATCTTTGGGGGGTACAGTGAACGCAATCTTTGTGGGGTACAGTGAACACAATCTCTGTGGGGTGCAGTGAAGACAATCCTTGTGGGGTGCAGTGAAGACAATCCTTGTGGGGTGCAGTGAACAAAATCTTTGGGGGGTACAGTGAACACAGTCTTTGTGGGGTACAGTGAACACAATCTTTGTGGGGTGCAGTGAAGACAATCCTTTTGGGGTGCAGTGAACACAATCTTTGTGGGGTACAGTGAACACAATCTTTGTGGGGTGCAGTGAAGACAATCCTTTTGGGGTGCAGTGAACACAATCTTTGTGGGGTGCAGTGAACAAAATCTTTGTGGGGTACAGTGAACACAATCTTTGTGGGGTACAGTGAACAAAATCTTTGTGGGGTACAGTGAACACAATCTTTGTGGGGTACAGTGAACAAAATCTTTGTGGGGTACAGTGAACACAATCTTTGTGGGGTGCAGTGAAGACAATCCTTGTGGGGTGCAGTGAAGACAATCCTTGTGGGGTACAGTGAACACAATCATTGTGGGGTGCAGTGAAGACAATCCTTTTGGGGTGCAGTGAACACAATCTTTGTGGGGTACAGTGAACACAATCTTTGTGGGGTGCAGTGAAGACAATCCTTTTGGGGTGCAGTGAACACAATCTTTGTGGGGTACAGTGAACACAATCTCATACTTCTGAAGATTTGAGGGTGCTGCCTGTTTCATCCTCCTCCTCCTCATCCATCCTTTTAGGGGTACAAACAATAGTAATTGGGGCCTAGTGTGCTTCTGTACGTGTGAAAAACATACACTTTTTTTTGATCATATTTCCTATTCCGCTATTCAATAAAAACCTTTGGGGATCAATTAAATTGTGGGATAGTCTGTGTCGGTACGTGTGAGATCCACCTTTCCAAGTTTTTGGGGTTCATCTCATACTTCTGAAGCTTTGAGGGCGCTGCCTGTTCCATACTCCTCCTCCTCCTCATCCATCCTTTTAGGTGTACAAACAATAGTAATTGGGGCCTAGTGTGCTTCTGTACGTGTGAGATACATACACTTTTTTTGATCATATTTCCTATTCTGCTATTCAATAAAAACCTTTGGGGATCAATTAAATTGCGGAATAGTCTGTGTCGGTACGTGTGAGATCCACCTTTCCAAGTTTTTGGGGTTCATCTCATACTTCTGAAGCTTTGAGGGTGCTGCCTGTTCCATACTCCTCCTCCTCCTCATCCATCCTTTTAGGTGTACAAACAATAGTAATTGGGGCCTAGTGTGCTTCTGTACGTGTGAGATACATACACTTTTTTTGATCATATTTCCTATTCCGCTATTCAATAAAAACCTTTGGGGATCAATTAAATTGCGGGATAGTCTGTGTCGGTACGTGTGAGATCCACCTTTCCAAGTTTTTGGGGTTCATCTCATACTTCTGAAGCTTTGAGGGTGCTGCCTGTTCCATACTCCTCCTCCTCCTCATCCATCCTTTTAGGTGTACAAACAATAGTAATTGGGGCCTAGTGTGCTTCTATACGTGTGAGATACATACACTTTTTTTGATCATATTTCCTATTCCGTTATTCAATAAAAACCTTTGGGGATCAATTAAATTGCGGGATAGTCTGTGTCGGTACGTGTGAGATCCACCTTTCCAAGTTTTTGGGGTTCATCTCATACTTCTGAAGCTTTGAGGGTGCTGCCTGTTCCATACTCCTCCTCCTCATCATCCATCCTTTTAGGTGTACAAACAATAATAATTGGGGCCTAGTGTGCTTCTGTACGTGTGAGATACATACACTTTTTTTGATCATATTTCCTATTCCGCTATTCAATAAAAACCTTTGGGGATCAATTAAATTGCGGGATAGTCTGTGTCGGTACGTGTGAGATCCACCTTTCCAAGTTTTTGGGGTTCATCTCATACTTCTGAAGCTTTGAGGGTGCTGCCTGTTCCATACTCCTCCTCCTCCTCATCAATCCTTTTAGGTGTACAAACAATAGTAATTGGGGCCTAGTGTGCTTCTGTACGTGTGAGATACATACACTTTTTTTGATCATATTTCCTATTCCGCTATTCAATAAAAACCTTTGGGGATCAATTAAATTGCGGGATAGTCTGTGTCGGTACGTGTGAGATCCACCTTTCCAAGTTTTTGGAGTTCATCTCATACTTCTGAAGCTTTGAGGGTGCTGCCTGTTCCATACTCCTCCTCCTCCTCATCCATCCTTTTAGGTGTACAAACAATAGTAATTGGGGCCTAGTGTGCTTCTGTATGTGTGAGATACATACACTTTTTTTGATCATATTTCCTATTCCGCTATTCAATAAAAACCTTTGGGGATCAATTAAATTGCGGGATAGTCTGTGTCGGTACGTGTGAGATCCACCTTTCCAAGTTTTTGGGGTTCATCTCATACTTCTGAAGCTTTGAGGGTGCTGCCTGTTCTATACTCCTCCTCCTCCTCCTCCTCCTCATCCATCCTTTTAGGTGTACAAACAATAGTAATTGGGGCCTAGTGTGCTTCTGTATGTGTGAGATACATACACTTTTTTTGATCATATTTCCTATTCCGCTATTCAATAAAAACCTTTGGGGATCAATTAAATTGCGGGATAGTCTGTGTCGGTACGTGTGAGATCCACCTTTCCAAGTTTTTGGGGTTCATCTCATGCTTCTGAAGCTTTGAGGGCGCTGCCTGTTCCATACTCCTCCTCCTCCTCATCCATCCTTTTAGGTGTACAAACAATAGTAATTGGGGCCTAGTGTGCATCTGTACGTGTGAGATACATACACTTTTTTTGATCATATTTCCTATTCCGCTATTCAATAAAAACCTTTGGGGATCAATTAAATTGCGGAATAGTCTGTGTCGGTACGTGTGAGATCCACCTTTCCAAGTTTTTGGGGTTCATCTCATGCTTCTGAAGCTTTGAGGGCGCTGCCTGTTCCATACTCCTCCTCCTCCTCATCCATCCTTTTAGGTGTACAAACAATAGTAATTGGGGCCTAGTGTGCATCTGTACGTGTGAGATACATACACTTTTTTTGATCATATTTCCTATTCCGCTATTCAATAAAAACCTTTGGGGATCAATTAAATTGCGGAATAGTCTGTGTCGGTACGTGTGAGATCCACCTTTCCAAGTTTTTGGGGTTCATCTCATACTTCTGAAGCTTTGAGGGTGCTGCCTGTTCCATACTCCTCCTCCTCCTCATCCATCCTTTTAGGTGTACAAACAATAGTAATTGGGGCCTAGTGTGCTTCTGTACGTGTGAGATACATACACTTTTTTTGATCATATTTCCTATTCCGCTATTCAATAAAAACCTTTGGGGATCAATTAAATTGCGGGATAGTCTGTGTCGGTACGTGTGAGATCCACCTTTCCAAGTTTTTGGGGTTCATCTCATACTTCTGAAGCTTTGAGGGTGCTGCCTGTTCCATACTCCTCCTCCTCCTCATCCATCCTTTTAGGTGTACAAACAATAGTAATTGGGGCCTAGTGTGCTTCTATACGTGTGAGATACATACACTTTTTTTGATCATATTTCCTATTCCGCTATTCAATAAAAAACCTTTGGGGATCAATTAAATTGCGGGATAGTCTGTGTCGGTACGTGTGAGATCCACCTTTCCAAGTTTTTGGGGTTCATCTCATACTTCTGAAGCTTTGAGGGTGCTGCGTGTTCCATACTCCTCCTCCTCATCATCCATCCTTTTAGGTGTACAAACAATAGTAATTGGGGCCTAGTGTGCTTCTGTACGTGTGAGATACATACACTTTTTTTGATCATATTTCCTATTCCGCTATTCAATAAAAACCTTTGGGGATCAATTAAATTGCGGGATAGTCTGTGTCGGTACGTGTGAGATCCACCTTTCCAAGTTTTTGGGGTTCATCTCATACTTCTGAAGCTTTGAGGGTGCTGCCTGTTCCATACTCCTCCTCCTCCTCATCAATCCTTTTAGGTGTACAAATAATAGTAATTGGGGCCTAGTGTGCTTCTGTACGTGTGAGATACATACACTTTTTTTGATCATATTTCCTATTCCGCTATTCAATAAAAACCTTTGGGGATCAATTAAATTGCGGGATAGTCTGTGTCGGTACGTGTGAGATCCACCTTTCCAAGTTTTT
Source organism: Pelophylax lessonae (assembly GCF_965119305.1). NCBI lineage: Eukaryota > Metazoa > Chordata > Amphibia > Anura > Ranidae > Pelophylax > Pelophylax lessonae. The sequence continues at coordinate 768,579,420 of NC_138768.1, forward strand.
GGGGTTCATCTCATACTTCTGAAGCTTTGAGGGTGCTGCCTGTTCCATACTCCTCCTCCTCCTCATCCATCCTTTTAGGTGTACAAACAATAGTAATTGGGGCCTAGTGTGCTTCTGTACGTGTGAGATACATACACTTTTTTTGATCATATTTCCTATTCCGCTATTCAATAAAAACCTTTGGGGAACAATTAAATTGCGGGATAGTCTGTGTCGGTACGTGTGAGATTCACCTTTCCAAGTTTTTGGGGTTCATCTCATACTTCTGAAACTTTGAGGGTGCTGCCTGTTCCATACTCCTCCTCCTCCTCATCCATCCTTTTAGGTGTACAAACAATAGTAATTGGGGCCTAGTTTGCTTCTGTACGTGTGAGATACATACACTTTTTTTGATCATATTTCCTATTCCGCTATTCAATAAAAACCTTTGGGGATCAATTAAATTGCGGGATAGTCTGTGTCGGTACGTGTGAGATCCACCTTTCCAAGTTTTTGGGGTTCATCTCATACTTCTGAAGCTTTGAGGGTGCTGCCTTTTCCATACTCCTCCTCCTCCTCATCCATCCTTTTAGGTGTACAAACAATAGTAATTGGGGCCTAGTGTGCTTCTGTACGTGTGAGATACATACACTTTTTTTGATCATATTTCCTATTCCGCTATTCAATAAAAACCTTTGGAGATCAATTAAATTGCGGGATAGTCTGTGTCGGTACGTGTGAGATCCACCTTTCCAAGTTTTTGGGGTTCATCTCATACTTCTGAAGCTTTGAGGGTGCTGCCTGTTCCATACTCCTCCTCCTCCTCATCCATCCTTTTAGGTGTACAAACAATAGTAATTGGGGCCTAGTGTGCTTCTGTACGTGTGAGATACATACACTTTTTTTGATCATATTTCCTATTCCGCTATTCAATAAAAACCTTTGGGGATCAATTAAATTGCGGGATAGTCTGTGTCGGTACGTGTGAGATCCCACTTTCCAAGTTTTTGAGATTCATCTCATACTTCTGAAGCTTTGAGGGTGCTGCCTGTTCCATACTCCTCCTCCTCCTCATCCATCCTTTTAGGTGTACAAACAATAGTAATTGGGGCCTAGTGTGCTTCTGTACGTGTGAGATACATACACTTTTTTTGATCATATTTCCTATTCCGCTATTCAATAAAAACCTTTGGGGATCAATTAAATTGCGGGATAGTCTGTGTCGGTACGTGTGAGATCCACCTTTCCAAGTTTTTGGGGTTCATCTCATACTTCTGAAGCTTTGAGGGTGCTGCCTGTTCCATACTCCTCCTCCTCCTCATCCATCCTTTTAGGTGTACAAACAATAGTAATTGGGGCCTAGTGTGCTTCTGTACGTGTGAGATACATACACTTTTTTTGATCATATTTCCTATTCCGCTATTCAATAAAAACCTTTGGGGATCAATTAAATTGCGGGATAGTCTGTGTCGGTACGTGTGAGATCCACCTTTCCAAGTTTTTGGAGTTCATCTCATACTTCTGAAGCTTTGAGGGTGCTGCCTGTTCCATACTCCTCCTCCTCCTCATCCATCCTTTTAGGTGTACAAACAATAGTAATTGGGGCCTAGTGTGCTTCTGTATGTGTGAGATACATACACTTTTTTTGATCATATTTCCTATTCCGCTATTCAATAAAAACCTTTGGGGATCAATTAAATTGCGGGATAGTCTGTGTCGGTACGTGTGAGATCCACCTTTCCAAGTTTTTGGGGTTCATCTCATACTTCTGAAGCTTTGAGGGTGCTGCCTGTTCTATACTCCTCCTCCTCCTCCTCCTCCTCATCCATCCTTTTAGGTGTACAAACAATAGTAATTGGGGCCTAGTGTGCTTCTGTACGTGTGAAAAACATACACTTTTTTTTGATCATATTTCCTATTCCGCTATTCAATAAAAACCTTTGGGGCTCAATTAAATTGCGGAATAGTCTGTGTCTGTACGTGTGAGATCCACCTTTCCAAGTTTTTGGGGTTCATCTCATACTTCTGAAGATTTGAGTGTGCTGCCTGTTCCATACTCCTCTTCCTCATCCTCCCTTTAGGGTAGGAAAAAATTTAATCGGGCCTAGTCTGTGTTTGTACGTGTGAGATACACAGTTTTTTATCCTATTCCGCTATTCAATACACAGCCTTTTGGTGTAAAATTGCGGCATAGTTTGCATATTTGACTGTGAGATACACCCGTGCGATACTGTTGTTCTTTTGTTTCGCTATTCAATAAAGACCTTTCTAGGGCAAGATCTTAAATTTCAGAAATATGAGGAGAGCGTCAAATAGGGGCCGTGGCCTGGGTCGTGGTGGTGCTGCTGCTAGAGCTCCTGTTGCAAGGAGAGGACGTGGTCGATCTGTGCCAGCTACACGCACAAGTGAAACACCTTCCTCAAGTGTGAGTAGGCGACAGAACCTGCATCAGTATTTGGTAGGGCATCATACGCCTCTAGAAGTGATGAGGCCAGAACACAGAGAGGCGATAGTAGATTGGTTTGCTGCTGAAAGTGCCTCCAGTTCCTTCACATTGTCTCCCACCCAGTCTACTGCAGAAAGGTCAGAGTTGGCACCTGCAGCCAATGTCCAACCGTCTTTCACCTCACCCCCTTGCAAATCAGGCAAGCAGTCTGAGCCCCAAGCCATAGAGCAGTCTCTTATTCTTTTTGAGGACTCTGTCAGCAGGGTTTCCCAGGGCCATCCACCTAGCCCTGCCCCAGAAGTGGAAGAGATTGAGTGCAGCGATGCCCAACCACTTATTTCTCAAGATGAGTACATGGAAGGACCATCACAGCACGTCTCCGATGATGACGAAACGCAGGTGCCAACTGCTGCGGCGTTCAGCATTGTGGAGACCGACAGGGAGGGCAGAGGTGAAGACTGGGTGGAAGATGATGTGGAGGACGATGAGGTCCTCGACCCCACATGGAATGAAGGTCATGCAGGTGACCTGAGTAGCTTGGAGGAAGAGGCGGTGGTCGCACAGAGCCACCAGCACAGCAGAAGAGGGAGCAGGGTGCAGAAGCGGAGCGGCCGTGCCCTAGACACTACGCCTGCTACTGCCCAACGCAGCAAGGGAACGAGCGCACCAAAGTCAGCTCAAAAGAGTTCTCTAGCGTGGAAGTTCTTTAGAAAATGTGCTGATGACAGGACACGAGTGGTTTGCACCCTGTGCAATCAGAGCCTGAAGCGAGGCATAAACCTTCTCAACCTGAGCACAACCTGCATGATCAGGCATCTAAGTGCAAAGCACGAGCTGCAGTGGAGTACACACCTTCAAAACCAAGAAACGTCTCTGGCTCATCCTGCTTCCTCTTCTGCTGCAGTCTCGGCCGCTCCAGCCACCTCTGTAGTCATACCGGCACCTGCCACCCCGCAAACAGACGATCTGTCAGCAACACCACCACCTGGGTCACCAACAACCATCTCCACAATGTCCCGTGGAAGTGTTCAGCTTTCCATCTCCCAAACACTTGAGAGGAAGAGGAAGTACCCCCTACCCACCCGCGATCCCTGGCCCTGAATGCCAGCATTTCACAATTATTGGCCTTTGAAATGCTGTCATTCCGTCTGGTGGAGACGCCCAGTTTTAAAAAGCTTATGTCGGTGGCTGTCCCACAGTACGTCGTGCCCAGCCGCCACTACTTTTCCAGGCAAGCCATCCCTTCCCTGCACAACCAAGTGGGGGAAAAAATCAGGTGTGCACTTCGCAACGCCATCTGTGCCAAGGTCCACCCAACTACCGATACGTGGACCAGTAAGCACGGTCAGGGGCATTATATCTCCCTAACGGCACACTGGGTAAATGCAGTGGCGGATGGGCCTGAGGCGGATAGCAATTTGGCGCATGTCCTTCCACCACCGAGGATTGCAGGGCGCTTCAGTTTGCCTCCTGTTCCTAACTCATCCTACTCCGCTACCTCATCCTCTACCGCCTCCTCATCCGGACAGCGTAATACCTTCACCACCAACTTCAGCACGGCCAGGGCTAAACGACAGCAGGCAGTTTTACAACTTGCCTGTTTGGGGGACAAACCACACACCGCGCAGGAGTTGTGGAGGAGCATGGAACAGCAGACAAATGAGTGGTTGCTGCCAGCGAGCCTCAAGCCCGGCCTGGTGGTGTGCGATAACGGGCGAAATCTCATAGCAGCTCTGGGCCTAGCCGGTTTGACGCACATCCCTTGCCTGGCGCATGTGTGTCATGGTCTTACCTTCTAGCTGTTCTCCTTCGTTTGACATGTGCTGGCGGCCATCTTGGTTTCTGGGTTTCTTGTAGCCTCCCACCCTGCGGCTCCTCCTTCCCACTGGGAGGAGCTGGATGCCTAGCTCATATATATAGGAGGTCTGTGGCTTCAGTTCCTTGCTTGGTCCTCCTGTGTTCACATGCTTCTAAGACTGCTGCTGCTTCTGGTCCCTGATCCTGGCTTCGTCTGACTACCCTGCTGGTTCCTGATCCTGGCTTCGTCTGACTACCCTGCTGGTTCCTGATCCTGGCTTCGTCTGACTACCCTCCTGGTTCCTGACCTCTGGCTTCGCAAGGACTCTGCCTCGGTTTCGCCATCCGTTTGGACTTTTGCTTTACAGCTTGATTTTCAATAAAGCCTTCTTATTTTCACTTATCTGTTGTTGTACGTCTGGTTCATGGTTCCGTGACATTAGGACCAAGCCATGAATTCTGACGGTACAGGGCCATCCTCGCTACCCACGCTGGTTGCCAGACTTGATCAGCAGGATCACCTGTTGGGTCGGTTCGCCGTGGCGTTGCAAACCCTGCTTGAACGCACGGCTCATTTCGCTCCCGTTGCCGATGGGTCGGTTGTCGCTCCTGGGCCCGCTCCTACTGCCGCTCCGGTTGTTGCGCCAGAGTCTACCCCGACACCTGTTGTTGCGCCTGCGGTGTTTCGGGGTATGACCGGTTCTGCCCCCCTTCCACAGCGCTTTGGGGGAGAGCCAACTCAGTGCCGAGGTTTCCTTAACCAGGTGGGCATTTATTTTGAGTTGCTGCCACATGCCTTTCCTACTGAGAGATCAAAGGTGGGCTTCTTAATTTCGCTGCTCTCGGACAAGGCCTTGGCCTGGGCCAGCCCTTTATGGGAGAACAACAATCCGGTGGTTGCCGAGTTTTCCGGTTTTGTTGCTTCTCTTTGGAGGGTATTCGATGTGCCGGCTCGTGCTGCCTCTGCTGCGAAGCTCCTTATGTCCATCAGACAGGGTTCACGATCCGTAGCTGAATACGCCATTGAGTTTCGTACCCTGGCAGCAGAGGTGGGCTGGAATAATGAGGCTCTGGTCGCTGCTTTCTCTCATGGTCTCTCGGATGTCTTCAAGGATGAGGTTGCAGCTAAGGACCTACCAGTGGAGCTCGAGTCTCTTATTTCTTTCTTGATTTTGATTGACACCAGACTCAGGGAGAGACCTTCCTTTAAGGAGAGTCTGCGGAGGCCTCCTAACAGATTGGCGCCTACCTTTGCTGTCCCACCCGTGCCTCCCTCTCCTCCCACGCCTCCTGGGGATGACTTGGCTGGGGGTGAACCCATGCAGCTGGGCTTTGCTCGCCTGTCCGAGGGGGAGAGGGTACTCCGAAGACGCGAGGATCGATGCATGTACTGTGGTCTCGTGGGCATTTTCGGTTGGCATGTCCGAACCGTCCGGGAAACGCTCGCACCTGAGATCCTGTCGGGGGCAGATCTTGGGTGGAGTCTCCTCGTCCCCGGTTTCCCGTGTTGACAAACCACTGATCACTGTTGTCCTCTCCTGGGTCGGGGGCTCAGTGACGACCCAGGCGTTGGTGGACTCTGGTGCTGGTGGTTTGTTCATTGATAGTGTGTTCGCTGCCGCCAATTCCATTCCTCTGCAGGCCCGAGGTTCTCCACTGGCTCTTGAGGCGATAGACGGCAGACCCCTTCTGCCGCCACACGTGACTCATGAGACCCTTCCAGTGGGGATAGCCATTGGTGCCGTTCACAGAGAGTCGGTCTGCTTCCAGGTTATTTCGTCTCCACACTACTCGGTGGTCTTGGGGTACCCCTGGCTCCAGAAGCATAATCCGACTTTCGATTGGAGATCGGCCGAGATCCTCTCGTGGTCACCGCAGTGTGGGGCTAGTTGCATCCATGGGCCTGTCAAGTTGCTGTGTACTTCCTCGGACTCTCTGTTGCCTCCTGAATACGAGGAGTACCGGGATGTATTCGATAAGGTGCGCGCGGTTGCCCTACCTCCGCACCGCCCATACGATTGTGCCATCGAGTTACAACCTGGTGCCGTTCCTCCTCGTGGCAAGGTCTATCCACTGTCGGTAGCGGAGAATGAGGCCATGGAGGGGTACGTGAAGGAGGCGCTTTCACGCGGACACATTCGCAAATCCTCGTCCCCGGCAGGGGCTGGATTTTTCTTTGTGAAAAAGAGGGGCGGTGAGTTGAGGCCTTGCATCGATTACAGGGGTCTCAATCGCATCACGATCAAGAACGCTTACCCGATACCCTTGATTTCCGAGCTGTTCGATCGCCTTAAAGGGGCCACGGTCTTTACCAAACTCGACCTGAGGGCGGCATATAACCTCGTAAGGATCAAGGCGGGCGATGAGTGGAAGACCGCGTTTAACACCAGGACCGGTCATTATGAATCCTTGGTTATGCCCTTTGGGTTGTGCAATGCGCCCGCAGTCTTTCAGGAATTCATTAACGATGTTTTCCGTGACCTGTTGCAGCAGTGTGTGGTGGTCTATTTGGATGACATCTTGGTATATTCTGAATCCATGGAGACCCACATTCTGGATGTCAGACGAGTGTTGCAACGGTTACGAGAGAACAAGCTGTTCGGTAAGCTTGAGAAATGCGAATTTCACCGATCCCAGGTAACCTTCTTAGGTTACATCATTTCCGCTGAGGGGTTCTCCATGGATCCTGAGAAGGTTTCGGCTGTCTTACAGTGGCCCCAGCCCAGTGGTCTTCGCTCCCTGCAGCGCTTTTTGGGCTTCGCCAATTATTATCGGAAGTTCATCAGGGACTTTTCCATGCTAGCCAAGCCTCTCACGGATCTGACCAGGAAGGGCAGTAATTCCCAGGTCTGGCCGCTCGAGGCCATCCGAGCGTTTGAGGCTCTAAAGTCCGCCTTTGTGTCGGCTCCGATTCTGTCGCATCCCAACCCTGGGTTGCCCTTTGTCCTCGAGGTGGACGCGTCTGAGACGGGAGTAGGCGCCCTTCTGTCTCAGCGTAGAACACCAGAGGGTCCTCTGCTTCCTTGTGGGTTTTACTCCCGGAAACTGTCTTCCGCGGAGTGCAACTATCAGATTGGTGACAGGGAGTTATTGGCCATCGTGCAGGCCCTTAAAGAATGGAGGCACTTGCTCGAGGGTTCGGTGGTTCCGGTCCTCATCCTGACGGACCACAAGAATCTGACCTACCTTTCTGAGGCCAAGAGATTGACACCACGTCAGGCCAGATGGGCTCTGTTCTTGTCACGTTTTAATTACGTGGTCTCCTACCTACCCGGTTCCAAGAACATCAGGGCGGATGCCTTATCACGGCAGTACTCCGACCTGTCCAGGGAGGAGTCGATTCCGACTTCGGCCATACCTCCGAATCAGATCCTGGCCGCCATTCGCACCAGCCTGACCTCTCCCCTGGATGAGCAGATTTTAGCGGCTCAATCTGGTGCTCCCTCTGGGAGACCCAACGGCAGATGTTTTGTGCCTGAGGAGTTGCGCACTCGGTTGTTGCGAACCTACCATAACTCCAAGACCGCGGGGCATCCTGGAAAGAATCAGCTGTCCCGGGCTGTTTCACGTCTGTTCTGGTGGCCTTCCCTACGTTCCGACATCGCCGCATATGTAGCGGCATGCTCCGTTTGTGCCCAGAGTAAGTCCCCTCGGCACCTTACTGCAACCCATAGCCACCGGGGAGCGCCCATGGTCACACCTGGGGATGGATTTCATTGTGGACCTCCCTGCATCCCGAGGCCATACGGTCATTCTCATGATTGTGGATCGATTTTCCAAAATGTGCCACTGTGTTCCTCTCAAGAAGTTACCCTCTGCACAGGAGTTGGCCACGATTTTTGCCAGGGAGGTCTTCCGGTTGCACGGTTTGCCCAAGGAGATTGTGTCGGATCGGGGGAGTCAGTTTGTGTCCAGGTTCTGGCGCGCCTTTTGCTCCCAGTTGGGGATTCATCTCTCCTTCTCCTCGGCTTACCACCCTCAGTCCAATGGGGCCGCAGAACGATCCAATCAGGCCTTGGAGCAATTCCTTCGTTGCTATGTCTCCGATCACCAAGACAATTGGGTTGACCTCCTGCCTTGGGCTGAGTTTGCCAGGAACACGGCGGTGAACTCTTCCTCTGGGACGTCTCCCTTCATGGCCAATTATGGGTTCCAACCTGCCGTGTTACCGGAGGTATTCTCTCCCCAGGATATTCCGGCTGTGGAGGATCACCTTTCCGTCCTACGTGCTTCTTGGGTACAGATCCAGAAGTCCCTTGAGGTCTCTGCGCAGCGCCAGAGACTCCAGGCTGATCGCAGACGAGCGCCTGCTCCTTCCTACCAGGCCGGAGACCGTGTATGGTTGTCCACCCGCAACCTCAACCTTCGAGTGCCCACTCCCAAGCTGGCGCCTCGCTTTGTTGGTCCCTTCCGAGTGCTTCGCAGGGTAAACCCGGTAGCCTATGCCCTTGCGCTTCCTCCTGGCATGCGGATCTCCAACGTGTTTCATGTTTCCCTGTTGAAGCCACTGGTGTGTAATCGTTTCACTTCCTCGGTTCCTCGGCCCCGTCCGGTCCAAGTGGGCAATCGTGAGGAGTATGAGGTGAGCAATATCCTGGACTCACGCCTGGTCCGCGGTCAGGTGCAGTTTTTGGTTCATTGGCGTGGTTATGGTCCAGAGGAGCGTTCCTGGGTTCCCTCCGCAGATGTCCATGCTCCTGCCTTGCTCCGAGCCTTCCACGCACGCTTCCCTCAGAAACCGTTCTTTACTCCGCGGAGGAGGGGCCCTTGAGAGGAGGTACTGTCATGGTCTTACCTTCTTGCTGTTCTCCTTCGTTTGACATGTGCTGGCGGCCATCTTGGTTTCTGGGTTTCTTGTAGCCTCCCACCCTGCGGCTCCTCCTTCCCACTGGGAGGAGCTGGATGCCTAGCTCATATATATAGGAGGTCTGTGGCTTCAGTTCCTTGCTTGGTCCTCCTGTGTTCACATGCTTCTAAGACTGCTGCTGCTTCCGGTCCCTGATCCTGGCTTCGTCTGACTACCCTGCTGGTTCCTGATCCTGGCTTCGTCTGACTACCCTGCTGGTTCCTGATCCTGGCTTCGTCTGACTACCCTCCTGGTTCCTGACCTCTGGCTTCGCAAGGACTCTGCCTTGGTTTCGCCATCCGTTTGGACTTTTGCTTTACAGCTTGATTTTCAATAAAGCCTTCTTATTTTCACTTATCTGTTGTTGTACGTCTGGTTCATGGTTCCGTGACAATGTGCTGAATTTGGTGGTGCAGAGGTTCCTTAAAAACTACCCCGATATGTCAGAGCTGCTGCAGAAAGTGCGGGCCGTCTGTGCGCACTTTCGGCGTTCTCACCCTGCTGCTGCTCGCCTGGCAGCGCTGCAGCATAACTTCGGCCTTCCCGCTCACCGCCTCATATGTGACGTGCCCACAAGGTGGAACTCCACCTTGCACATGCTGCAAAGACTGTGCGAGCAGCAGCAGGCCATAGTGGAGTTTCAGCTGCAGCACGCACGCGTGAGTGGCTCTGCGGAACAGCACCACTTCACCACCAATAACTGGGCCTCCATGCGAGACCTGTGTGCCTTGTTGCGCTGTTTTGAGTACTCCACCAACATGGCCAGTGGCAATGACGCCGTTCTCAGCTTAACTATCCCACTTCTATGCCTCCTTGAAAAAACAATTCGGGCGATGATGGAAGATCATGTGGCACAGGATGAGGAGGAGGAGGAGGAGGATGAAGAGGTAACATTTCAAAGGCTTTCAGGGCAGTCATTCCCAAGGGGCTCCGAGGGTGGGTTCCTGCACACACAAATGCCAGGGACACAATTGTCCAGCAGGGGCACAGTTCTGGAGGATGAGGAGGAGGAGGAGCTGGAGGAGGAGATGGAACCATGTTCACAGCAGGGTGGCACCCAGGCCAGCTCATGGCCATCACTGGTGCGTGGCTGGGGGGATACAGAGGACACGGACGATACACCTCCCACAGAGGACAGCCTTTCGTCGCCTCTGGGCAGCCTGGCACACATGAGCGATTACATGCTGCAGTGTCTCCACAAAGACCGCCGAGTTGCCCACATTCTAACTTGCGCTGATTACTGGGTGGCCACGCTGCTGGATCCCCGTTACAAGGACAACGTACCGTCCTTAATTCACTCACTGGAGCGCGATCGCAAGATGCGCGAGTACAAGCGCACGCTGGTAGATGCGATGCTGCTGGCATTCCCATCTGACAGCGGGGCCACAGTGGAAGCACAAGGCAGAGGAGGAGGAGGAGGAGGAGGAGGTCGCCAACGCAACCAGGGCACCGCCAGCACCTCAGAAGGCAGGGTTAGCATGGCCGAAATGTGGAAAAGCTTTGTCAGCACGCCACAACAAACAGCAGCACCAGCAGCTCAGATGGAACGTCTTAGCAGGAGGCAGCATTTTACCAACATGGTGGAGCAGTATGTGTGCACACGCCTACATGTAGTGAATGAGGGGTCTGCCCCCTTCAACTTCTGGGTCTCCAAATTGGGCACATGGCCTGAGCTTGCCCTTTACGCCTTGGAGGTGCTGGCGTGCCCTGCAGCCAGTGTATTATCTGAACGGGTATTTAGCACGGCTGGGGGCGTTATAACAGACAAGCGCAGCCGCCTGTCCAGAGACAATGTGGACAAGCTCACGTTCATTAAAATGAACCAGGCATGGATCCCACGGGACTTTTCCGTACCTTGTGCAGAATAGCAATGGATACCGACCTTACCCACCCATTGTTCCATTTTTGCTCTTTCTCACTCTTTTGGGGTGTACCCTCATTTAAAATTTGTGAAAAGAAGCAGTGTTGGCTACCTCGTCCTCCTCCTCAGGGCCAGATTAACGTAGGGGCTATTGGAGCTGCAGCTCCAGGCCCCTACCTTTTATATAGGCCCCGGGTTGGCCATATTCACTGTGACCGCTCTTCTGTCACTTGTAAACACAGAAGTCTGGCTTCTATGCTCGCTTCCCCAGGCAGCAACCTCAGAACCTCCCCACACAGCGCGAAGGCCTGACAAGGAGGGACAGTTGCCGATGCATGGATGTGTTTATGGGCTTCAGAGACAGCATCCCATGTTGAATTAGGCATGCATGGCTGCACCCTTCCTCCTCTGGGTGCATGCCAAGGCACGGCCCTTAAGGCCCTTCAAAATCCTCAGCACCAAGACCATGATGCTCTTAATCCGGCCCTGGTCCTCCTCCACCGCCGCTTCCACCTACACCGCCCATAGGTGTGCGCAGCCTATTGCATTAGGGTGTGCACCCCAAAGTTGAAATACACATGCATGTGTTTGCCTACATGTACATGGCCCCGATACATTACTCTCCCTGCTGGCAAAGAGAAATAGAGCAGAGCAGGTCCGAGGGAGATCTTTCCCATCTCCTCACTGGCAAACAGAGCGATAATGCTATGTGCCCTAGGTGATTAGGGTGTGCCCAGGTACACCCGGCACACCCTGTGCGCACGCCTATGACACCGCCACATCCACCACCACCTCAACCTCCCTTCTACTCCATATGGGCCTCGTCCTTCAGAGATGAAGAACATTGTTTTATTTTTCAGTTTTTTTTTTGTTGTTTTAAGTTATTTCCCTATCCACATTTGTTTGCAGAGCACTTGCCATGCTCTTAACTACGTTTTGCTGCCATTTGCAGCACTCTAGCCCTTTCCATTGGTGTTTTAGAGCCATTTTAGTGCCTTAAAGTTCGGGTCCCCATTGACTTCAATGGGGTTCTGTGTCCGGGAAAAGTTCGGTAAAAGTCCGGGACACGGACCCGGACTTTTTTTTAAAGTTCGGCCGAACCCGTCGAACATGGACATCTAGGTGTCCGCTCAACCCTAATCATCACCTTTAATATAGGCAGCATCAATACCCAATTTTCTATCCATAGGTTTCTGTGGCCCGCTTGGGCAATAAGCCATTTCAGCATGCTGGTGGCAGGGTGCGGGGTAAAGTGCTGTGATTTCAGGCTCTGGTTCACATCCCGTATGGCTGTGGAGGTTGCTTTAGTGCACTGTGCCTGTGGAGCTCCTTCACTTTACATCCATCTGTCTGCGCTCGGCCACGCTCCCCAATAAATGTATTTTTAAATGCAAGCAATAAAAGTACCTGTATTTCTTGCAGTATTTGCACAGCAGGGTCGAAGTGTTAGATTTAGAACTAGTGCAAGAACCCAGTTATTTCATGGTTTGACAAGAAGTATGCAGGTAGTAAGAGGAAACATTAGCTAATTAGTCTTTTGACTGTCAAATTAAAGGCTATAGTGGATCCAGGATAACCTGGGTTCAAAGGACATGGTATTGAATAATGCTGAAAATCAGATTGAGGACATCTAGTGGCAGAAAAATAAATACTGTAGGAGAAATGTGTGGATTGAAGGCAAATTAAATGAAGGTGAAGGTGTATATTTTATTAGGCTATTAATTTGATCATGGTATTTTTCTCTGGAGTTCAATTTCATATTCAATTGTATATTTAGATATTTTTCTGGAGTCTTTAGAAACATACAACAGGAAGAAATGTAAGGTCAATAAATCACAGGTAACTTTTTCATGTTGCCTAGCAGCCTTTTTTTTTTTTTTACTATGCTTCACATTGTTTAAAGCTTTAAAAAGGCTGCTAAGAAATAATCATTTTTTTAACAGCAACCTGAATGACTTAATGGTAATTTAAATTAAAAGGATCAGAAAAAACAATAACCATCATGAACGATTGCCATTTATAGGAAACATACTTGAAAAACAATGCAAATCATTTGTTTTTGCTCTCATTATTTATGAGTATTTCAAAGTAGGCAATTCCTGTTCCCTTTTATTATCTTCAGCACAGACAACAGTAACCTACTACATTGTCATCATTATCTTTAATTCAGAGAACCTTAAACGTTTGACCTGGTAGAGCGGCTGTGGATTTGTATTGTCTGCATCCTTCTTGTTTTCCTTATTGTCTCTTTTCACTCTGACACTTTTGTCAGCAAAACGGTATCCTTATCAGCAAAGTTCCTTCATTTGTTTTCTACAGATTTAAACCCTCCTCTGCTTGGGAGCTCGTATGTGTTTAGCCCTATTAAGTGGGTTCCAAAAAGCCAAGTCTTGTGTCTATTATATGCTTCATGCTCATACATTTTTGATTTCCAAATGGCTATGATAGTCAATTGTATACACAGTAGGATTTAACAGAAGTTTTGCAGTTTTTCATGACTCAGCCATGAACTTGATTGTGATTTTTGTTGCTTTAACAGCTTTAACAAGAAAAGAGCCCATGGGTGGAAAACAAAGTTTTGAACCGAGTCTTCGTCTATTCTTCCTGATATTTTCTTCTTAACAAAGGAGTTACTATTTTTAGTTTGATGACTGTTTTCTTACACAGTCCCAGTGTTGCAGTCTATCATTAAAAAAAAACCCTTTAAAAGTATATATGTCTGAAGAACTCAGAAAAAATACCTTGACCTTACAGTTAGGTTCAAACTATGAATAACCTATGAATCACACAGGAATGTGACTACATTCTTGTGCAAATCACATGTGATTCAGTGCAGTGCCATTCTGAATGGGCTCAAATGGCACTGTATCACACTAAAGTAGTGCATGCACTACCTTTGGAAATGCATTGCAACCAGATCACATGGCACTTTTGGTTGCAGGAAAGAAAATCAATCCGTCTATGACCAGGCTTTAGAGGCAGTGTAAATATCAGTTAGTGGCAGTGTAATTGTCAGTTAGTGTCAGTGTAAGTGACAGTTAGGGGGTGGTTTACAAAAACTGGAAAACTGGAGAGTGCAAAATCTGGTGCAGCTCTCCATAGAAACCAATCGGTGTTCAAGTTTTTGTTTTTTTTTTTTTTTGTAAAAGCTTAATTAAACAAGCTGAAGCTAGAAGCTGATTGGCTATCATGCACAACTGCACCAGGTTTTGCATCAGTTTTAGTAAATTAGCCCCTTAGCGTCAGGCAATATCGGTTAGTGTCAAAAAACAAGGTAGGAGTAGGAGAATTTATTTTGCATGTTTTTTGGTGGTGGATGATGGTAATGGCAATAAAATATACAGCTTAAGCACTTGCCGACTGGTCAGTATATTTACTGCGGCAGTCAGCCCCTCACAGGCAGAGCGACGTAGTACTACGTCGCTAGCCAGTGAGGGCTCTGGGAACGAGCACGCGCCGCCGGAGGCGCGCTCCAGCGCGGTCACGGACCCCCCCCGCGCGTGTGACCGGCTGACCCGATGTCCGCCGGTCACTCGGCGATCATCGGTGGAGAGGGAGAAAGGCAGGCGGCTGATGTATACAAGCCGCCTGTCATTCTCCCCGGTGTAGAAACAGTGATTATATGGTTCTACTATGTAGGACCGTTGATCACTGTTCCTACACCTCAAGCCACAGCCAATCACAGTTAGAATCATGCCCCTAGAGACACACATAACCCCTCCCTCTCAACAAAAAGTTAACCCCTTCACTGCCAGTGTAATTTTACAGTAACAGTGCATATTTATAGCACTGATTACTGTAGAAATGTCACTGGTAACCCCAAAAGTGTCAAAAATGTCAGTCAAGGCTTCCGATCTGTCCACCGCAATGTCGAAGTAAATCATCGCAGATCGCCGCCATTACGCGTTAAAAAAAAAAAACAACAAAAATGACAATCTTTCCCTTTGTTAGTAAACGCGATAACTTTTGCGCAAACCAATCAAAATACGCTTTTTGCGATTTTTTTTACCAAACATATGTAGCATAAAACAAATTGGCCGAAAATGTTAAAAAATTTAGATTTTTACATTTTTTGGGGTGGAATTTCATATAAAAAATGTGAAAAATATTGTTATTTTTGCAAAATTGTCGCTCTTTTTTTGTTTATAGCGCATGATCAAAAAATCGCACAGGTGATAAAATACCACCAAAATAAAGCTCTGTTTGTGGGAAAAAAAAGGACATCAAATTTGTTTAGGTACAGCGTCGCACAACCGCGCAATTGTCCATTAAAGTCACGCAGTACCGAATCGCAAAATAGGCCCTGGTCGGAATGGGGGTAAAATCTTCCGGGGCTTAAGTGGTTAAACTAAAAACATTTTTTTTTTTTTTACTATTTTGGGCTAGTTTCCTTTCATAATAAAAAAAGGTCAGAAAATATCCCTTTACTTGCTTTACTAAATGAAAGCCCAACCTGTCCTGAAAAAGGTATAATTGATCTGAATACACAAAGTATTTGCAATGATATATACAGATATCAAGGTTGCAAAATTGGGCTTGGGCATTAGGGTTTGTTTTGTTTGTTTTGAAACTGTTCAAGAAGGGGCTAATGGAACCGCAAGTGATAAATAAATATGTTACAAGTCAAGCTTTTGAAAGATGCTGAACAGTTAATCCACCTAATAACTTCTTATATGTGTTAGAAACATAGAAACATAGAATGTGTCGGCAGATAAGAACCATTTGGCCCATCTAGTCTGCCCAATATATCTGAATCCTATGAATAGTCCCTGGCCCTATCTTATATGAAGGATAGCCTTATGCCTATCCCATGCATGCTTAAACTCCTTCACTGTATTTGCAGCTACCACTTCTGCAGGAAGGTTATTCCATGCATCCACTACTCTCTCAGTAAAGTAATACTTCCTCATATTACTTTTAAACCTTTGCCCCTCTAATTTAAAACTGTGTCCTCTTGTGGTAGTTTTTCTTCTTTTAAATATGCTCTCCTCCTTTACCGAGTTGATTCCCTTTATGTATTTAAAAGTTTCTATCATATCCCCTCTGTCTCTTCTTTCTTCCAAGCTATACATGTTAAGGTCCTTTAACCTTTCCTGGTAAGTTTTTTCCTGCAATCCATGTACTAGTTTAGTAGCTCTTCTCTGAACTCTCTCTAGAGTATCTATATCCTTCTGGAGATATGGCCTCCAGTACTGCGCACAATACTCCAAGTGAGGTCTCACCAGTGTTCTGTACAGCGGCATAAGCACTTCTCTCTTTCTACTGCTTATACCTCTCCCTATACATCCAAGCATTTTGCTGGCATTTCATGCTGCTCTATTACATTTTCTTCCCACCTTTAAGTCTTCTGAAATAATTACTCCTAAATCCCTTTCCTCAGATACTGAGGTCAGGACTGTGTCAAATATTCTATATTCTGCCCTTGGGTTTTTACGCCCAGGTGCATTATCTTGCACTTATCCACATTAAATTTCAGTTGCCAGAGTTCTGACCATTCTTCTAGTTTTCCTAAATCCTTTTCCATTTGGCGTTTCCCTCCAGGAACATCAACCCTGTTACATATCTTTGTGTCATCAGCAAAAAAACAAACCTTACCATCGAGGCCTTTTGTAATATCACCTTTGTTATTAGGTGAGGTGAGATTTATGTCCTTGAGTACCTGGGTCTTCCCACCTACTACAATCATTGTGAGGAGTTCCCAATCCTCTTGTTAAATTTTTCATTTTTTTTCTGGAACATGCAAAGGTGAGGGGTGGAACACACAAACCTTTCACAGGAATAAGAGTGGAGTGGAAAATGATTGCAGGGAGATCTCTACAAGTAAATAAGTATAGAGAGAAGCCAGTGGCTGACTCAGCCCTACAGATTCCATCTATAACTATAATATCCCTCTTTAGTGGAATAACTCATAAACCACTTGCTGACAGCCTACCGCAGCTGGCTCGGCTGCCCGAAACGATGTAGCCCTACAGCCCTACATTGGTGGCCCGCATGGTACTGGGGAGCGGACTAGGCAGTGGGAATGCTGATCCATGGGACCGGCAGCCGCGATTACTGCTGAGCACCTGTGATCGCTCCCCGCTGAGAGAGCAGGATGGTCAGCTGTTGAAAACACAGCTGACCGTTCTTCTCTCGGAAATGATCACAGAGCGCCTGTGATCCTTCTATATAGGATAAAAGGTCTCTGTGGTCATTTCACAAGCCCACCCCCCATACAGTTAGAAAACACTCCCCTAGGCTCACACTTAACCCTTTGATCACCACTGTGTTGACCCTTTCCTTGCCAATGTAATCATTACAGTAACAGTGCACATTTTTAGCACTGATTACTGTTGTAATGTCACTGGTCTCCCCAAAAGTGTAAAAAATGGCAGTTAGGGATCCGATCGGTCCGCCGCAAGGTTGCAGTCCTGCTAAAAATCGCAAATCGCCACCATTACTAGTAAAAATATTTTAATAAAAATGACATAAATCTTTCCCCTAATTTGTAGACTCAATAATTTTTGCGCAAACCAATCAAAATATGCTTATTTTTTTAACCAAAAATATGTAGCAGAATACAAATTGGCCTAAAAGGATGAAAACTTTTAATTTTTACATTTTTTTTTTGTTATATAGCAGAATATGAAAAAATATATATTTTTTCAGAATTGTCGCTCTTTTTTTGATTATAGCGCACAAAATAAAAATTGCAAAGGTGATCAAATACCACCAATAGAAAGCTCTATTTGTGGGATAAAAGGACATCAATTTTATTTGGGTACAGCGTTGCATGACCGCACAATTTTCTGTTAAAGTAACGCAGTGCCGAATCACAAAAAAAGTCTGCTCTCTGCTGATGTCACATATGTCAGTCCAGGCACCGCGTCATCATGACCACAGAGTCGAGATCTGCCAGGTGCCTGGACCGACACCCTGCTCAGCCTCTCAGCGAGCCACTGAGAGCCTGAACTGGCCACTCCCCCCGCACCTCCACAGCTCAGCGCTCCAGTGAGCGAGGAAGGGGAGTGGAGAGGGCAGAGCAGAAAGCAGCTGACTGACAGTCAGCAGCTCTCTGCTTGGGGAGCTGTTAGAACCGAGTGATCGGCGGGGTTCTATCGCTCAGTTCTCAGTGTAGAGCCACTGGGGGACAGAAGCAGCATTGGACCGATACTGCATCCACCTAGGCAAATATACATGGGGGAAAAAAAGCAAACCCATACTTCACTTTAAATATATTCTTTAATATGCACACAGGATATAAATTCACTTTGTGAGCACTAAATGCCTTTAAAAATCTAGACAGTATCATGTAAAAGTAGCAGTGACACCTTTAATAGGTTGTACATAGTCTGTGCAGAGAGATGAGCTCTGGGTGGGACCAAGCAGTTCCACCAACTACAGGCTGCCTGCAGATATCACCATGTAGTAAACCCTCAGTTTGATTTATACCTACAGTTAGGCTTATAATAACGCTTACCTGTAGGTAAAATATCGCCTAAACGTGTACTGTTTAGGAGATATTTTAGTGAGCAGCAGCACGTGACATCACTGGCACATGCACTCTGAAGGAATAGCATACCCATGCTGTTCCTTTAGAGCGCTGTGCCGAGGGAGTGACATCATCGCTGCTCGGCCATTCAAGTTGCCGGAGCCCACAAACCTAAAAGGAAGACCAGGCGAAGATGGAAGCCCTCTCAGTGGTGACAGCACACCACTGTAGGGCCTTGTTTTAAGGTAAGTATTTAATAATTTGCTAGTATGTGATGCATACTAACACATTATGTAATTTCCTTGCAGGGGATTTTTTTCCCTCCAATGCTGTAGTTAACTACCACTTTAAAGTCACAAAAAAAGGAGAACTTTCTTAATGATGTGCTGTATCTTCCTAAATCTATTTTTGCATGCCCCTCAAGGCAGTGCCTAGCTCTGACAATCTTTTACTTATAATCCTTGAAAATAGTCAGAATTGATTTTCAAGATTTGCTCTCTTCTTCCATAGACATCAGTGGGGTTCAGACTTATGCTGGCAATCTGTGATCATAAAGTGATCCATATATGTGCAAACTCTTTGTCATAAATGTACAGCTTTGAAAAAACTTCAATGAGTTGCCAGCGCAAGTGTGTTTCTGTGACCAGTGTAATGAGTGTTTGGCATTTGATGTTCTGTACTGGGTTTAGCTACTTGAAAGATGTTGTTGTGTTGGTCCTTCATACAGAAATATGCTTACCATTAATTGCAATTGTTAAAGATCACTATTTTTTGTTATCAACACATATTTGTATTTGGACTTTGTTCTGACCCACAAGCTTCAGTAAGCATTATTTTGCCACGTTGTACACTGTTTCATTGTCCGCTACCAAACAAATAATTAAATTTCACTAAAATTCTCCAGTAGAGGCTAGTAAATGCAAATGTAGAATTTTGCCTTAATATTATTCTCTACTTGCTACAACATTACTAAAGATTCTTTGAGTATTAAAGCGGAGTTCTGACCTATTTTGCAACTTTAGTGATTCCTGGAGTGCTCGCTATGCTGATCAACAATTGAGAATTTTCAATTTTTTTCGGGGGTCCCTTACCTTATTTTCAGGGCACCGACATCGCTTCCGCCTTTGCATTGCATCCTGGGAGTTGTTTGTCATCACTCCCAGGAGGCTGGAATCAGGAAGAACTCCCAGAACACTCTCTGGAATCAGGAAGAAGGACACAGCAGATTACATTGCGGCTTCAGATGCCCACATCCAAGATGGCCGCGCCCAAACAGCATTTTTAAAAGTACGATTTTGACTAAAATCCAATACTGTACATCTTACAAGTATGAGAATAGCGGTTCTGTAAAGGGCGATGGATTAGTATTATAGGGGTATTTTTAGTTAAAAAGGGTATTTGAGGCCGGAACTCCGCTTTAAGTATCCAAAATTTAAAAAAGAACACTTGTTTGGAATTTTTCTTCTCTTGAAAAAAAAAACACATTGCCAGTGACCATCTTATACTCTTTTTTTTATGGTGGCTTTGCTTTCTGATTCTTTAATATCTGTCCTCTACAGAAAGAAAAAAGTTTATTGGGCTCTTTCTTGATGTATGTTTCATAGTGTACTGCTGTGAAGCAAGTCTTACATTTTATTGTTGCAGTTGTAGAAAAGAGGATTGCAAAACCAGCAGGCATTATTTTGTTATTTGTAAATATGTGAGCTGACAAGTCACTATTTGACAGTTACTTTCAATAGAATAAGCACATACAGTTGTAAGCGAAACACTATATCAAGGGAATTAGGCAGTTAGTGGAGAAATACTGACACAGGACGCTGCAGGCTTTACTGGTAGGTTGCAAGTTCTAACAACCCAAAGTTCAGCGCCTTTGGCTATAACTTCCTTATTTGCTATGTAGGGCAAACTTAAAAAGGCAGGGTCCCTGGAGTGAAGGTGCCATAGGACCGAATTAACCCCTAAGTGCCCTGCAGAGTATCATTTAATGTAACAGTCGTCATTGCTCAATCATCAGTATCAGTTTTAGGCAGCTTGGCATTATCTATGAAAAACTATGATTTAGCAGATTTTTGCATATTAATAAAATGGATAATTAGGACTATAATTCCTTTTTTTATTTGTAAAACTGTCTTGTGGAGAAGCTTTCTGTGGCTCAGTAAAGGACATACTGTTTAAAAAAAAAAGGAAACAAAAAAACATTTTTGAGATTTTATAGCAAGGTTATGTGAGGATGTCAGGTATGTTTCAATTTACACTCTCATTTCATTTTTTAGAAAGTTGTTAAGACTTATACGTGAAATAAGGAAATGTAATCATTGCTTATCAGTTTAACAGCAAATGTATTTTTGTAAGTTTAGTCATACGTATTTGCACATGATTTGAGCATCTATAGTGAAGGCTTGGACTGTGTTGTACTAACATAGAGCATATAGCAAATGTTTCTAAAAATGTACTGAATATCAAGCATGCACAAACCAAGATCCATAAAGACATGGATAAGCAAGTTTGGGGTGGAGGAACTTGACTGGCCTGCACAGGGTCCTGACCTCTACCACATAGAACACATTTGGGATGAATTAGAGTGGAGACTGTGAGCCAGGCCTTCTTGTCTACATCAGTGGCTGACCTCACAATTGCGCTTCTGGAAGAATGGTCAAACATTCCCATAGACACAATCCTAAACCTTGTGGACAGCCTTCCCAGAAGAGTTGAAGCTCTTATAGCTGCAAAGGGTGGGCCAACTCAATATTGAACCCTACGGACTAAGACTGGGATGCCATTAAAGGTCATGTGTTTGTAAAGGTAAATTCACCTGGGCAAATTATAATAAACCTTAATGCACTGCATGGCCTCTGAACTATGACTAGTAAGCTTAATGGGGCTAGCAAGGGAAATTTTATTAAGTCAGTCACCTCGCTATAAAAAGTGGGGTCACAGAGCAGCCATAGTGTCAGTGAATTGGAAGCTGTTGTAAGGAATGCTAACAAGCTGCAAAGGAATAGATTAGGGGTTAGGGTGTAAAATGTTCTCTTTCTCCCCTTTATAACCAATAATGGAATTTGCCTTGCAACATTTCAGACAAGATTCACTAAACAACAACAAATTAAACCTAGGAAGTGTACCCATCACTAGTATGGAGACCTGAAGAAGGAGGCCAGGCCTCCGAAACGTTGTCCTTAGCAACCCCATGAATGTCATGTCCTGGGTCCTGATCGGGGATCTCCCCTCTGTGTAACTGCACTGTCGGCTACAGTATCCGGCTCTTGGAGAGTGTGCAGCGGTGGCTGGACCGTGCGCTGGTGCACCGCATTGAGTTACCTTGAGTCATCTGAGGTGGTTGGCTTAGCCGGACGTTATCCACTCACTAGTGCGGGAACGAACAGCTGAGCTGCCGGCTAGGAGGAGAGTATCCTGTATACATCAGATCAGGGGATATCATTTCCATGCATGACACTACACATGTTTGTGAGTACCTGTTTTTATGGCTTTAATTATCTTCAATAAATGGTGTTACACTAGGGCAGTGTGCGCTCTGTTTCTTTTGTTTTTTGCTTACCCATCACTAGTGCTGAGGTATTTTGGTGCATCTTCCAATAAAAGAAGAATGGGGTGTACAAGTATGAAGACATATAGCAAATGTGACTTAACAATGGGTTAGCCTACATTAAGTCCTTTTAGGTATTAATAGGTATTTAATAAAGTAGTATAGGAGGTCATAAAATTCAGATAGGTTGGAACAATAACTAGGATTCAAATCTTCTCAAGGTAGGGTGATTGACACCATTGCACCCAATAAGGTATTCTAGGTCATTGGGCTATTGCAAAAATATAACCATTTACCCAATTGAAGAATTGGGCAGCTAGCTTACAAAGAAATTGGAACAGAAAAAAAGAGAAGAAAAACACAAGAGAAAAGAAGAGGGAGAAAAGCGGTTGGGGCCGAGTGAGGCCAGATCCCCACATTTAGATTAAAACCTCAAAAAGCCAAGTTTAAATGGTTAGATTGACCATATTGGGTCATTAGCTTTAGCCCCTAAATAATTTTCTATAAAAGAACTAAAGGGTTTTTTTTTTTTACCTTTTTTTCTTGAATCAAGTAAAATGGCAGATAGCTTTTCGTTGAATAGGGATTTTTTTTTTTTTTGCTTGACCTGCACAATAAGGCCATTTTCATGCTTTCACTAGAGTTTGCAGTAAAAATGAAGGATATTCATTTAAATTGGTTAGAGGTGCATGAAAAGGCTTGAGGTTAGGCATGGGCTTGTATCGGACTTATCTTAATATCTTTTATAAAAATGTCTGATTAAATTAGGGCAATAGTTACATAGTTAGTCTGGTTGAAAAATGAGCATCCAGTTCAACCAATAGAAGGGGAAAAAAATAAAACAATTATACAATTCCATTTATACTGTACCTATACCCACAGATGATCCAGAGGAAGGCAAAAAAAAACAAAAAACAATTAAGCATAACCCAATTTGCTCCAGCAGGTGGGATAAAAAGCCTTCTTGATTCCCCCAAGAGGCAGTCAAATGTTCCCTGGATCAACTTTACCTATAAATATTAGCATACAGTCATATTATGTATATCTAGGAAAGAAACCAGGACTTTCTTAAAACAATCTAGGGAGCTAGCCAGAACCACCTCTGAAGGGAGTCCATTCCACATTTTCACAGCTCTTACTGTGAAGAAGCCTTTCCATATTTGGAGATGAAATCTCTGTTCCTCCAGAAGTAAAGAGTGCACCCTTGTCCTCTGCGATGACCTGAAAGTGAATAACTGAACACCAAGTTCACTATATGGACCACTTTTGTATTTATACATGTCGATCATATCCCCCCCTAATCTCCTCTTCTCAAGTGAGAATAAGTTCAGTTAAGCTAATCGTTCCTCATAGCTGAGCTCCTCCTTGCCTCTTATCAGTTCGGTTGCCCTTCTCTGCACTTTCTCCAGTTCTCTAATATCCTTTTCATGAAATGGTGCCAAAAACTGAACTGCATATTCCAGAGGTCCTACTAATGATTTGTACAGGGGCACAATTATATATCTCTCTACCTGCCTCTCCTAATACAAGAAAGGGTTTTGCTCAATTTGGAAACTGCAGCTTGGCATTGCATGCAATTATTAAGACTATGATCCAGCAGAACACCCAGACCCTTCTTCACCATTGACTTCCCTAGTTGTTCTCCTCCTAATATGTAAGATGTGAGCATGTTTCTAGCACTTAAGTGCATAACTTTACATTTATCAATATTAAACCTCATTTGCCACATCGTTGCACAGTTAAACAGTGCATTGAGGTTGGCTTGTAAATTAGAGACATCCTGTAAGGAAGCTATTCTACCGTATAGCTTGGTGTAATCTACAAAGACTGAAATTGTACTTTTAATCACAGACCCTAAATCATTTATAAATATATTAAAAATTAAGGGTCCCAACACTGAACCTTGGGGTACACCACTGATAACCTTAGACCATTCAGAATAAGAATCATTAACTCCTACTTTCTGAATTCTATCTTTTAGCCAATTTTCTATCCATTTACATTCTAATCTTTCCAAGCCTGTAGATTTACTATACACATTAGCCATGTGTGGTAAACTGTGTCAAACTTTTTTTTTTTTTTTTTTTAAAAATCTTTTTATTTGGTTTTTTGCAGAAAAAATGAGTTACATACATATCAAATGGAAGTATAAGTTTGGAACAACTGCATTATAACATGACATACGAGTAATTGAACAACTGAGAATTACATTTGAAATGACTGAACAGAGTTACAAGTTATAAGGGTATGGAGGTATGAAGGTATGACCCACAGCAGTAACAAATGATATAAACGTCATGGACAACTTAGCACCCCAACACACAATGAAATCAAGCGCACGCTGCGACCCATGGGGGAGGGCGCGGGAGAAGGCAATGCAGCGCAAAAGCCACTCTAGGGGGGACACCCCAAAGGGATCCTGCTGTGTCCCCTCTCTTAACCCCCTCCCCACCCCCCTCGCCCATGGCCCCCAGCACAACGTCCACAGTAGCAATCACATACATGTTAAGAAGATATTAGTTTATCAGGCACCACGCTGTCCAACATATTCAGTCCAGGCGGACCATCTGGTCCGAAATTGTGGCATTTTAAAGGCAGAGATAGCTAGAGTTTTTTCGTGTGCATACGATTCTCCTACTATTTGTACCACCTCCCTCCTGGTAGGGATGTCCTCACATTTCCACTTACGGGCTATGGACAGCCGTGCAGCAAAAAGAATGTTCTGAACCACTGTTCTCAATTGGGGAGGGTACCTGTCAATATTTATGCCCAGTAATGCTTGTTCAACTGTAACCTTGTTAAGCACTCCCGTCACCTCCGCAATCAGTCTAGAGACAGAGGCCCAGAAACCTCGCAAGGAGACACAGGACCACAGAACGTGGAGTATAGTTCCAACTTGCCCGCACTGTCTCCAGCACAGGTTGGAGACGCCCGGGTAGTACTTGGCAATGGAGTACGGGGTTTTATACCACCGCTGATGTATTTTCAAAAGACCTTCCCTGAAATTGGAACATCTAGTATGGGTAGCTGTATGGGTATATGAACGCAGCCACTGAACTTCTGTAAATTCCTGGCCTAGGTCCCCCTCCCACTTTATATGATAGGTGTGTTTCACAAATGACTTCTTGTCATGTAGGGAAACATAAAATTTACCTATTCCCTTCGTGTGATGATTGTCTCCGAAGCACAACATGTGAATCGATTCAGGAAAAGGGATGTCAACTGAGGATACCTTGGAAATCAAGTGGGACACTCTGGAGTACGTGAAAAATTCCTTAGCAAACAATGGGTAGCGGGCACACCATCCAGAGAAGGAAAAACCTCCCGGATTGTGCGTGATATCTCTAAGCGTGTGGAGACCATAAGTGGACCAGTGCACTAAATGTAGGTCTGGGGAGATGAAAGAGAGCGCAGTCAAGGGAATAGGGACATCCACTCTTTTAGAACGTTTGGCACTGTGAGCGTAAAAATAACGCCATGCCTGTATTGTGGGCATGATAGTGGGGTGCGCCATCGGATAGTTGCCATTAGATAATGGGATACGGAGAATGAGGTCCGCTAGAGTGCCCTGTGTTACTACTGCCTGCTCAATGGACTTCCAGCTAGGCGACTGGGTATGCTTCAGCCAGTGGACGGATTGGGTAAGTATAGCAGCCATATGATAGTCCCGCACATCCGGGACACCCATACCCCCCATGAGGGGGTGTTTAATCAGATGCATATGAGAGCAGCGAGGTTTTTTACCCCCCCATAGAAATTTAGATATCAGAGATTGTACTGATCTATAAAACGCTAAGGGAATCTTGATGGGGAGTGCTCTAAACAGATATAGGAGCTTTGGGAATGTCAGCATTTTAAATGCTGCATTCCTGCCTGACCATGTAAGGTAGAATTTGCCTAGTCTAGATAACTCCTGTGTGAGGATGTCAAGAAATGGTGCAAAGTTTGTCTTGAAAAGGTCCCCAGCCTTGCTAGTAAGCTTGATGCCTAAGTAGTCGATATGTCCAATGCCCCATTGAAAAGGGACCCTGCTTTGAATCTCTTTCGCCAGGTGTTCGGGAATTGCTATGCCCAGCATGTTTGACTTGGTGTCATTTACCTTGTAATATGAAACCGAGCTAAATTCCTTGAGCACCTCCTGGACTGCCACTAAAGAGGACCGGGGAGATGTCACGGATAAGATGACGTCGTCTGCAAACAACGAAATCTTGTTGTTGAATCTCTTAATATCTAGTCCCCTAATTCCCGGGTGACTTCTAATCTTTTCTGCAAAGGGTTCCATTAATAAAACAAACATCAATGGGGATAATGGGCACCCCTGGCGAGTGCCATTTGTTATGTTAAATTTAGTGGAGAACAGTCCTTCTGTGTATACATAGGCTGAAGGTGCCGTGTATAGTGCTAGCACTGCGTCTAAAATCTCACCCTCCATGCCGAATCGTTGCAGGACTTTATGAAGGTAACCCCAGTGTATCCTGTCAAAGGCCTTTTCGGCATCAAGGGACAGGAACACAGTGGGAGTACGAGTGGACTCGGCATGGTGGATGAGATTCAGCATTCTTCTCGTAGCATCGGTGGCCTGACGGCCCATTACAAACCCTACCTGATCCTGTTTGATAAGGCCAGGCAGGAATTTTGAGATTCTGTTTGCCAGGATTTTTGCGTAGACCTTCAGGTCCACGTTTAACAAAGAAATGGGCCTGAAGTTCTTTGCGCAATCCGGGGGTTTCCCCGGTTTAGGTAGTGTAACCACAGTGGCCTCCAACATCTCAGGAGGGAAGGAGGCAGAGGTGGCAGCCTTTTGGAATACCCCCCGGAGTTTTGGGGTTAGAATGTGCGTATACTGCTTGTAGTACTCCGAAGAGAACCCATCAGGGCCAGGAGCTTTATTAAGGGGCAGAGACTGAATGACTTTACTGATTTCAAGGTCTGTTATAGGAAGGTTCAGTTTCGTTAAGTCTGTGGGACATAATTTGGGTAAGGAAATTGAGGCGAGAAATTTGTCAATGTCTTCTGGTGATAGTTGCGGGGTGGACACGTCATCCTGTAGGTTATATAGCTCACCATAGTAGTGGCTAAAGGCGTCGGCAATATCTTTAGGGTTGGTCAAGTTCTGTTTCGTGGAGTGGTGTGTCAAATTAGATATACGTTGCCGGGTCTGTTTGTCCTTTAATTGATTCGCTAATAATTTGCCAGCCTTGTTGCCATGCGCAAAAGAGGTGGCCTTCAGTCTGCGTACATGGGCCTGGTGCTGCCCAATCAGCAGAGATCGGAGCTCATGTTGTGCATTCGACAATTGGTCGCAAATGTCTGGAAGGGGAGTGCGTTTATTTAGTGTTTCTAAATTTTGGATCTTTTTCAAAAGATCATCCAGGCGCTGCCTCCTCTGCCTCCTCAATGCAGCACTCTTAGATATAAGAAAACCACGCATAAAAGCCTTATGAGCATTCCATACAATCAGTGGACAAACGTCCCCCTTTTCATTTGTTCGGAAGAATTCCTCCAAGGCCTCACGGACCTCAGACGAAGACCCCGAATCGCAGAATACACTTGTGTCATTTCTCCACCTATTAGCCCTCGTGGAAAACACCCTTGGGCCAACCGTAATGGACACGGGGGCGTGGTCTGACCATGTGATCTGTCCAATGGAAGAATCCACAATTTTTTGTAGCAGAAATTTGTCCGTAAAGAACATGTCTATCCTCGAGTATGAGGCATGAACTTTTGAGAAAAAGGAGTAATCTCGCTCCGTAGAGTGATGACACCGCCATACATCCTGTAGGCCCGTAGATTTCAAAAAGTTAGAGAGATCCGATCTACGGGGACATGTTCGGGCACCGCTAGAGACGTCCTGGCGAATGTTCGCCACTAAGTTCATGTCACCTCCCAGGATCACATATCCCCTAATGCTCGGTTGGAGGTGTTTCCACAATTTAGTAAGGTATGAAACTTGCCTCACATTTGGGGCATATATGTTGAGGATGGTATATTCAACATTGTTAATTTCACAGTTTAAGAGTATATAGCGACCGTCCGGGTCCGAGATATGGGCATGGTATTGGTAAGGCACAGAATCTTTGATGATAATGGCCACACCTCCCTTCTTTTTGGGGCCATTTGCGTAGTATATGTGTGGAAATTGCTTATTAGTGAGTCTAGGAGGATCCGTGGCACAAAAATGAGTCTCCTGAAGTAGCATAATATCACATTTTTGAGACTTTATTTCTCTCCAGAGCATGTGTCGTTTAAATGGGCTGTTCAACCCATGAACATTGAGGGAAGTCAGCTTAAATGCCATGGTGTGGTATGAGCAGTGAGAGTTCGATCAAGAAGACAAAAATGTGGGAAAGAAATAAAAAAACAAGGTCCCAGTGTGGAACAAATAACAATGTCCAAGAGATCCTACCCCAATCCGTTGTTACGGTAGTGGCGGTGACTCTGGTAGTCCAGGAGGTCTTGCCGTGAAGCTGTAGAGTTCAGGATGGTTTGGTGGAACACTGTAGGACTGGAGAGATACTGCCGTGGGTCAAAAACAAGAGAAAGATAAAAAAAAAAACAGCAGGGGTAAATTTATCAACAGTCTAACGTAGATCCCTGTGTATGCAGAGCCCTGCAAACAAACGGTAAATAACCGTATATAGGCACAGGTATGTGAACCGCGCCAACTATTAAAAATGAGGCGATATCCAAATGGAAATCTGAGCAGTGTTGGTACTGCTAATCCGGGGAACTTTATAGAACACAAACAAGAGAGTAGCCGAACAGAACTGTCGGAGACGGTAGGGCCGAGTGTTGGGTCATATGGAGGGTCAACTCCAAGGGAACAGTGAGGTTCCAGAAATCATTTAAATCCATTTGAAGCAGGTAGCTCAGGATCCCAGGTAGACGTTTGAGCCCCCGGAGGGTCTGTTGTTTCCAGAATGTCCCACTGTCGAAGGAGCTCAATGCCCCGTTCCAGGGTAGAAACTTTAAATTCCTTATCCCCTCTAGTAATAATGAGGGTTGCAGGGTAGTTCCAGCGATACTGGATATGATGATTTCTAAGGGGTTTGGTGATAGTCACTAGATTTCTCCTCCGGTTCATAGTGTGAGCTGAAAGGTCTGCATAAAAAGACAGGCCCTGCATACTAGGTGGGAGATCTACCGCTTTCCGCACTTTCGCCATAAGTTGCTCTTTAACTGTGTAGAAATGAATCCTAGCTATGGCATCTCTAGGATATTTGTCTGGGATGTGTTTGGGCTTCGGCAGCCTGTGGATCCTGTCGATGGCCAGATCACCCAAAGCAGTGTTGGGAAGAAGTTCCTGCATAATAGATGTAAGGAATGCTGCCAGGTCTGGTGGTTTAACTGTCTCAGGGATGCCTCTGATCTTGACATTATTCCTTCGGGAACGGTCCTCAAGATCAGCCACCTTTGATTTGAGCCAGACCAGATCATCATCATGTTCATTGTGAGCGTCCACCATATTATTAAAAGTGTCTGCAAATTCCCCCATCTTGTTTTCTATGGTGGAGACCCTGTCAGCTACTGCTGTGACTGCTGAGCTGCATTGTGACACTAGTTGCAGCATATCCGAATGGATAGCTGACCTCAAAGACAGCATTACATCTTTAAACATTGATGCCATCACAGGATGATCCCCAGCAGGGATGGTTGCTAGTGTGTCCTGAAACTCCAGGGTGTCATCCACAGAGATACTGCGGTGAGGGGGAGACAGTTCATGGAAGGTCTTTTGTTTAGACTTCACAGGACTGTTGGACTGTGATTCTGCAGCCGAATGCTGTGAAAGGTTCACGGGGTCAGCCAGGGAGCTCGGGGAGGATCCCCTCTGTGCCGAGCCAGAAGGCTTCTGTGGCTGAGTGCTGGGTGCTCGTGGCGGGCCGGCGCCATCTTGGCCGAGCGGTCTGGTATGAGGTGAGAAGAAGTTTATCATCTTACCGGGTTTGCAGCGGTCTTTGCGCTTCGGTGGCATGTCCAGGTGATGCCCGGGAATGTCCGGTGTATAGTTGAATGGTTTTGAGTTGACCCTCCGTGTTATAATTGCTCCGGTGTGTCTGTTTAGCGAGGAGCTTCTGGCTCACGCTTCCATCA
Organism: Pelophylax lessonae; assembly: GCF_965119305.1. Lineage (NCBI taxonomy): Eukaryota > Metazoa > Chordata > Amphibia > Anura > Ranidae > Pelophylax > Pelophylax lessonae. The sequence continues at coordinate 768,609,455 of NC_138768.1, forward strand.
GCCTCGCTAGCCGGCTCCGCCCCCCGTGTCAAACTTTTTTAAAAACCAAATATACTACATCCACAGCCACTCCATTGTCCAAGGTTTTGCTCACTTCTTCAAAAAAATAAATCAGATTTGTTTGACTACTTCTGTCTTTCATGAATCCACGCTGCCTGTTACTTAAAATATTTTTTTCTAGAGTAGCAAGGTTTTCATCCCTATGGTCTGATGTGGGTCTGCCAACTATTACTGGTAATCTCTCCAGCCCATGTGAGCTGTGACCCTGGATGTGACAACTGAAGCAGCAACAACTCCGGCATCTTTGTTTGTTTTTTTTATTGGAATAAAGGGGATGGGAGAAGGGAATAAGTGGGATACTCCTTGAGGCTTGAACTAATTACAATTGGGACTTTACTTCTGAAATGCCGTTGGTGCTTCCTTGATGCCAGCCGGTGCCAGCCAATGCTCACTGACACTGAGAACACTCTGTAGAACAGAAGAAGTGCTGAATCCTCGACTTATAGTCCAGAAGATACAAGACTGAGAACTGTAGAACTCCTGACACTGTTGTACTGTGAAAGTCACTGAATACTTTCCCCCGCCTGGCACAGCTTGAGGTAGTATGTAATAGAACTCTGTATAGCTGTCACTGTAACTGGCATGCTCTGTACAATTCAGGGCCCAAACTCTTCAGGGTTCACTGACTAGGTACCCCCCTCTGTAGCTTCAGGGTCCTATATCTAGGTACTCCTTTTACAGCTAGCTGACACTAGATCCCAGAACCTCTTCCGTAGTAGGCCCCTCTAACTTCAGGCAGACCCCCAGGGCAATCCTCAGTACTCACGACCTGTGTAGGCTTTCCTGGGACTGGACCCCTCTCTCTCCGCAGGCTCTCGGCACACCTGATCCCCTCGGCTCAACTCAGCACTCTCTAGACACTTAGGTGACACCCTGAGATATCCACCTTCCTCAGACAGGAGGAGAGACGACCACACTCTAATCCTGGGACTCTGCTCCCGCCAAAGACACCATGCCACGCACTTCCCCCCAAACTTATACCCACTCCTAGAATCCCTTGCAGCATAATCTGCCTTCTGGGGTAGTTACAAGCTGGGATGTGTCCCCTGATTGGGCTTCCCACACTGCCCTATGAGAATCCTCTCACAGGAGCCAGTGGGGATACTTCTCCCCTCAGCAGGCACATCTGGAAGCCCTTACACCCTAGCTGAATAAATCACAGCCCTGCTGTTAAGCAGACAAGGCCCATTGTACATTTACCTAGAACCTACCTGTAGGGTGCTACACCCACCCCACACCAAAAGGAGTCAGGTCCCTCTGACTCTGAGGCAGCCGCCTCCTATCAAAACTCTGCCAAAAAATCAGGAGTATCCCACAAACCTGGAAAGGGGAAAAAGGGAAAAACAAATTTACAGAATAAGTTAGCATGAAAAAATATATATTTACAATCTGCTGTACATGTATGATACACAGTTTAAGGTGCATGAAAACTGATGCACCCCCCACCAAATAAACTCTAAGGTGGTCCCACCTATATAGAGAAAGGAAGCAAAAGTTAGTCAATCTCATCACATCACATAGAAATCACATCACCTTTCTAACTTACTGAACAGTTGAATGGAAAGACCCTCCTTCAAAATTTCAAGGGCGACCTTTTCACTCCCTCCCTGACTGCCTCTGCCAACCAGTGTCTTGACACGCTGGGGTCCTCCTTTAGCTTGAAAGAACTTGCCCCCTAACACTAGCTGTCTAGTCAGAGTACTCTTTGTTGAAGTGAAACACAGCGCCCTCTGCTGTCTCTTTGAGCACTTCAGTGAGGAACAGGGCAGGTCACAGTCTCTCATGACCCACAGTCCTGCTGAGTCAGGGAAACATCACAGGGGTCAAGCAGGGCACCCCACACTAAAGCTCTTGACTGCTCACAAACTTTGCAGCAATTTCTTCTTCTGTACAGACTGTGGGTGAGGTCTCACACAGCCATTTCTAATCCACAACAGATCCCGGCCCGATGGCCCAAAGGATCCAGCACACAAAATGTTGCTTTCAAAAGATGCAAGATCGTTTGCCCTCACTCAGCCCGTAACTGTGATTACAGTTACTGGCGATTTCCCTGAGTTAACATGGCACTGGTTGCGTCTAGGTGCGGCTTAGATAGCGGCGGTAACGATGTTATGTTATGCATATAAGTGGTGAGTCACCACGCCGCCCGTATCCCCAGGAAGACGCCATCTATGACGAAATGCATCGGAAACGCGTGCTGACGTCACCACATAACACCCGGAAGTCGGGCGGATGCATCCTCGGATCCTGCCGATTATAAGCGCTTTTTATACTGTCTACATGTGAGTTATTTACCTTTTTTCTATTAAACATTGTGCCTACTTACTTCACTATTGTGGCCTCCATCTCTTTGTGGTATATGCCGGAGAGTGTTAGACCTGGACGGTCCGTGCTGTAGCGGTGTTCCTGATTGGTGCTTCCGCCAGGCTGAACCAGCTAGAGGGGTCATTCTGTTTCCCATTGGATCGGACAGGGGCTGTACCATCTATTTATATATTGCTGGGCTTTTATTCATCTATTTTGTGGTAAGCGCATAGCGTAGTCCTCACTTTATCACGGATTGAGAAGTCACAATATTGCGGTGGAGGAGTTTCTGTTTCTACACCCTGCACATCTTATTTGGACTATATTTTTTTATGAACATATGATTTTTTATGAACATATGATATTATTTGGATGTTATGTTTATATTCATTGCCTCATTTAAGCACATGTTTTGATCAGTTATGTTTCAAGTTAGCGCGGCTCTACTTTTATATTTTGTATTTGGTGTGTTCCCACTTCAGCTGCAGCTTTTGTACAATTTTTAATTTTTTGTTCACTTTATTCATTGTTTAGCACTAGTTTACTTTAATTCAGAGTGTGTTTAGCGCGGTTATTTTTGTATTGAAGGCCCACTATACATTTACCTAGCACCTACCTGTAGGGTGCTACACCAGCAAAAACTCATCTGTATAGTATTTTAATAAACCATCCAATATCTTCCCAACTATATTAGTTAAACTAACCGGTCAATAGCTACTTGATAAAGACTGATCCCTTTTTAAATATTGAAACCACATTGACCCTACACCAATCCAGTGGTACTATTCCAGTCATTAAAGAGTCCCTTAAATTAGGAAAAAATTGCTTTGAAATGACAAAGCTCAATTATTTTAGGATCCGTGGGTGTATGCCATCTGGTCGAGGTGCTTTATTCACCTTTATTCTGTCTAAATATTTCTAGACCATATCAATTTTGAGCCACAGTAGTTAATGTGTCAATAACATTCCCATTATGGACATGAGCTCCCCCATACTCTTTTGTATACACAGACCGAAAGAAAGTAATTAATACATTTGCCTTCTCTTTGTTTCCAGTCGCCCACTCTAGATTATTTTGTAAAGAGCCTACATGCTCAGACCTGACCTTTTTACTATTAATTTACTATGTGAAGAATGCTTGGGGGTTTCTTCATGAAATCATGTTATGGTCACTGCTACTCAGATTAGTAATAAGCTCTGAATGGATTCGGATTAACAGGTGTAGCACAGCAACATTTCTAGTTAGGGCCTCTATGAACTATACCATAAAATCATCTTGTAATATGTTTATACATTTTTGCCCTTTAACTGTTCCAGCAGTGCTATTACTCCAGTCAATATCAGGGTAGTTAAAATCCCCCATTATTATCACCAACCCAGACCTTGCAGCTCTTTCTATCTGTTAAATGAGCTGAGTCTCCGCCTCCTCATTAACACTGGGTGGCATATAACAAACCCCAATAATTAACTTTGAGCTATGCACATTTCCACCCATATTGATTCAGCTTCATCACACTCTCCATCAACTAGGTCCTCTTTCACACTCACTTTGAGATCACTTCTCACATAGAGATAGACACCACACCTTTCCTTTTTACCCTTTCTCTCTGAAAGAGAGTATAGTCAGGAATATTAATACCTCAGTCATGTGAAGAATGAAGCCAATATTCAGCAATACCAATAAAATTATACTTCTCTTCATGCACTAATGCAAATTTTCCTCTGGTTCCCATGAATCCTCTTCTGGACTTTAAACTTTCTTTCTTATCAAATACTGTAACTTACTATGAAGCAGATAAAAATTAGGGATTTTCTCCACAATAAACTCTTCCTCCCCTTGTACCTGGACTAGGTCTGGTGATGGAGAGTGTACTTTCTGAAAAATGATTCTTACTAAAAGGTTTTAAAGGGACACAGAAAAAAAAGATGGGTCTGCCTTACGTCCTTAACTGAAGGAGGTAATTTGAGTTTGTACACTACAAGGTTTTTTTGACCAATTACTTAAAAAAGGACCTTTGAACTTACAGCCTCGTTTTGGAGAAGGTAGTTGTTTTGTAGATAACTAGACCTCATCACCTACTGAATAAAAAGGAATTGTTCTAAGAGAATTCTCGAGCTGTGTGGCCTTTTTTTAGTAATTCTTGGTTCTTTTGTAAAACAGACTATAGTTGGAAGATATGTACTTACTGTACCTACTGGAAGTTCAGTAACAAAAGATGGATGTCCATCTTTATAGAAGTTCATATTTCACAAAACAATGAGCTCTGTGAAATAGAACTATGACAGAAATTGCTGTATGCATTTCAAGGAGACATTGATCTAATATTTGATCTATTGTTTGATTTGTCCTTTTTGTTTGACCATTCAATTATGGATGAAAAGCAGTTGATAGATTGACTTCATTCCCCAGCATGGAACAGAAAGTTTCCCTTTATTGTGAAGTTCACTGAACTCCTTGATCAGATTTTATCTTGTATAGACCATATAATCTATAAATGTATCAAATTAAAATGCCTGCTGTATCCTCTACTGTAAGAATGCCAGTAATGGGAAAAAAGCCCTCTTTGTCAGGTGTTCTATTACTGCCAGGACAGTTGTTTGATGGTACATATCTTTGATGGTGATAGAATAAAAACCATGGACCTCGGCATAATTATACAGAGAGAAGCTACAGGAGACCAAAAGGAAGGGAGTGTCATACCTTTTTGCATTCACAGTTTTTAAAGGACATACAGTGGGGATCGAAAGTTTGGGCACCCCAGGTAAAAATTTGTATTAATGTGCATAAAGAAGCCAAGGAAAGATGGAAAAATCTCCAAAAGGCATCAAATTACAGATTAGACATTCTTATAATATGACAACAAAAGTTAGATTTTATTTCCATCATTTACACTTTCAAAATAACAGAAAACAAAAAATGGCGTCTGCAAAGGTTTGGGCACCCTGCAGAGTTAATATCTTGTACTGCCCCCTTTGGCAAGTATCACAGCTTGTAAACGCTTTTTGTAGCCAGCCAAGAGTCTTTCAATTCTAGTTTGAGGTATATTTGCCCATTCTTCCTTACAAAAGTCTTCTAGTTCTTTGAGATTTCTGGGCTGTCTGTCACGCACTGCTCTTTTAAGGTCTATCCATAGATTTTCAATTATGTTGAGGTCAGGAGATTGTGAAGGCCATGGCAAAACCTTCAGTTTACGCCTCTTGATGTAATCCCCCATGGATTTCAAGAAGTGTTTAGGATCATTATCCATTTGTAGAAGCCGTCCTCTCTTTAACTTCAGCTTTTTCACAAATGACATCAAGTTACCATCCAAAATTTGCTGAAATTTTCATGAATCAATTTTTCCTTCTACTCGTGAGATGTTCCCTTTGCCACTGGCTGCAATACAACCCCAAAGCATGATTGATCCACCCCCATGCTTAACAGTTGGACAGAGGTTCTTTTCATTAAATTCTGTGCCCCTTCTTCTTCAAACGTACCTTTGCTCATTCCGGCCAAAAAGTTCAATTTTAACCTCATCGGTCCACAGAACTTGTTTCCAAAATGAATCAGGCTTGTCTATATGTTCATTTGCAAAGTTCAAATGCTGATTTTTGTGGTGAGTACGTAGAAGAAGTTTTCTTCTGATGACTCTTCCATGAAGACCATATTTTTACAAGTATCTCTTTATAGTGGAATAGTGTACCACAACTCCAGTGTCTGCCAGATCTTTCTGGAGAGATTGTGCAGTCAAATGTGGGTTTTGAATTGTTTTTCTCACAATCCTGCAAGCTGTTCAGTCTGATATTTTTCTTGGTCTTCCAGATCTTGGTTTAACTTCCACTGTTCCTGATGACTGCCATTTCTTAATTACATTCCGAACAGAGGATATTGACATCTGAAAATGCTTTGCTATCTTCTTACAGCCTTCTCCAGCTTTGTGAGTGTCAACTATTTTTAGTTTCAGTTTTCTAGACAACTGCTCAGAAGATTCCGTGGTGCTGATTGCTGGGGCAACGTTAGATGAGTCTGGGCATTTAAAACCTTTGAGATAGACATCACCTGGTCTTCCCAGACGATGATTGAGAACAATCCATGACACTGGCAGGTCTCAGCCTTGCAAAGGGGGCAGTGCATGCTATAAATTCTGCAGGGTGCCCAAACTTTTGCAGATGCCATTTTTTTGTTTTCTGTAATTTTGAAAGTGTCAATGATGGAAATAAAATCTAACTTTAGTTGACATATTATAAGAATGTTTAATCTGTAATTTGATGCCTTTTGGAGATTTTTCCATCTTTCCTTGGCTTCTTTATGCACATTAATACAAATTTTTACCTGGGGTGCCCAAACTTTCGATCCCCACTGTAATCATGTACATCTTTTGAGTAAGTAAGCAATCAAAAGCAACAAGTAATAAGGTCTACTGTAATTCCTGGGTGGCCAGCAGATTTTGAATCATGCATTAACTGTAGCACCTTAAGTTGTGCCTCTTCAGGGAGAGGAGATCATCTTGAAAGTTATTATTTCTTGATGTCCAGGTTCAATAGCTAAATGTAGAGGAACAGTCTCATGAGTGACTGACTATGCCAGAAGAGAGTGGTGATCCATCAAATGTCTTCATGTATAATGATGACTGCACAATTATCTGGCTAATGCAACTTTCCTCAGCATACTTTAGGTGCACTAAATTAACCAGCCTCAGAATCTAGCATTGCTGAGGTGTAAAACAATTTCCTTTTCCATAAGCCATAATATCTATAAAAATGTGGATGATGAGTGACGATCTTGCTCTTTCCTTGTGCTAATGAAAACATGGGCTTTATAATGGAGCCCACTTGTTTATTAGATGTAGACAGTTCTCTTTGACCAGCAGCAGCAGTTGTTCTTCACGTTTTGCTTGGACATCTCAAGATGAAGTGCCCTGTGTAACTGCAATAGGACAGGAGATACAGTTCATGTCTTTAGATTCATTGTCTGTTGATTTGAATGCTCAGTTTTATAGTTGTCAATATCACTAAGGCAAGCTCATCTTTTTTTTTAAATCAGAAACCAAGTTTATTGAAGAAAACAAACATAACAGATTGCACACAATTCATGTCATTCCCAAAAACAAGCACAAGCACATATCTAAAACAACCACAATTACTAGATAGATCCCCCCCTGCCAGGAACTGCTCCCAACAGGTAGGCAGATGATACATCACTGTAACCAACAATAAAGCCCCACCCCCCTCCCCGAAATGTCCCCGAAGCACAGTTATTGTAGAAGGCGATCCATAACCAGGTCCTGAGGAGCCAGGCCAGGGACCGCCAGCCAGCTTCCCTAAACCTTATCATATCTATGCGGAACCCCTCTGTGTTGGTAAATCATGCGCTCACAACTAGGGATGATCGAACTTTTGAAAAGTTCGGTTCGGCCAGAACATCCGAACTTCCCGAAAGTTCGGCCCGGATTTCAGAACCCCATTGAAATCGGTAATCAAAAAACACCATTTTTAAGCCCTAAAACCCAATAAATGCACCTAAAAAGTGCCTAGGGTTCTGGGTCATGCCCCATTAACTATTAATCACACAAAAAAAAGTTCTTAAAAATTGTAATTTTTGATAAAAAAGCCAATTATTGAAAAAAAAAAAGAGAGAGATTTTTTGATTTTGACTTTGGATTTAGTATCTGGGGGGGTCTAAAAAGTGTACATGTGAAGTTTTAGCTCTGTAGCATGTCCAGAACCATGAAAAAAAAAAAAGATAAATTTTCAGTAGAACAGGGATGTGGGACCCTCCTTTAACACCTATATGATCTTTTTTTCTGGTTCTGGACATGCTACAGAGCTGAAACTTCACAGGTACACCTTTTAGACCCCCCAGACACAAAATCACACAAAAAAAGTTCTTAAAAATTTTCATTTTTGATAAAAAAGCCAATTATTGAAAAATTAAAAAAAAAGAGATTTTTTGATTTTGACTTTGGATTTAGTATCTGGGGGGGGTCTAAAAAGTGTACATGTGAAGTTTCAGCTCTGTAGCATGTCCAGAACCATTAAAAAAAAAGATAATTTTTCAGTAGAACAGGGATGTGGGACCCTCCTTTAACACCTATATGATCTTTTTTCTGGTTCTGGACATGCTACAGAGCTGAAACTTCACAGGTACACCTTTTAGACCCCCCAAACACAAAATCACACAAAAAAAGTTCTTAAAAATTTTCATTTTTGATAAAAAAGCCAATTATTGAAAAATTAAAAAAAAAAGAGATTTTTTGATTTTTTTTCTTTGGATTTAGTATCTGGGGGGGGTCTAAAAAGTGTACATGTGAAGTTTCAGCTCTGTAGCATGTCCAGAACCATAAAAAAAAAAGATTGTTTGTATTAGAAAACTTTCAGCACAGTAGTATGGCTTCGCTGCTGTAACACCTTGCCGGTTTAATAGAAGGCATTTTTTTGGGTTCTTTGCAGTCAGGAAAAACATCTGAACTTGTGTATAGTGGTACTGTGCACAAGTTCTGATGTTTTTCCTGCCTCCAAAACCCCCCAAAAAATGCCAGCAAAAACACACCTGGGCATTTTTTTTTTGACGCTAGCGTTTTTTTGGCATTTTTTGGGGTTCTTTTGAGGCAGGCAAAACATCTGAACTTGGTAGGTTAAATGTTTGATCCCTGTGCCTCAAATAGTAGGTGTGGCCAACATCCCAGAAAATAGTTTGTGAAACAATTTTGGTGCCTCAGGTCAAGGGGGGCGGGACTTTAAGGGCCAGTCAGGTAGTAGACACGTAATAAAAGTATATAACAATTTATTTAGAGAAAATTGAACAAGATATTATGTACACAAAGTAAAAATTCATCATTTGTGCCAATGGGTTATAGACCCATGTGAGAGAGTGAGGTAAAATAAAGAGGTGACAAGGTGAATGGAACTCTATCTATTTTGCTCAAGTGTGTGAGCTTATGTAGAGAGAGTATCTCAGGTACTTCCGACGCGTTTCGGCATTATTTGTGGTGTATTGCCTTTATCATGGAAGAGGAGGAGTCACCATGTCTGAAAGATATGGTTGATATATATCACAGAATTGCATTATTAGGGTGATACAACATAATTTTGTAATTAATATAATAAGGTAAGTATGCACATACATGTGACTGGGTAGTCAGATCCCGAACCTTTGTATTTTCCGCTCTCCCAAAACTAATCACACAGGATTTAAGAGGATTTGCTATCTGAAAATATGAGATAATAAAGAGTGGTGATGGAGTGAAATTTATCTGGCATAATGTAGGGAAGTGTTTTTCACAGACTTACATGGAGTATTGATGCTGTCATATAAGGGAACCTTGATTGCCTGAAATGTGAGGATAACACATTATATCAGGAAATGGTTAATTGTGCGTGATTAACTTTTATGTGCCAAGGATAAGTAATAACCAGGGCTCGTAACTTACAATTATAATTGTTCCAGTGGGGGAAGCTCCAATCTGAGGTTTCAGTATTCCCAGTAAAATACAGATGGTCTGTGAAAAAGGGTATACCTTCTGGGTACCGCCTGCATAGTAATAATGATGGCAAGTTTATGCTGGAGTAATGTATAATTTTAGCTTTAATAGAGAGCTGTATAAAAAGTGTAGTCACTTACAGTTGTGGGTGTGTATTAGAGTATGCCACCAGGGGGAGCTCCGGTTAATGGTTCCGGTGGTTCCCTGGTAAATGGAAAGAGTGCAAGCGAGCCATGAAGTAGCGGCTTTTAACACTTGAGGAAGATACATCCGACAATGCATAATATAGCATTGTCGGATGGATAACTTACGATTAGTTGCAGGAGGTAAGGAAGGTCCGGGGATATCGCGTCCTGGGCGTCCGTCACATTCCCTCTGCTGGAGGGAAGTGGCGCCCTATTGTAAATCCCCGGCTATTTATACCCACCTGCGCATGCGCATAGCGCAGCGGGACGTCATGACGCCGATCCGGCTTCCGGGTCGGCGTATCGGTGTGATGCGTGCGCAGATGGGTTGCGCGCGCATCTAGCCAGTGACGTGGTGGGGAGAAAGCTGTTCCGTAGCCGCCGGCACAGGGCTTGGATAGAGATACCACTCCCCATTAGGGGGTGCTGACGGAGGATACGATCCCCCGAGTTCTCTATCGTTCCCCAGAGGGTTGGTCCTCTGGGGTTACCTGTGCCGGGTGGGTTTGGGAGAGGCAGAAAAGAGTCCGGCTCTGGGATGCACAGACTAAATGGAGTCACATTGTGAGCAATATGCAATAAACAATAATGCATTTAAAGAGAAATAACAAGCGAAAAAATGACAATTAATAATAAGTAGAAGTGTATACAATATATACAGCAATGTAAATTACTTCAAGAGGGTTAAGGGAGAACTCAAGTCAGGGGATATATTGGGCAGGGATGGGTGAGTCCCGACAAATAATTGGGCATGTTGTTGTGGATTTGTTTGGATACTGTCAGGGTTTGTAAGGGGGAGGAAAAGGAAAAGAGAGGAGGGCGCAATGGTTGGGGATTTTCGTTTAGAAGTTATGTGGGAAAATGATTATTCAATCGGTTTTTCCGGAGGCAAAGCCCTCTAGGAATGGGCGATAACTCTCGCTTTCATTGAGTCCTGGGGGTCTGGTGGCATTAAGTTTTTTTATCCAGCGCATCTCAATCTAGTGCTGAAAAGGACACTTTGGGCATCTTGTATTTATGATAATAGGCTACGTGGCGGCCTAATGGAAGGTAAAAATTACCTATAGTCATGCTTTGTACATGTTTATTTACTCTGGATCCGAATTCTTGACGTGTCTTTCCAATGTAGAATGCGCCGCATTCACAATTCATGATGTAAACTACCCCCATGGTTTTGCAGTTAGCAAAATGGCGAGGAGTGAATGTTTCGCCGTTGGGAAGAGTGAAGTTAGTGGATTTGCGTATTACTGCGCATTGAGCGCAGGAGCCACACGGAAAAGTCCCTTTGGTTTTACATGGATCTTTTTTGGGTTTCATTTCGCTATGTACTAAAGATTGATGTACAGAACGAGTTTTTTTGTAGGTGATTAGAAGATGATCGAGTACCAGATCTTTGAGTGTAGGATCTTCGGTGAGGATGGACCAGTTCCTTTGTAATATATTTCTGATTTTTTTGTGTTCATTAGAAAATCGCATGATGATTCTAGTAGACGATGATTCTGTTTTGATGTCTTTCCTTTTCTTATATAAGATCTCTTGTCTGTCCTGTTTATTGACCCGATTAAATGCCTTTTTGAGGCACGTTTTGGAGTATCCTCTGTGTATTAATCTGTCGGTTAGGGCATTGGCTTCTTTTTGAAATTCTGAGGGACTGGTACAGTTTCTCTTAAGTCTTAGGAATTGGCTGTACGGTATGGATTTTTTGAGAGGGTCGGGTGGAAGCTTTTGGCGTGGAGGATTGTATTGCCGGCCGTTTCTTTTCTAAAAAGGGTTGTCATGAGGTTACCAGAATTGTCTTTATAAATATAGGTGTCCAAAAATGGTATTCTTGTTTTGCTGTATGTCATAGTGAAATACATGTTGAATCTGTTTTGGTTCATTTTGTTGAGGCATTCGAGTAAAAGTGTTTCTGGTCCGGTCCATATGAGGAGTACATCATCGATGTATCTTTGCCATAATATGATGTGACTGATGTATATATTGTTATCGTCTGATGTTAGGAAGTCTTCTTCCCACTCGCCAAGATATATGTTTGCGTAAGTGGGCGCACAACTTGTGCCCATGGCAACTCCGCATGTTTGTACATAATATATACCACAAAAGGAAAAGATATTATGATTGAGTATAAATTCCAACATCTGTAGGATAAAAGAATAGAAGTTAGTGTCATATCTGCTTTGTTGTTGAAGTACTTTCTCGACCACTTGTAAACCTTTGGAGTGAGGAATATTATTGTAAAGTGTTTCAACGTCAATGGTGACCAGAATGGCGTCTGTTGGTATGGATATGTTGTCAAGGATTTGAAGTAAACGTTCCGGTGTCCTTTATGTATGAGGCCAATTTTGTGACATAGGGTTTGAGATGGGCGTCAATCACTTGGCTAACTTTTTCGGTGATACTACCATTTCCGGAGATGATGGGTCGTCCGGGTGGGTTTAATGGTTCTTTGTGCACTTTGGGAAGTGCGTAAAACGTTGGAACTCGAGGATGTTTTGTTCGAATGAACTCCCAAAGGGTTTGTGTAATAGTTTTTTTATTTTTAAACATCTGAACTTGTGTATAGTGGTATATATACACACATAATTATATGTATATAGACAACTAGCCATATATAGGTGTGATAGTAGCAGAAATATATTACTGTAAATGATTTCATTAGCGCAAGCATATATTTCTGCTACTATCACACCTATATATGTCTAGGGGTATATATACAGACATATATGTGTATATATACCCCCTATACACATGTTCAGATGTCATGTCTGACATCAAACATGTCCTCAAAAAAGCACTGGCAGTGGCAGCCCCTGCAGCATAAAAAATGCTTGGCTGGTGAGAAGCCATATTCCAGTTCCGAAGCAATTCAGAGAAATGATCATTTCTCTATAGCGGTCACCCTGCTATGGAAGGGTTTTGTCACCCTGCCATAGCAGTCACTGCCAGTTAACCCTACACTACACTACGGAGCTAACTTAAGTGTAAAGGAGCACTCTAACTACACTAGATATCCCTTTCTTCACACTAATAAATAGCTAAATGACACTTTTAAAGTAAGATTAACAGAACTGCTTCCACTCTCTTCCATGTCCAGTATAACAATGCTAGGAATATGGCGGGGGCGATCTTATATACTGGAGGGCGTATTCACTAATGATTGATCTAGGGACCCCCTAGTCACTCCAATCACATTCCTAGCATTCTCCTGCCCCCTCAATTGACTTTTGCTAATGGTTCTGGTCCAATCACGGGCTTTTAAAGCCCATTTCCTGAAGCATTGCATTTTGGTCGGTTCTGGTTGCCGAATTCCGAACTTTTTGGGCAAAAAGTTCCAAATTCGGCCGAACCTCGAACACCTAATGTTCGGGCCGAACCGATGGTCGACCCGAACCGTTAGATCATCCCTACTCACAACTAGAGTTGAGCGGACACCTGGATGTCCGTGTTCGGCGGGTTCAGCCGAACTTGAAAAAAAAGTCCGGGTCTGCGACCCGGACTTTTTCCGAACTTTACCCCGACACCGAACCCCATTGAAGTCAATGGGGACCTGAACTTTCCGGCACTAAAATGGCTCTAAAAAAACAATGGAAAGGGCTAGAGTGCTGCAAATGGCAGCAAAATGTAGTTAAGAGCATGGCAAGTGCTCTGCAAACAAATGTAGATAGGGAAATAACTTAAAACAACAACAAAAAAAATGGAAAAATAAAACAATATTCTTCATCTGTGAAGGACAAGGCCCATACGGAGTAGGAGTGAGGTTGAGGTGGCGGTGGATGTGGTGGTGTAGGTGGAAGCGGCGGTGGAGGGGGACGAGGTAGCTAACACTGCTTTTTTTCAGTCACGCCAGCACCTCCAAGGCGTAAAGGGCAAGCTCAGGCCATGTGCCCAATTTGGAGACCCAGAAGTTGAAAGGGGCAGACCCGTCATTCACTACATGTAGGCGTGTGCACACATACTGCTCCACCATGTTGGTGAAATGCTGTCTCCTGCTAAGACGTTCCATATGAGCTTTTGCACATTTTGGCCCATGCTAACCCTGCCTTCTGAGGTGCTGGCGGTGCCCTGGTTGCGTTGGCGACCTCTTCCTCCTCCTTCTCCTCTGCCTTGGCCTTGTGCTTCCACTGTAGCCCCGCTGTAAGGTGGGAATGCCAGCAGCATCGCGTCTACCAGCGTGCGCTTGTACTCGCGCATCTTGCGATCACGCTCCAGTGAGTGAATTAAGGATGGTACGTTGTCCTTGTAACGGGGATCCAGCAGCGTGGCCACCCAGCAATCAGCACAAGTTAGAATGTGGGCAACTCGGCAGTCATTGTGGAGACACTGCAGCATGTAATCGCTCATGTGTGCCAGGCTGCCCAGAGGCAACGAAAGGCTGTCCTCTGTGGGAGGTGTATCGTCTGTGTCCTCTGTATCCCCCCAGCCACGCACCAGTGATGGCCATGAGCTGGCCTGGGTGCCACCCTGCTGTGAACATGGTTCCATCTCCTCCTCCATCTCCTCCTCCTCATCCTCCTCATCCTCCAGAACTGTGCCCCTGCTGGACAATTGTGTACCTGGCGTTTGTGGGTGCAGGAACCCACCCTCGGAGCCACTTGTGAATGACGGCCCTGAAAGCCTTGGAAATTATCCCTCTTCCTCCTCCTCCTCCTCCTCCTGTGCCACATCCTCTTCCATCATCGCCCGAATTGTTTTTTCAAGGAGGCATAGAAGTGGGATAGTTAAGCTGACAACGGCGTCATCGGCACTGGCCATGTTGGTGGAGTACTCAAAACAGCTCAACAAGGCACACAGGTCTCGCATGGAGGCCCAGTTATTGGTGGTGAAGTGGTGCTGTTCTGCAGAGCGACTCACGCGTGCGTGCTGCAGCTGAAACTCCACTATGGCCTGCTGCTGCTCACACAGTCTTTCCAGCATGTGCAAGGTGGAGTTCCACCTTGTGGGCACGTCCCATATGAGGCGGTGAGCGGGAAGGCCGAAGTTACGCTGCAGCGCTGACAGGCGAGCAGCAGCAGGGTGAGAACGCCGAAAGTGCACACAGACGGCCCGCACTTTCTGCAGCAGCTCTGACATATCGGGGTCATTTTTAAGGAACCTCTGCACCACCAAATTAAGCACATGCGCCAGGCAAGGGATGTGCGTCAAACCGGCTAGGCCCAGAGCTGCTATGAGATTTCGCATGTTATCGCACACCACCAGGCCGGGCTTGAGGCTCGCTGGCAGCAACCACTCATTTGTCTGCTGTTCCATGCTCCTCCACAACTCCTGCGCGGTGTGTGGTTTTTCCCCCAAACAGGCAAGTTTTAAAACTGCCTGCTGTCGTTTACCCCTGGCCGTGCTGAAGTTGGTGGTGAAGGTGTTACGCTGACCAGATGAGGAGGCGGTAGAGGATGAGGAAGCGGAGTAGGAGGAGTTAGGAACAGGAGCCAAACTGAAGCGCCCTGCAATCCTCGGTGGTGGAAGGATATGCGCCAAATTGCTATAGGCCTCAGGCCCAGCCGCCACTGCATTTACCCAGTGTGCCGTTAGGGAGATATAACGCCCCTGACCGTGCTTACTGGTCCACCTATCGGTAGTTAGGTGGACCTTGCCACAGATGGCGTTGCGCAGTGCACGCCTGATTTTTTCCCCCACTTGGTTGTGCAGGGAAGGGATGGCTTGCCTGGAAAAGTATTGGCGGCTGGGCACGACGTACTGTGGGACAGCCACCGACATAAGGCTTTTAAAACTGTGCGTCTCTAGAGATGTACCGAACTGTTCGCCGGCGGACAGTTCCCGGCGAACTTAGAATGTTCGCGTTCGCCGCTGCGGGCGAACGTATGCAATGTTTGGTCCGCCCCCTATAATACATCATTGAGGCAAACTTTGACCCTGAACTTCACAGTCAGCAGGCACATTTCCAGCCAATCAGCATACCTCCCTCCCACACCCTCCCACCTCCTATAAATAAGCAAGGGCAGCATCCATCTTAGATCATTCTGAAGCAGTGTGTTACTGAGAGCAGGGAGAGTGTTGCTGCTGCTGCTGCTGCTGCTGCTGTTAATAGCTAGGGACAGTTGTTAGTCAGTGTTCCTGGTCTTGCTAGTCAGTGTTCTTGGTCCACTACTGCTGTAAGGACAGCATCCTGACAGCACCCCAAAAAGCCCTTCCAAGGGCTGGTATTTGTGTATTTTTTATATATATTGTAAGGGATTAGCTCGGTGGCGGGTGTGGATGACCCCTTGGGGGGTGCGTTTTCCCAGAGAGGTAGCCGACAAGTGCTTGCAAACAAACAGTGTGGTTTATTAAATGGTGTTTTCTTCACCAGGCTGTATGCAGCAAAACATCCAAAATAAAATAAAACAGAAAATAAATCCTTGCCTCTGTGGGCGGCTACCTTCTCACAACTGGAACCTGCCTAAGTGTCTGTCTCCAACCTACCGTCGGGCAGACTTCCTTGTCCTACAGCGGACACTCAATAGTCCTTTTATAATAGCTTCACAGGGCAACACAGTCCTTTGTTTCTTTCACATCAACAGTTCGTCTTCTCACCTTTGAGACGTATTCACCCTTGGTTACCGTCCCGGGCACACATCACTCCGGGGGGTCTTCTCCCAGGCCCACACATCCTGTCGGGAGGCACACGCTGACTGTCCTCCTGCTCCCAGCCCACATGGCTTCAGGACACAGCTTCTGGAGGCAGCAAACAATAGGAATTTCTCTGAACAAATTATAGAGCCTTAACTCCCTCATTCTGAACAGGTGAAGGCCTTTCAACTTCCTGCTGGCTAGCTCTGTAGCCAACACCCTAAATTAATTAATGGACTTTCTAAATCAGGTGGAAATGTATCTCCTTCCTGTGACTACATTCCCAGATTTAGCTGACTTCCTGTTACATACCCCCCCCTCTTGTTTCAACCCTAGGGTTGGGACACAGATTTCCAGGCACGCATGTGTCAAGCACTGCTGACTCACTGATAAGCCTCCTATTATCCTCAAGCTTCCGGATGAAACTGTTTTGTCATCTTCATTGACGGATTTCTCATAAATGCCACACAGCTTGTCCCTCATAACCGTCTGTCCAATCCACCACGGAGGACCGTGATCCATAGGCAACTCAATTGGGCTAGTCTTAATGTCTTCAACATTCTTAAGACGCCTCTCTCTGCAATCCATAAATGTTTTCCACAAAACTTTGAGAACCTTTGCTTCACTAAGCTTTGTTCCAAGTAGGGACTCTTGACATCCCTCTGTGACTTGAGTTGCCTCTCCATACAGCTGTACACAATCATTGACTTTTTGTTGTAAAAGGGAATGATCTTCCTTCTTGAGCTTTGCTTGCTCTAAGATGCTGTGCAGAGGATTTTCCAATTGAGACAACAGGCTGTCACACATTTCTTCAAAGTGACCCCTGTTCCTTTTCCCAGAGATATCAATATCATTCAAACATTTCATATTCATAGGCAGATCTGAAGCATTTGCACTCATCAACTTCTTAAACTTTTCGCCCTCCTGAGCGAGTCGCAGTAAAGGCCTACTATTTGATTTGATATTCAGTTTATATTTCTTGCCAAACTCTTCACAGAAGTAGCCAACCAGAACATCATCAACTTTCCTTCCACCAACATAGGGGTCAAAGGCAACAACACAGTTGAACCCAGCGATCTGGGTGGTATCCATTATAGACCTCCTCTCTGCATCAGTGAAGAAGCATGGAACTGCAACACATTCTTTTACAGGTTTCTTCAATGCACTTTCTGCTGAACTATCTGACCGCTCAAGGTCACCTAGTTCTTTTTCTCTATCTGAATTCCACATGGAATGCATCTCAAGATCACGATCAAACTTCTGCCACCCGTCTTTCACCAGTTCCATTTTGGAAACACTCCCTGAAAGGCACTTATTCATTTGCTTCACGTTTTCACCAACAGCCTTAGTTTTCTCCACTAGGTTTTCAGCCTGAACTGAGAAATCACCACATTTCTTACTCAGCTCCTTTGTTTGCTGAAGCTCTAATGATACATTTTCCAATGCTTGAAGTTTTTGAAGGAACGGTTTATTCCAAAGGGGTGATTCAAGCCACATGTCGTCACATTTCTGAGGCTCACTCAGGACAGACCCCAAAACACTGATCCTTTTAAAAACTGCATCAGGCACACTATCCCCTCTTTGGGACAGATCCTCTGTTGCCTGGAATTCCTCTTCTAGTTCCTGCAACGGAATCTTCATCTCTTCTAGTTGCTGTTCTAAGGCTCGCTTAGACTTTTCTAGCTCCTGAACGCTTTTCACAACATCATCCTTGGAGCTGACCAATTCTTCCATTTCTGTACGCAGCTGTTTAACACTTTCTAGTTCAGCCTTACACTCTAGAGCTTCCTCCAAAGAGCGAGCCAAGAACAGGGCTTTGCTCTCGTTATCACGCACCTCCGTTTCTGCACGTGCGCGTTCTTCTGCATATTTTGCAGACACATTCTTCTCTTCACCAAGCATCTGATCAAACTTCTTTTTCACATCTTCAACACACTGTAATGAACCAACGCTTTCTTCCATGCGTTTTTTCATAACCGCTATCTGAGCTTGCAATGTTGCGACTTGCTCTGATAGGTTTTTCTTTGCTTCCGCCTCCTCTTTTAATTGTTCCAGGAAGCCATTTTTCTCATCTTCCATTTGTTTGAGCTTTGTGCTAAAACTCAGCCTTTGACACCTCTCTTCCTGTAAGAGTTCCTGCGTGTCTTGCAGCTGCGATTCCAAGATAGAAAAATCTTCCGCAATTTCTCTAGATTTGCTGTCTGCTTGAGAAAGCTGATTTGTAACATTGTCCAACTCAACCTGCAGTCGGTTTGCCTTCTCTGACAGCTTAGCACACAATCGGTCACCTTCTGACACCTTGACTTGCGATTCCAGAAGCTGTGCCTCTACTTTTTCCCTCTTATGTTCACAATCTTCTTTTCCCTGCATAAGAGCCTTCACCTCATTGGCTAGCATCTGGGAATAAGAATGTAATTCTGCCACACAGGCTTCTTTCTCCTTTAACTGCTGCTGGACACGTTGGGCTTCCCCTTTCCAACTTTCACAGTCCGCACGCCATTCATCTACCACATTGCTTAAAGTAGTGAGCTCATACACAGTACTCAGTAATTTAGCCTCTCTTTCACTTTTCTCTTTGTCGCTGAGAGACAATGTCGCTTCCAGAGCAACATTCTGTTCCTGCGACTCCTGCAGGTCTATTTTTGTAGCTCCCAAAGACTGAAGACTTTTTTCCAGCTGATTACGCAACTCCAACATATCAGCCATACTTTGCTTCTGCAAAGTCTGAATTTCACTTTCCTTTTCCATGAGGATGGTATCTTTCTCCATTATAGTCTCTCTGCGTTTTTGCAACTCGACCAAAAGAAGAGCAGTGGATTCTTCCCACTGTGACACATGAGACTTGAGTAGTTCATTTGTTTCCTGCAAGTTTCTATGCTCCATTTTAAGCAATTCCAAGGCTTGTTCCTTTTCTTCCATTTTCCGTTGCAAGGCATCCAACTCAGCCCTGCACACATACTCGGTTTCCTCCAAACCGATGGCCTCCATTGGCTGCTGGCGTCTCTGTTTCCAGCCTGCCATGCTCTCTTGATGAGCCTTTTGTTGAGCTGCAAAGCTCTGCTGAAAATCCGCATTTGCCTGCTGTTGAGCTGCATTTGCTTGCTGTTGAGCTGCATTTGATATAATCAGATGTTTCAACATCTCCTCCATTTTGAGTTTACTTTTCATCTGAGCACACTGCGTCTCCATAGCAGTTTCATCAGTGTTGCTAGGGACAACAACCTTCCTCTTTAGTAGACTCTCTTTAGGCATGGATGGGGCTGGTTCAGACGGCAACATCCCCTCCATCCATAGAATCCGGTCTCTCATTTCATCTATCTTTGCATTTTTCAGGCGTTTGGACCGCCCCATCTTCAATAACTCCACAAACAAATTTTTCACAGTCCAGCAAACAATTTTCAGACCACTGTCTCTTCAACACATGTAGTTTTTCTCTCTCTTGCAGGATCTCTTTTCCTGCGCACACAGTTTGTGCAGTCACTTGCACCAGACACAACAAAGTTCATCAAAAAATTTTGAGACCCCTGTCTCTTTAAAACACTTTTTTTTTTTTTTTTTTCTGTCAGGATCTTCTCTCCTGCACACATAGATTGTGCAATCTCATGCACCAGACAAAGTTCATCAAACATTTGCACTTCCTTGCAGGGATCTTCGCTTCTGCCCACTGCATACCTCCACCATATGTAAGGGATTAGCTCGGTGGCGGGTGTGGATGACCCCTTGGGGGGTGCGTTTTCCCAGAGAGGTAGCCGACAAGTGCTTGCAAACAAACAGTGTGGTTTATTAAATGGTGTTTTCTTCACCAGGCTGTATGCAGCAAAACATCCAAAATAAAATAAAACAGAAAATAAATCCTTGCCTCTGTGGGCGGCTACCTTCTCACAACTGGAACCTGCCTAAGTGTCTGTCTCCAACCTACCGTCGGGCAGACTTCCTTGTCCTACAGCGGACACTCAATAGTCCTTTTATAATAGCTTCACAGGGCAACACAGTCCTTTGTTTCTTTCACATCAACAGTTCGTCTTCTCACCTTTGAGACGTATTCACCCTTGGTTACCGTCCCGGGCACACATCACTCCGGGGGGTCTTCTCCCAGGCCCACACATCCTGTCGGGAGGCACACGCTGACTGTCCTCCTGCTCCCAGCCCACATGGCTTCAGGACACAGCTTCTGGAGGCAGCAAACAATAGGAATTTCTCTGAACAAATTATAGAGCCTTAACTCCCTCATTCTGAACAGGTGAAGGCCTTTCAACTTCCTGCTGGCTAGCTCTGTAGCCAACACCCTAAATTAATTAATGGACTTTCTAAATCAGGTGGAAATGTATCTCCTTCCTGTGACTACATTCCCAGATTTAGCTGACTTCCTGTTACAATATATATATAAATATATATATCTATCTAGTGTCCCCAAAAGCCCTTTTAAGGACTGGTAATTGAGTATTTTTTTTATTTATATATATATATATATATATATATATATATATATATATATATATATATATATATATATTGTACACTGCAGTTGCCTGCCCGCTGTGTGTGAGAGGCCACAGACCCACCACAGACTGTACTGTGTGCACACCACACTCATTTCAGGTGGCACAGGCACAGTACCTTGCATTTTAAAAAATATTTTTTTTTCCTCTGTCATAATTGCAGTGAGTGCTGTGTCAGGTCCACAGAGTGCACTGTACCCACTGCAGTGCAGTGCCCACCACTGATATATATATACGGTGGCACAGCATCTTGTTGCAAATTGAAAAAAAAAATATTTTTTATTATTGCAGTTGCCTGGGCTGCCAGTGACTGTCAGGTCCACAGAGTGTACTGTGCCCACTGTAGTGCCACTGCGTGCCCACCCACCACTGATATATATACGGTGGCACAGCAGCTTGCAAAGTAAAAATATATATATTTTTTTTTATAATTGCAGTTGCCTGGGTGCCAGTGACTGTCAGGTCCACAGAGTGTACTGTGCCCACTGCAGTGCCACTGCCCACCCACCACTGATATATACGATGGCAGGCATGACTTTTTTTGTATTAGTGTCTGGGGGGGTCTAAAAAGCGTACCCGTGAAGTTTCAGCTCTGTAGCATGTCCAGAACCAGAAAAAAAAGATCATATAGGTGTAAAAGGGGTTCCCACCATCCCTGCTCTACTGAAAAATGATCTTTTTTTCTGGTTCTGGACATGCTACAGAGCTGAAACTTCACAGGTACACTTTTTAGACCCCCTAGACACTAAATCACACAAAAAAGTTCTTAAAAATTGTCATTTTTGATAGAGAGCCAATTATTGGAAGAATTTAAAAAAAAAAATTAAAAAAAAATTATTTTTATTTATTGTCTGGGGGGGGGGGGGTCTAAAAAGCGTACCTGTGAAGTTTCAGCTCTGTAGCATGTCCAAATCCAGAAAAAAAGATCATATAGGTGTAAAAGGGGTTCCCACCATCCCTGCTCTACTGAAAAATGATATTTTTTCTGGTTCTGGACATGCTACAGAGCTGAAACTTCACAGGTACACTTTTTAGACCCCCTAGAAACTAAATCACACAAAAAAGTTCTTAAAAATTGTCATTTTTGATAGAGAGCCAATTATTGGAAAACTTAAAAAAAAAAAAAACTTAAAAAAAAAAAAAAAGTCTTTGGATTTATTGTCTGGGGGGTCTAAAAGTGTACCTGTGAAGTTTCAGCTCTGTAGCATGTCCAGAACCAGAAAAAAATAGAATTAGGGTTAGGGCTAGGGTTAGGGTTAGGGTTAGGGCTAGGGTTAGGGTCAGGGCTAAGGTTAGGGTTATTTTTAGTGCTTAGGGTTAGAGGGTTAGAGTTAGAGGGGTAGGGGTAGGGCTACTAACTCTAACCCTAAGTATCTCACCGTAACCCTAACCCTAGCCCTTAACACTAAACCTAACCCTAACCATAACCCTAACCCTCTAACCTTAACCCTAACCCTCTAAACCTAGCCATAAAAATAACCCTAACCCTAGCCCTAACCCTAACCCTAGCCCTAACACTAACCCTAGCCCTAAGCCTAACCCTAGCCCTAACCCTAATTCGTAATTTTTTTCTGGTTCCGGACATGCTACAGAGCTGAAACTTCACAGGTACACTTTTTAGACCCCCCAGATGCTAAATCCAAAGAAATGTTTTATTTTTTTAATTTTTCCAATCATTGGTATCAAAAAGGACAATTTTTAATAACTTTTTTTGTGTGATTTAGTGTCTGGGGGGGTCTAAAAAGTGTACCTGTGAAATTTCAGCTCTGTAGCATGTCCAGAACCAGAAAAAAAATAGAATTAGGGCTAGGGATAGGGTTAGGGCTAGGGTTAGGGTTATTTTTAGTGCTTAGGGTTAGACGGTTAGGGTTAGAGGCGTAGGGGTAGGGTTACTAACTCTAACCCTAAGTATCTCACCGTAACCCTAACCCTAGCCCCTAAAACTAAACCTAACCCTAACCCTTACCCTTAAAGCCCAGTTCCTGTCCCATTTTGGTCGGTTCTGGTCTGTTTGCGGTTGTTTGCGGTGCGTTAAACGGGGAGTTTGGTCTGTCACTGTGAAGCGGGCATAACCCTTACACTACCTGATCGATACAACATCATACCTGATCGTATACACACACTGGATGTTTTAAAGCACGTTATTCCAAACAATTTAGGAATGTTAGGTGATTTATGCCCTTTATGGAATAAAACCCGACTCTGCGTCAACTACGTAATTTTCCATGGGAGTTTTGCCATGGATTCCCCTCCGGCGTGCCACAGTCCAGGTGTTTGTCCCCTTGAAACAACTTTTCCATTACTATTGTGGCCAGAAAGAGTCCCTGTGGGTTTTAAAATTCGCCTGCCTATTAAAGTCTATCGCGGTTCGCAATGTTCGCCGGTTCGCAAACATTCGCCAATGTTCGCGTTCGCCGTTCGCGAATTTTATGTTCGCGACATCACTATGCGTCTCCACCAGACGGAATGACAGCATTTCAAAGGCCAAGAATTTTGAAATGCTGGCATTCAGGGCCAGGGATCGCGGGTGGGTAGGGGGGTACTTCCTCTTCCTCTGAAGTGTTTGGGACATGGAAAGCTGAACGCTTCCACGGGACATTGTGGAGATGGTTGGTGACCCAGGTGGTGGTGTTGCTGACAGATCGTCTGTTTGCAGTGTGGCAGGTGCCGGTATCACTACAGAGGTGGATGAAGAGGCTGAGACTGCAGCAGAAGAGGAAACAGGAGGAGCCAGAGACCTTTCTTGGTTTTGAAGGTGTCTACTCCATGGCAGCTTGTGCTTTGCACTTAGATGCCAGATCATGCAGGTTGTGCTCAGGTTGAGAAGGTTTATGCCTCGCTTCAGGCTCTGATTGCACAGGGTGCAAACCACTCGTGTCCTGTCATCAGCACATTGTCTGAAGAACTTCCACGCTAGAGAACTCCTTTGAGGGCTTTGGTGCGCTCGGTCCCTTTCTGCGTTGGGCAGTAGCAGGCGTAGTGTCTAGGGCACGGCCGCTCCGCTTCTGCACCCTGCTCCCTCTTCTGCTGTGCTGGTGGCTCTGTGTGACCACCGCCTCTTCCTCCAAACTACTCAGGTCACCTGCATGACCTTCATTCCATGTGGGGTCGAGGACCTCATCGTCCTCCACATCATCTTCCACCCAGTCTTCACCCCTGCCCTCCTTGTCGGTCTCCACAATTCTGAGTGCCGTAGCAGTTGGCACCTGCGTTTCGTCATCATCGGAGACGTGCTGCGATGGTCCTTCCATGTACTCATCTTGAGAAATAAGTGGTTGGGCATCGCTGCACTCAATCTCTTCCACTTCTGGGGCAGGGCTAGGTGGATGGCCCTGGGAAACCCTGCTGACAGAGTCATCAAAAAGAAGAAGAGACTGCTGCATGACTTGGGGCTCAGACTGCTTGCCTGATTTGCAAGGGGGTGAGGTGAAAGATTGTTGGACATCGGCTGCAGGTGCCAACTCTGACCTTTCTGCAGTAGACTGGGTGGGAGACAATGTGAAGGAACTGGAGGCACTGTCAGCAAACCAATCTACTATCGCCTCTACTTGTTCTTGCCTCAACACTTGTAGAGGCGCATGATGCCCTACCAAATACTGCTGCAGATTCTGTCGCCTACTCACACTTGAGGAAGGTGTTTCACTTATGCGTGTAGCTGGCACAGATCGACCACGTCCTCTCCTTGCAACAGGAGCTCTACCAGCAGCACCATGACCCAGGCCACGGCCCCTATTTGACGTTCTCCTCATATTTCTGTAATTTATGATCTTGCCAAAGAAAAGTGTTTATTGAATAGCGGAACAAAACAGCAACAGTATCGCATGGGTGTATCTCACAGTCAAATATGCAAACAATGCCGCAATTTAATTTTTTTTACCCCAAAAGGGTGTATATTGAATAGCGGAATATAAAAAAGTATATAAAAAGGTGTATCTCACACGTACCGATACAGACTATCCCGCAATTTAATTTTTTTTACCCCAAAAGGGTGTATATTGAATAGCGGAATAGAAAAATATTTATAAAACGGTGTATCTCACACGTACAAACACAGACTAAGCCCCGATTACATTTTTTTGTACCCTAAAGGCAGGATGAGGATGAGGAAGAGGAGTAGGAGGAGTTTGGAACAGGAGGCAAACTGAAGCGCCCTGCAATCCTCGGCGGTGAAAGATGCGCCAAACAAATTTAAAAGATGTATCTCACATGTACCGATACAGACTATGCCGCAATTTAATTTTTTTCACCCCAAAAGGGTGTATATTGAATAGCGGAATAGAAAAAAGTATATATAAAAAGGTGTATCTCACACGTACCGATACAGACTATGTCGCAATTTAATTTTTTTCACCCCAAAAGGGTGTATATTGAATAGCGGAATAGAAAAAAGGATATAAAACAGTGTATCTCACACGTACAAACACAGACTAGGCCCCGATTACAATTTTTTGTACCCTAAAGGCAGGATGAGGATGAGGAGTAGGAGGAGTTCAGAACAGAAGGCAAACTGAAGCGCCCTGCGATCCTCGGCTGTGGAAGATGCGCCCATAAAATTTAAAAGGTGTATCTCACACGTACCGATACAGACTATGCCGCAATTTAATTTTTTTTACCCCAAAAGGGTGTATATTGAATAGCGGAATAGAAAATTTTTTATAAAATGGTGTATCTCACACGTACAAACACAGACTAGGCCCCGATTACATTTTTTTGTACCCTAAAGGCAGGATGAGGATGAGAAAGAGGAGTAGAAGGAGTTCGGAACAGGAGGCAAACTGAAGCGCCCTGCAATCCTCGGCGGTGGAAGATGCGCCCAAAAAATTTGAAAGGTGTATCTCACACGTACCGATACAGACTATGCCGCAATTTAATTTTTTTTACCCCAAAAGGGTGTATATTGAATAGCGGAATAGAAAAAAATTTATAAAACGGTGTATCTCACACGTACAAACACAGACTAGGCCCCGATTACAATATTTTGTACCCTAAAGGCAGGATGAGGATGAGGAAGAGTAGGAGGAGTTCGGAATAGGAGGCAAACTGAAGCGCCCTGCAATCCTCGGCGGTGGAAGATGCGCCCAAAAAAATTGAAAGGTGCATCTCACACGTACCGATACAGACTATGCCGCACTTTAATTTTTTTCACCCCAAAAGGGTGTATATTGAATAGCGGAATAGAAAAAAATTTATAAAACGGTGTATCTCACATGTACAAACACAGACTAGGCCCCGATTACATTTTTTTGTACCCTAAAGGCAGGATGAGGATGAGAAAGAGGAGTAGGAGAAGTTCGGAACAGGAGGCAAACTGAAGCGCCCTCCAATCCTCGGCGGTGGAAGATGCGCTCATAAAATTTGAAAGGTGTATCTCACACCGCCATGGCCCCCAGCAAGTGTTGCAACTGAGCAGCCATGTAGTAAATCCAGGGGTTAGGGAACGCCAACCCACCCTGATCCTTAGGGCGCTGTAACTGTTCTAGTTTAATTCTGGCCGTACCCATCTTCCACAACAGGGAGCGGAAAAGGGAGTTAACCAGCCTAAAGATCTTAAGAGGGACAACCACCGAGGAATTATGAAGGAGATACAAGAGTTGGGGCATAAGAATCATCTTCACTAAATTTGCCCTCCCCGCCACCGAAAGCCAGAGTTTGGACCACACATTTATCTTGTCCCTAAACCTCGTCAGGAGCTGGAAAATATTTAGTCTGCAGTACACCGTGATGTCCGCTGAGATAATAATGCCCAGGTACTTAAACTGTTCCACCACCGGAACGGGACAGAAGGTGGCCAACTGGGGATCTAGGCCCTGGTCCAATGGTAACAAGGCCGACTTAGTCCAATTAATTGTGAGTCCAGAGAATACACCAAACAAAGTGATAATGTGCATCACCTGCTGCAGGGATGGGCCAGTGTCACCCAGAAGCAGCATCATATCATCAGCGTAAAGCAGTATCTTCTCATGTACAGTCCCATAGCGGAAGCCTATCACAGAGTCATCAGTCCTAATACTGGCCGCCAGAGGCTCAATCGCCAAGGGGGACAGTGGGCGCCCCTGTCTGGTCCCCCTACCCAAACTAAATGGTAAAGACTGTCTGCCACCCTCCCGGATGACTGCCCGCGGGGCGCGGTATAGGAGACGCACCCAAACAATGAATGAGGGACCAAATACAAACTTCTTTAGGACCGCCCACAGATACTCCCATTCCAAACTGTCAAAGGCTTTGTTAGCATCCAGAGACAGAAGAGTACGGGAACCTATATTATCAGCTGTGGTCTGCATGTTAACAAATAATTGTGGATTTGTTGGGCATGAACCCTGCCTGATCACTATGCACTATGGTGGCTACCACCTGGTTGAGGCGTCTGGCAAGAACTTTAGCCAAAATCTTAATATCAGACTACAATAAGGAAATCGGCCTATACGAGTTAGGATCCAAAGGCTCCCGACATGGAGGGGGCAACTCCCCGCAACTGAGAGCCTTGTTTAAGACCCGGAGCAGCCTGGGCATGAGTGCCTCCGAGTAGGTCTGAAAGACCTCCATAGGAAGGCCGTCATCTCCGGGCGCCTTGAATGTAGGAAAAGAGCTGGCCGCCTCCTTGAAGCTCCTCCACCGTGATGGGGGCCTCCAATTTCAATCTATGCCTTGCGGATAAAGCCGGGAGGTCTATCTCTTTCAAATAATCAGCAAGTTCAGTAGCAGAATATTGGACTTTAGTAGAGTACAAATCAGAATAGAAATGAACCAGCTCCCCTAAGACCAGCTCAGGGGAGTTGATTATGACTCCAGTAGGTCCGCGGAGAGCCCCTATAATAGGCACCGCCGGGCGCACATTTACAATTTTCGCCAGGAGACGGCCAGTCTGCTCCCCCTCATAGAAAGTAACCTTAGAAAAAAACCTTTTCTTTTCTGCTTTAGAGGAAATTAAATTCATTAAGGCATCCTGTGCAGATACCCACGCCGCCCTAGAGGCATCCGTGGGCTGTTCCACATACGACTCCTCCCTTTCCCGCACATGCCGAGTCAAAACCTCCTCCATCTCCCGCGAAGAGGACTTAATCCTATTCACAGCGTCAATAAACACCCCCCGCAGATAACATTTAAATGCATCCCATTGTAACAGAGCATCAGGGTACAGGTCATTGTCGAGAAAAAAATTTGTTATGGCCCTACCAACGTCACAGTCAGGGGGGAGAAATTTCAACCAATAGGCGTTTAGGCACCAGGGAACCCATGGCAGGGAGGAGTCAGGTCTCATCCCGATCCAGCGGATCAGAGGCGGGTGATCCGAGACCCCCCTAGGCGCATAAAGAACCTTATCCACCACCTCAAAGGACCTTGCTGAACCAACACAGAGGTATATACGTAACAGGGTCCCATGTGACCCTGAATAACATGAAAATTGGGTTGCAACGGGGTGGCACAGCCTCCAGACATCCACCCATGACATTTCCTCCAAGAATCTGGCCAAATGGGTACCCCGAGCACCCAGACCAGCCCTGGGAGGAGGGTGTCTGTCCCTGAAGGGGTCAAACACCCAGTTGAAGTCCCCCACAACAAACAATAATGCAGAAGGTTTGTCCAAGGTGAAACGCACCAACTGTGAAATACATACACCACGGCAAACACATAGGTTCGAGAGTACATCATACAGTGCAAAAACACAAATCTACCCTCCGGGTCACACAGGGCAGATAGCTCTCGGTAGTCCAGAGACTTATGTATCTAAACACACACCCCCCTAGAGTACGAGGTATGGGTAGAATGATAAACACGTTGGGCCCAGGCATATTTCACACAGCACTCCGTGTCAGCCATGAGATGAGTTTCCTGCAGTCCCACGATAGCCGGAAAGTATTTACGTAATACAGTGTTCATCAGGACCCTCTTTAAGAGGTCGCCAAGCCCCCTGATATTCCATGACACCACAGGGACACTAGCCATAAGGCAGAAGTTTCTCCATCAGTGAAGGGGCAGTGTTGCACACCCCGAGAAGCAATGCACTTCGGGGCCAAGGGAACACATACATCATAAGGGAAATCTGTGCAATCATAGAAAAAGTGCGTATCCATAGAAAAAAAAAAAGAAACAAGCTTACCAACGGGGCAAGGTAACAGTCCACAGTTCCGTTAGTACACATGTGTGTAACTTGAAGCAACGCCAAAGGCGTCGCCAGTAGGGATGATCGAACGGTTCGGGTCGACCATCGGTTCGACCCGAACATTGACTGTTCGAGGTTCGGCCGAATTCCGAACTGTTTGCTGAAAAAGTTCGGAATTCGGCAACCAGAACCGACCAAAATGCAATGGGACAGGAACTGGGCTTTAAAAGCCCGTGATTGGACCAGAACCATCAGTAAAAGCCAAATGAGGGGGCAGGAGAATGCTAGAAATGTGATTGGAGTGACTAGGGGGTCCAGAGGCCAATCATTAGTGAATACGCCCCCGGGTATATAAGATAGCCCCGCCAAAATCTCTACCATTTTAATGCAGGGCTGTGGAAGAGAGTGGAAGCAGTTCTGTTACTTCTGCTTCAAAGTGTCATTTAGCAATTATTAGTGTGAGGAAAGGGATATCTAGTGTAGTTAGGGTACATTTTTCCACTATAGTTAGATTTAATAATCTAGTTTCTGTAGGGAGTTAAGTGTAAGGGGACCGTAGTGTAGTGTAGGGTTAACTGACTCTGACTGCTATGGCAGGGTGACAAAACCCTTCCATGTCAGGGTGACCACCATAGAGAAAAGATTGTTTCTCTTAGAACACTTATAGAACCGAATAGTGGCTTCGCCCTTGTCACCCGGCTTTTTGTTGCAGGCGTTTATAGGGCTTTTTTGAGGACATGTTTGGAGTCAGGCATGACATCTGAACTTCTGTGTAGGGGTATATATACACACACACATGTATGTATATATACACATACACATATATAGGTGTGAAAGTAGCAGAAACCTATGCTTGCGCTAATTAAATAATTAACACCCATATGGCTTCTCTGCTATAACACCTATATGTGTGTATGTGTATAAATACATATAAGTGTGTGTGTATATATACCCCTATACAGAATTTCAGATGTTTTGCCTGCCTCCAAAGACTCCCAAAAAATGCCCAAAAAAATGCCTGCTGCAAAAACACACCTGGGAGTTTTTGTAGCTGGCGTTTTTTTGGGCATTTTTTGGGCATCTTCGGGAGGCAGGCATAACATCTGTACTTCTGTGTAGGGGTATATACACACACACACACATGTTTGTATATATACACATACATATATATATAGTTGTGAAAGTAGCAGAAACCTATGCTTTCGCTAATGAAATAATTAACACCCATATGGCTTCTCTGCTATAATATCTATATGTGTGTATGTGTATAAATACATATAAGTGTGTGTGTGTATATATACCCCTATACAGAATTTCTGATGTTTTGCCTGCCTCCAAAGACCCCCAAAAAATGCCCAAAAAAAATGCCTGCTGCAAAAACACACCTGGGCGTTTTTGTAGCTGCCGTTTTTTTGGGCATTTTTTGGGTGTCTTTGGAGGCAGGCATAATATCTGTACTTCTGTGTAGGGGTATATACACACACACACATGTATGTATATATACACATATATAGGTGTGAAAGTAGCAGAAACCTATGCTTGCGCTAATGAAATAATTAACACCCATATGGCTTCTCTGCTATAACACCTATATGTGTGTATGTGTATAAACACATATAAGTGTGTGTGTATATATACCCCTATACAGAAGTTCAGATGTTATGCCTGCTTCCAAAGACCCCCAAAAAATGCCCCAAAAAAAAGTCTGCAACAACACACCTGGGCGTTTTTTTTTGGCGCAGGCGTTTTTTTGGCCATTTTTTGGGGGTCTTTGGAGGCAGGCAAAACATCTAAACTTCTGTATAGGGGTATATATACACACACACTTATATCTATATATACACATACACATATGTAGGTGTGATAGGAGCGGAGACATATTGGTGTTAATTATTTCATTAGCGCAAGCATAGTGTTCTGCTATTTTCACACCTATATGTGTGTAGGTGTATGAACTATGAACTTACTATGAACACTTGTTATTGCTTTTCTGTTACTTGTTATCTTTTCAAAAACCCAATAAAAAATATTATTAAAAAAAAAAATCTAGACTGCAAATTATAATCTGTAATGAAGCTGCACCCTATATCCTTCTTATTCCTTTAATTGTTATTCTTAGTCAGTACGTGTTGCCTCTCTTTAGAAAAAATCCGGTCTCTTTGTCTCTTTCTCCCTTGAGAAATGTCCGTGTGTAACCTTTCTCCAAAAATCATTTGATTAATAAATTAGTTTGTTTAAGGTAGTCTAATAGACAATTCCTCCTAATTCTGGTAAATTGACATTTGGGTGTATTATATATCCAACTTCTATGATGGCAACTATTGGTCAGAAAAAAACTATTCTGATCCGTTTCTTTGAAGAATGTTTTTGTACCTATTGTGCCATCCATTTTGAAAAGGGTGTATTCTTTCTTTATCATATTCCCCAGTGAAGCTGAGACCATATCTGTTATAATTAATTTCTTGTAAGAAGCTTTCTAGATGTTCCCGTGTACCTTCCTATACTATTATAATATCATCTATGTAATGTTTGTATAGCACCATCTTTGGCCACTTACCGTAAATCTCTCTTTCCTCTGATTTTGCCATGGCTATATTAGCAACACTGGGAGCATATTTAGCCCCCATGGCAACACCTTTACATTGTTGATAATATTGTTTGCCATTAGGGATGATCGAACGGTTCGGGTCGACCATCGGTTCGACCCGAACATTGACTGTTCGAAATTCGGCCGAATTCCGAACTTTTTGCGGTAAAAGTTCGGAATTCGGCACCAGAACCGCCCAAAATGCAATGGGACAGGAACTGGGCTTTAAAAGCCCATGATTGGACCAGAAACGTGAGTAAAAGCCAATTGAGGGGGCAGGAGGATGCAAGGAATGTGATTGGAGTGACTAGGGGGTCCAGAGGCCAATCAGTAGTGAATACGCCCCCCAGTATATAACACAGCCCCGCCAAATCTCTAGCACTGTAACACAGGGGCTGTGGAAGAGAGTGGAAGCAGTTCTGTTACTCCTGCTGCAAAAGTGTCATTTAGCAATTATTAGTGTGAGGAAAGGGATATCTAGTGTAGTTAGGGTACTAGACACCACTATAGTTAGATTCAATAATCTAGTTTCTGTAGGGAAAGTGTTAAGTGTCAGGGTGACCGTAGTGTAGTTTAGGGTGAACTGACTCTGACTGCTATGCCAGGGTGACAGAACTCATCCATATCAGGGTGACCGCCATAAGAAAAAGTTAATTTTTCTTAGAATTATTAGTAGAGCAGGGATGGGGCTCCGCTCCTGTCACACCTGGGCGTTTTTGTTTCAGGCGTTTATTGGGCTTTTTTGTGGACGTCTTTGGAGGCAGGCATGACATCTGAACTTCTGTGTAGGGGTATATATACACACACACACACACACACACACATATATGTATATATACACATACACACATATAGGTGTAAAGGAGCGGAACCCTATCCCTGCGCTACTGAAATTATTTGCAGGGATGGTGTTACCCTCCTTTCACACCTATATATGTTTATGTGTATATATATATGTGTGTGTGTGTATATATACCCCTATACAGAAGTTCAGATGTCATGCCTGCCTCCAAAGACGCCCAAAAAATGCCCAATAAACGCCTGAAACAACACACCTGGGTGTTTTTGTTTCAGGCGTTTATTGGGCATTTTGTGGGCGTCTTTGGAGGCAGGCATGACATTTGAACTTTTGTATAGGGGTATATATACACATACACACATATAGGTGTGAAAGGAGGGTACCACCATCCCTGCAAATAATTTCAGTAGCGCAGGGATAGGGTTCCGCTCCTTTTACACCTATATGTGTGTATGTGTATATATATATATGTGTGTGTGTGTGTGTGTGTGTATATATACCCCTATACAGAAGTTCAGATGTCATGCCTGCCTCCAAAAGACACCCAAAAAATGCCCAATAAACGCCTGAAACAAAAAGCTCCCAGGTGTGACAGCAGCGGAACCCCATCCCTGCGCTAATAAAAATTCTAAGAAAAATTATCTTTTTTTTCTGGTTCTGGACATGCTACAGAGCTAAAACTTCACAGGTACACTTTTTAGACCCCCCAGACACTAAATCCAAAGAAATCTCATTTTTTTTTCAATAATTTTTTCAATAATTGTCTCTATCAAAAACGACAATTTTAAAGAACTTTTTTTTGCGTGATTAATAGTCCCTGGGACATGACCCAGAACCCTAGGAACTTTTTAGGGGCATTTATTGGGTTTTAGGGCTTCAAAATTGTGTTTTTTGATTACCGAAGTTCGGGTCCCATTGATTTCAATGGGGTTCTGGAATCCGGACCCGAACTTTCAGGACGTTCGGGTGTTCTGGCCGAACCAAACTTTTCAAAAGTTTAATCATCCCTATTTGCCATACCAGAAATAGTTATTGGTCATGGCAAAATCGAGGAGTTCTAAAATGAATGTTTTTTCTTAAGTTAGGTTTTACAGTGTAGGATCCATTTTACTGCATTTTTTGCATCTATCTGATTGATACTCATATATAAGGCGTTCACATCTACAGTAGGGATTATCGAACGGTTCGGGTCGACCATCGGTTCGTCCCGAACATTGACTGTTCGAGGTTCGGCAGAATTCCGAACTCTTTGCGGTAAAAGTTCGGAATTCGGCCACCAGAACCGCCCAAAATGCAAAGGGACAGTAACTGGGCTTTAAAAGCCTGTGATTGGCCCAGAAACATCAGTAAAAGCCAATTGAGGGGGCAAGAGTTTGCTAGGAATGTGATTGGAGTGACTAGGGGGTCCAGAGGCCAATCAGGAGTGAATACGCCCCCATACGCCCCCCAGTATATAACATAGCCCCGCCAAACCTCTAGCACTGTAATACAGAAGCTGTGGAATAGAGTGGAAGCATTTCTGTTATTCCTGCTGCTTGTAAAGCTCCAGTGTCATTTTGCAATTATTAGTGTGAGGAAAGGGATATGCATTGTAGTTAGGTTACTATATACCTTTATAGTTAGATTCAAAAAACTCGTTTTTGTAGGGATAGCTTTAAGTGTCAAGGTGACCGTAGTGTCGTTTAGGGTGACCGGACTCTGCCATGTCAGGGTGACTGTAGTGTAGTTTATGGTGATCTGACTCTGCCATGTCAGGGTGACCGTAGTGTAGTTTATGGTGATCTGACTCTGCCATGTCAGGGGGACTGTAGTGTAGTTTAGGGTGATCTGACTCTGCCAAATTAGGGTGACAGTAGTGTAGTTTAGGGTGATCTGACTCTGCCATGTCAGGGTGACCGTAGTGTAGTTTACGGTGATCTGATTCTGCCATGTCAGGGTGACTGTAGTGTAGTTTATATTTTATATTTATATTTTATATATATATATATATATATATTGTATATATTTATATATATATATATATATATATATATATATATATATATATATATATACACACACACACACACATACATATATACATATATATATATATATATATATATATATATATATATATTATATATACCCCTATACAAAAGTAAAAAAAAAAAACCCAAAAAACGCCTGAAAAACGCCTGAAACAAAAACGCCCAGGTGTGAAAGGAGGGTAACACCATCCCTGCGCTACTGAAATTCTAAGAAAAATGATCTGTTTTTTTCTGGTTCTGGACATGCTACAGAGCTGAAACTTCACAGGTACACTTTTTAGAAAATTCCAAAGAAATCACATTTTTTTTTTCAATAATTTTTTCAATAATTGGCTCTCTATCAAAAACGACAATTTTTAAGAACTTTTTTTTGCCTGATTCATAGTCCCTGGGCTATGACCCAGAACCCTAGGCACTTTTTATGGCCATTTATTTGGTTTTAGGGCTTCAAAATTGTGTTTTTTTAATTCCAGAAGTTCGGGTCCCATTGATTTCAATGGGGTTCTGGAATCCAAACCGAACTTTGGGGAAATTCTTCAAAAGTTCGATCATCCCTAATCTACAATTGCCAATAAGCATTCCTCATTAAAATCTTTGGAATCCATTAGTTTGATCAATTCACCACTATCCTTTAAATATGACTTGTTTTTCACCACTATTCCTTGCAGGAAGTGATCAATATATTCCCCTACCATAGAAAAAATGGAATTAATCCAACTAACTATTGGTCTTCCTGGGGGTTTTTCTGGGGTTCTTATGAATCTTTGGTAGGTAATAATATTGTGGGGACCCAGGGAGCCTTTATAATTAAATATCTGGTTTCTTTGTCTGTAAGAATCCCTGCCTTCTTCCCTTTCTTTATTATTTTCTTAAGTAAATGTTTAAATTTATGAGTGGTATTGCCTGATAACTTCTTATATGTATCCTTTGTTAATAACAAACGAGTCATTTCTTCTTCATAATTGCATTTGTTCAAAATGACTATTGCCCCTCCTTTATCAGCAGCTCGAATTATTATATCCTTCCTTTTTGCTAATTCCCTAATCCCCTTTTCCACATCCTTGAACGATTTATATTTCTCAGTGGTCTTTAAAGTTTTTATATCTTTTTCAAGCATGGTCATAAATACCTCCAAAAATGTGTTCTTTTTATTCTTTGGATTGAAAACAGATACATTTTTCAACCCACTATGTTGATAATTAGTATTACCACCTTTTATTCATTAAAATTCTCTTTATTCATTTAAAAAAAAATGTTGATGTTTAATTTTCTCACAAATTTTTGAAAATCAATATACGTATTACATTTATTCATGTTTACACGGGGTGTAAAATTCAAACCTAAATCTAACATAATTCAGCTTCAGTTAAAACGGCATTACTCAAATTAAAAACACCAGTTTCTAATTTTTTCTTTTTCTTTCTCCTTCCTCCTTGCCCCTAGGACGTTGGACACCACTGCGCATTTTAGAATTGCGCTTGTGGCTTTGGAGTGACAGCCGGAGGCAATACGGATACATACTAACAAAAAGCGCTTGTTCCTTAGTGTCGAGCAGACATTTTTAAAATGTGAGTGATACTATTGTTGTTTTAAAGAAACTGATACAGTTTTATGGATTTAAGCTATATGGATTCTCCTTTCTTCTTAAACTTATGTACCTCCATACATCTTTATGAGAGAGCTTGGCCACAAAGATGGGAATATCAACTATAGGGGTTTGAGCCAGTCAGCTGGACATTTAATACCAAGGCGTTAAAGCTGGTTTATAATTTTACCAGGCACTGCACCTGGTGAGTCAGTTTGGGGTGATCAGTGGAAGGATCGCACTGGGTGTTAGCACAGATTTCTTTGTTGAAGATTTTGCACATTGCTATATGCACTTTTCTCTGTGACTTTATGAAATATGAGACAATTTTTGTGTTTTTTTTTATTTTTGGACCAATTTATAATGATATTTGTTTTTGTGTTCACAGCATATGTTAGTTATGCACTATATGAATTTGTAGTTTTAAGATTGTATTTTTTTACATGTATAATGTATTTTGCATGTGGCACTGATTTACCATGTTTATGTGAAAGTGATTGTTTACAATAATTGCACTAGCACTCTAGGCTTGAGCACATAATTTTTTGATAAAATAGGGGATAATTTACTTAATTATCCCCGCTTCATTAACTAGGGGAGTTTAGATCTGCGCTGATTTTCTCATGAGCAAAAGAAAACCTGGCACTCCCTTGTATACTCTGCAATCCTGTCACAAATATCAATGCATTTCAGCCAAACTAGCCTTATTCGTGAATAATACATACTCTAAAAACACTGCTTAAATAGTGCACATTGATTAAGGGTGTAAATAAAAACATATGTGTTTAATATACATTTTGCAAACAGACACATTACGAAAGGTAATAAATATAAAACCCAATGGATCAAGAAAAGCCTACAAAGAGTTAAAAGGTGTATGGTGTTAACCCTTTACATGTATGCACCACAAAAGGACACAATAGATATAGCACAGGTAAATCTCACAAATGAAAACAAATGCATGCTAAAACTATGCAATTCTGGGTAAAGGGAAATGTATATGTAATATCAAATTGAGGGAAACTAAAATATAACTATGCTTGTTCAGTACCAAATATGAAAAAAATAAATAATAAAATGAATGTAAACATGCATCCTCAGGCTTAGGAAGGCAGGCGGGTACAAAATAAAATTATGTCACACCTGCCTATCTGAGGTACAGTTTTAACAAAGTAAAGTGTTACTAAACCCAGGACCCTGCATTCACCATATCTGGTCCCCCACAGTACACAGACCATGGAAATGCAATTGTTTTAGCTAATATAAATTTCAAAATACCTTTTCTTATCTGCAGTATATAACAGTCTTATGAGTCTTATCAGTGTCCGGCCGAGCACAGGTTAGAGCCTGTAGGAATTATCATTCTTGCCTGACTGTCCTATGAGGCTGCATGATCTCTGACCCTCTGTCTGGACTGTGCTGATTGACTATTTGCTGATCACATGCACCTTCCCAAGAATAAAAAAAAAACTCTCTAGCAACACACACCAAACTGAGCATGTGCAGAGGGCATCCAAGGCTCTGTACTATCAGCAGATGGATTGGGAACAGCAACAGAAGGGGAGGATCAGGGATGACAGGATCAAACACCCTTTTTAAACAATGCAGAGGATTAGGCCCTTAGGTTCCACAGTGAGTATAACAAGCGTGCTTTACTACATATACAGTATGATGTTATTGGTGTGGGTTTAGTAACACTTTAAGTTACAGATCTGCCAAGTTATACGCAGCAGTAAATATATCACAAGACATCGGGCAGGATTATGTGTGGAGCACAATCATCTGGCAAGGAAATAGGGTGGACCTAAGGAGATGACCATCCACCCTGAAAAACTACAATTCAGTTCTGCAGAGCTATGACAAGTCTATTCATTAATGCAAAAGCTGCAGTGACAGAACAGATAAGTCATGCTTAATGTGGGGTACACACTATGATTGTATTTCTTTTGTTCAACCCAGCAACTGAATGAAAAAAACCTTACAGATCATCATGCTAACACATGCAATGTTGGTGCTGCAATCTCCCCCACTGTGCTTTTGTATTCTGACAGGAAGGCTGCCCCCCAGCCAGAACATGCTGATCAGTGATCACAGCCATCGGTTGCTAAAACTGATTGGATGCTGGTTTTCCAGCATGCCCATTTGACAGAAACCGGTCAAGAGACCAGCTTCTGTCGAACAGGGAGAAGTACACGTGGACTGAAAGTTGGAGAGTTCCTGACGAAACAACTTTCTTTGGACAATTTTCTCCCCCATGTGTACCCAGCCTTGGTCCATGGGAGACCTGAGTTTAAGACCTGGTAGACTCTGCCAAGTATTATTAGAGCAAGCAACCAATCCACACAGAAACTAGGTGCACTGTATTTAATGTGTATTTAAAGTGTGAATGACCATGCCTTGTCTTGTCCTAGCCAAAAAGGAAAATCTTCTACTGCCTACAGCCATTTCAAACATGTGTTTAGAAATACAGTAATTGGCCACAGGCTTATTCCTCTGCTATATTAGAAAAAAAAATTGTGATACCCACTCTGACATCTGGAACTCAAATGCGATTAAACATATTAAGATGGCACTGCTGTTTTTATCCACATATTGATATTTAGGCTGCATTAGATAATGGATATTTATGTTGAAAACCAGTAAACCTTTCCTCAAGATTTGCTCAAATAAGTTGTTTCTGTAATGATCAGGTCATAATGCTGAGTCTTTACCCAGCCACACTCAACAGAGATAGATCTGATACAGTATGTGAACTGATTGTGTTTAGCCTCTATCTCCCTATTCTTACCTGTTATCTTTATTTCTCAGGAAACTTTGGTATTGATTATTTCACTGGCTGAATAGACAGCGTAATAGGATCATGATGTCTAAATACTGACTTTATCCACAACAGTGTTGCAGATGATAGCGAGCCATATCGACATAACCTTTATCATTGACATCTAAGGTTTTGGTTTAAAACAATTATTTGTTCTCATTATACACTCAAACATTAGTAGAAACCAAGCGAGTGAATGAACTACTTTTTGTTATACAGCACGTTGCTTTAGTGATTGCACACTTACTGCAATAAAGACTGTAATTAACTACCAGGTTGAGTTTGAATCATGGAATTTATGTTTAATGGAGGAAAATGACAGCACTTAACATGATTCATTTTAAACATGGATTTCAGTTTGGAAAACTTGTTTGGTTAGAAAAAAAACAATAAAACATTAAACATTAACTCAAGAATATAACCACAAAATAAATAAAATTGTGGGTAAAATAATCTATATTATATTTTTTTCACACAATATTTTGTTATAGTTGCTTTTTTTGTACAATAGACTAATCAATTGTACATAATGCACACTTTAATGCAGGGTAGATATTGCTTTCCAATCCCTGCTGGACAATGCAGTACTATTCTCATACTGCCCTTGGATTTTGTGACCCATTTAAAAGATGTAGTTCATGGTCTGGAGTCTAAATTATCCTATAAAGAGTTCTCTCCCTAATGCCGCAAAGAATACTATGTGATTAAAGGAAAGCCTGTCCAAATAACTTTGACATGAGTGTTTAGTTGATATATTAGCAGGTCATTTGTGGGTGGGCATTATGTGACAAGGATTGTAAGTAAGACAGTGAGATGTGTCAACTGCCAAGCAAAAGAAGCTGGTCCTAAAAACCAGATTTAGCATGACTTAGATTTCATTCACAACTATTATTATGGCAGGACAGCAGATTCCTGTGGCAAGAGTCAGTGGATTCCTGTAGCTTTAAGCCTGGCAAGTCTGTACAAAGCAATGACAAGCTGACAAGACCACTGGCTGTCCATCATTGTTTACATTTATCCACATTTCAAGTGGCTACCTGCAGGATAGAGCACCATAAAGTATGGATACATGTGAACTGCAGCAGACAGCTGCGACTCTTGTTAGCCAGTCATTGCTTTGGACCAGCTTCCTGGCCGCAAATGATTACATACACCTGTAATTCCAGCTACAAGAATATGCTGATTCTTGCCACAGAAAGCCACTGTCTAGCCTTGATAGCAGAAGTGAATAAATCCTTAACAAGGAAGCACTTCAGCCTTTTCATTGCAAGCACCGTAAAACACCATGTTTAGGGGCTTTTCGTTTAATAAAATGTTGATAGACATATAGGGAAAGGAGATGCCTACTGTATTACAAATTACACTAGCTTTTACAACTTGCTTGGGACCAACCAACACCCTCTTCCTCATGGTGTCAACAACTAATTAACGGAATCATAACCAACATGAGGATAGCATTGACATTAACTCTGCACTGAAGATTTGAAAATCACAAAAACAGAACTGTGTGGAGCTGGTATACAATTCTGGCTTTACCATTCTTTATTTGTGTATACAAATTAGATTACAAAAGGGAGCCAATCGGCAATAGGAAAATCCTATCTAGAAAAGTCCAAGCCTATCACCCTAACAAAACATTAGATTTAAACAGAGAAACCAATCCCCCTCTTAAAAGGTGACATACCCCTATTAACAATGCCATGAAAAAGGGTGGGGTGAGTTCTTCTGAGGATGCTTAAGATATTTATTGTTACATCAGAAATGGCTGTATTTATATGGGTCTTTATCCAATCAGCTGTGCCCTCAGCAAAATGGAGAGAAGAAAGAAAACCTTTTGGGGTAAGCACAGGTTGCTAGGAGCCATCTTAGTGTTCCCTGTCCCTCTGAATATGGAACCACAACCAAAATCCCCCAAGGATAGCCTCAATATAAACTCTAAACCGATTATTTAAAAATCACTACACCAGCACACAAATTCTTAGATTGCCCTAAACATACCCCTATAGTAAACATACCCTATACCCTATATACATACCCCTATAATAAAGAAATATCTGTTTTCAGAGTTCGGTGACTCTGTGGTACTTACGTTGAAAGATCCTACCAGCCATCCACTGTCGCCATCATGTTATCTCAAAAAGGTTTGGGAGCACTGACACTGGATGCATGCTGACAACAACACAGATTAAAGTAGAGGAGTTCTAATCGCTGTACATTGCCAGTTATTATCTGCTTCACAATCAGTGAAGGGCTCATAACTCTCTCTATAGAGCAACACTATCATGTCAGCTTTATGAACCCACAGCCTCTACATGCTTACAGTAATCAGGCTCTTTGCCATACTCCATTTTAACACATCGTTCATTATGAGGCTGGGTTGCTGGCTGTGGCTGCCATATCATCATACTCTTAAAAAGGCTTTCTAACTATTGAAATCTTAAAACTGGCAATATTGGGGAAAATTATATTTATAATTACAATGTAGATGGATTGCTCCCATGTCACTTC
Organism: Pelophylax lessonae; assembly: GCF_965119305.1. NCBI lineage: Eukaryota > Metazoa > Chordata > Amphibia > Anura > Ranidae > Pelophylax > Pelophylax lessonae. The sequence continues at coordinate 768,650,955 of NC_138768.1, forward strand.
TGAGACTGATTGACTTTTCTCAGTTTGGTTTTGACAAATGTTCATTTGGTTCTGGTTCAGTAGTCTCTAGTCTACATACAGTATTTAGGCATAACCAAATCTGAGCCACAACTTCATACCAGATATGAATATGATTAATAGTCATTTAGATGTCAAATTTATGGTATTTTTGTACTCTATTTTATGTTATACTTTGCCTCATGTTAAGCAGCTAGGCCCACAACAATACGCTAAACACGTAGGTTGTTGTTTCTCCTCCTATAGGAGTTATGCCCAGTGCAATATGTGGGGTTGATCTGGATACTGAGCACCTAAGGGATAGTTTACACTCATATATGGTATTCAAGGCCCATATGTTGTAAACCTGCGTTAGTGGGGTTAAGCGCCAAATTGTTTCCGAGACCCCTATGATCAAATTCTCAAAGGACCTAATTTCACAAGGCAATTGATGCCAATGGGGATAGATTAGTGATATTTTTTTTAAGACCCTATTAAACTGGAATTTCATCATAAGTGAAATTGTCTAAGTGCACAAAGATGCCAAATTTATTTGAAAAAAGTTGGTTAACTGGGCCACTGTGATCTATTTGTAATCTCCTGATGCAAATCAGAGTTGCATCATCAAAAATCTGTCAAAAAAATCTAAAGTTTTAACTAAAAGTGTGCTTACTTTGTGCCACCATCTCCAAAATGCACATTGTAGCAGAAAAACTCTAGAACAAAGGTTGCTTGAAATAGCGATGTTTCAAAACTAGAACTACAAATAATGGCTGCTGTGTCAGGAAGTGTCTATCATATCTCCTGTGTAAGCGGCCTTTTACTATCTGGCTTGACTGTCAATTTCCAAATTCCTTTCATCTCTACTATATATGAAACCTTCCCATCATCAAATGGTTTCTAAAGAAGCAGATGGGGCTGGCACCCAGTATGTCCCTTGCAACCACTTTTTTTTTATTTGTGAATGAGTAGGGATACTATGTATGCCTTACTCATTGACCTGGGGGGGGGGCAGTACCTGAGGAATGCCTTGTTTTGCTTTATTTTTGTTAAATATATTTTTATTGAAAATGTTTGCACATAACAAGTACAAACTCACAAAGCATAATGTAGATAAGGAGTAGTTAACAGGTATCCAAAATAATCTATTATAATGTAGTACATCAATAAAATGTAGAATGGCAAGTCCACACTTAGAGCGTAGTGGGCTAGCAGGCAAATTAAAATGTTGCTAAACCCAGGAGTCTGGATTCACTACATTTGGTCTTCCACAGTACGCAGAACATGGAAATGCAATAGTTTTAGTAAATATAACCTGTTAAATACGGTACCTTTTTCATCAGAAATTAGAACAATCTTGTGACTTCTATCAGTGTCTGGTTAAAGCTTGTAGGAGGCGTTTTCATTCTGCTATGACTGTGCTATAAGGCTGCAGGACCCCTAAACCTTCTGTCTAGACAGTGCTAATTGGCCCTGTGCTGATCACATGCACTCTCCTCAGAAATAAAAAAACCTCTCTAGCAATACACACCAAACTGGGCATGTGCAACTTGTCCCCTAGCCTCTGTTCTATCAGGAGATGGATTGGGGGCAGTGGAAGAAGTTGAGGAACAGAGAATGTCGGATTAAACAGCCTTTTTAAATAATGTAGAGGATTAACCCCTTAGGTTCCACAGTGAGTATAATAAGTATGCTTTACTACATATACAGACTGATTATACTGTTGTGGATTTAGTAACACTTCAGGATACAGTACATTGAAGCATAAAGTAAGGTGATTGAGAGTGGCATTTGAACCAGTATTGCTATTTGTTTTCAGTTTGTTGCAAACTTCTTTTAGTAGATGCTAATATACGTTCATATGTGCCGTGGGTATGCACCAAGGTAATAGTTTCGGACCTTCTGAGAGGGTCAGGGGATTTCCAATGTCGGACAATCACAAGATGCACAGAAAGTAGTATGTGTGTTAAAATATATTGATAGTGGAAAAACATCAATGCCCACATTTAATATTTGGATTTTAAAGATATCTGTTAATAAAGCAGAAGTGTCCTTCCAAAATGCCTTTATCTTGGTGCATTCCCAGAATCTATGAAACAAACTTCCTCTGACTCCACATTTTCTCCAACAGGAGATGATACATCTGGGTTAATTTTATGGATAGTGGTCAGGGTAATATACCATCGTAGATCAATGACATGGGTAAGTTCCCATACGTTAGCAGAGCACATACTTTTGAAGATATCCCTAAAGACTGCTAACCATTTGGAATCTGGAAAAGAGTTGCCAATGTAGGATTCCCATTTCAGCCAAGGAGAGGAGTTTCCTAAATACATTTTTGGCTTGTAGCAGCCTATAGAAGAAAGTAATAACTTTTACGTTGATGTTGTCTGTTGTCAGATATTTCCAGGCTAAGTTGTTATGGATTTAGGAAGAAAGAGAAGCTGTTATAGAAAGTGGATTACCTGAAGATATCTAAAATATTCAGATTTAGGGATGGCATGCATAGATTGCAATGCCGGGAAGGGTATAATTGACCCTTGAGAGAATAAATCAGACACTTGAGTAATACCTTTGGACAGCCAGATATAGTAAGTGGTATTAGGAATAAGAAGTTGGAAGACTTTGCTATGAATGGGCATTTGATACAGAGTTCTGCCTATGGATGCAGTTTGGAGGAAATGGTGGAAGGCTAGCACTGAGGCTATGAGTGTGGGAGAGGTGAATTTATCATTAGCCTGTACCCGAGACATGCTAATCAGCCAATTGTAGAGGTTGTTGCCTGGGACTTGTGATTATTTAATATTTTTCCATAGGCTAATGATTTTGGGTAAAAATCAGGTTTGGGTTTTGCTAAGATAGTAGCATAATAATAATCCCTGAAGTCCTCAAAACCTTTGCCCCCCCCCCCCCCCGATCTGTGCCTTTTTAGCTTATTGTGCACACACCTAGCATTTTTATTTTGCCATACAAAATGGTTCGAGTGGGATTGTAGGGTTCTGGAATAAGTGACAGGAATCGGGATGGATAGTGGTCTAAACAGGTATAGACTTTGAGGTACCTTAAGCGTTTTAAATCCAGCTAGGCAGTCTAACCAGGAGAGTGTGTGCCTTGATGAGTGGTCAAAATCTTGCAGAAGGTTGTGTAAGTAAGGGGTATAGTTAACCTGAAATAAGGATGAGATAGATCTTGTAAGCTGGATCCCAAGGTAAGGGATGCTTTCCTCGGTCCATGCATAAGGGCATTTTTCTATTAATATTTGTTTCTGTGGAGAGGGGAGCCCAATGCCCAACACAAAATACGTATTGTCATTAACCTTATACTATGAGAGGGCACTAAATTCTGAAAATAATTTTTGTACCAAAGTTTGGAAGAAGCGGGATGGGTTAGCATAAGGATGACATCAATCATAAAAAAATTAATTTTGTGCTCTTTGGGACCTATGTAAAAACCTGATATACCAGGGTGTGATCTAATTCTCTCTGCCAAGGGCTCCCTAAGAAGATTAAATATGATAGGCAATGGGGGCACCCTTGCCTATTGCCATTTGTGATATTGAATGGCTGAGATAACATAGCTGAGCAATAGGCTTGGGCAGAAGGGCATAAGTACAGTGTCATGATTGCTGAGAAGATGATGCCTTGGAAACCAAATCTACTCAAAGTCATAGCTAAGTATGTCCAATGGACCCTATCAAATGCCTTCACTGCATCTAACGATAGAAGCAGAGAAGGTAGTTTATGGCATTCAGTGCAATTAATGATGTTGACCATACGTTGGGTGGTGTCAGAGTTTTGCCGACTTTTGTAAAGCTCAATTGGTCAGGGTGGATAAGATTTGGAAATACATCTGCCAATCTATTTGCAATTATTTTGGCATATAGTTTAAGGTCATGATTTAAGAGTGAGATTAGGTGAAAATTTTGAGATATGGTAGGCTCCTTCCCCGGCTTCAACAGCGTAACAATCAATGCTCTTAACATTGAATAGATTTGTCATTGGTACATTGAAGATGTCTTTGAATTTTTTTTAATATTTCCCTACGTAACCGTCTGGCCCAGGTGACTAAATATTTGGGAGTGAATCTATGTGTTTGGTGATTTCTGTAGCAGAGAATAGGGAGTTAAGCTCTTCAAGTTGAGTGTTTGTTAAGCTCAGAAGATGTACTGCATTTAAGAAGGCTTGAATAGAGGCGGATTCAGTTTGTGTTATCAAAGGTTCATCCTTCAAGTTATAAAGCGACTCATAGTAGGCGCTTAAGGCATCTGCTATTGCCTGGGGGGTTAGTGATTCTCTCTTTGGTGATAGCGTGATAAAGATAAGGGATGTGGGACTTCATATGAAGGTCTTTGATGCAGTGAGCCAAAATTTTCCATGATTTATTGCCCGTTGCATAAAAGGACATTTTGAGTCGCTTTGTAAAAAAAAAAAATACATAGAAAATGGCGGCAGCTGATGTGAACTAATTTAATATCTTGGTGTCAGCAGCTGTCAATTTTGGTAAGTACCATAATAATGTGAAAGTGTTTATATTTGAGGCGCTGTTTAGTTAGAAAACTGTGAAACAATACAGTGAAATTAAGAAAAAATACACACATATAGTGATGAATTAAAAAAATTAAATGATAATAAAATGTCCATATCAAAAAATTATTTGAATTATCAATAGTGATAAGTGTTCAATATCTTCCTTTAATAAAAGTGCTGGTAAATTGTGCTCTTCCACCCATGTACAAACAGGCCACTAACCAGAAGGCTGAGGGCCTCCGGGACCCAGCTCACTTAAATTGGAACCTTTCACTTTTGGAATCACCTTGAAAGCCTTCAATGCTGATAACCAGACCTATGGTATTGCCTCCCTGGGCTATGGTAAGGACGTTGTATGCTCATTTTTCCAGCAGGAATTGAGAGATGCCAGAAATTTCCCAAAAATATGAAATAGACGAATAATCCCACAATATCGTCTTTATTGTGTGAAATAAAAAAATATAAATAGATTTGCACTTACATATATCGGTGCCTAAGAGCGGCACTGCTTTATACAGATCAAGTTTAGGTTGGAACGCCACTCAGCTCCGGGTGCGCACGCAGAGCACCCAAATGCAACTTCCCAAGTATGATGCACACCTTGTGCCTTGGAAGATGGTTGGGGGGTAAGAAAAGTTCAGTTGCCCAGGGACAAGTACACACCAGATTATACCCTAGAATGCTGATGAGAACCCACAATGTTTTATCAGCAAGGTCCGGATCTGTGCATACATTGGGGTGGTTGTTTGTCAGAAGGCCCTATACCCACATTCTGCATGGCTGAAGAGGAGGCAGAGAGATTAATGAGAATGCCCCAAGAATACAGTAAGCTTCAGGTAGAGAAGAGAACATGTGCTTAGTGCCTTTATGAGTGATTAGTAGTTTTTAGTAGTTAGGAGAGGACCACCAATTTTGTGGTTCCTTAATGGCCTTCATTAGGGTGCTGAGTTGCCTGCATTGTTCTAGTGTCTGCTGGGACAAATATCCAAAGATCTGTAGATATGCGTACGGATCGGGAAGAGTTTCCAGCCTTCTCCAGGATGGTTCTTTTGCGTGGTTGAAATTAATTCACCCTTTGGGGCGGCTTCAATCTCTGCCCTTTCTGGCCTGGAATGAGGCTTGAGCAGTTTGGGCCTTGCTCGGGCTGCCTATTACACTTCTGGCTTTGTTGTGCATTAGTGGGCGTGAGAAGTGGGCTGTCATCGCGTCTGCTAGTTGGGGCGACGCCGTGCACCCCTTGGCCCGGAAGATCCCCAATCATTGCAGGGGTGATTTGGGCCAGAACATCCATTTCAGCCATTTGCTCATTGGTCAAAAGGTCTCTGTTTCTGCCCCTCCTACTCTGATTGGACCACTTTCAAGCCTGGTTGGCCATTATAAGAGTCACCCTGACACAATACTGGTACTGGCATTCGTCAGACGCCACGTATGCATTTTGCTGGATTACCAAGGTAATTATATGCTATTTGGCATTTGCTATTGCGCTTTTCTGTGATGACCATTTGAGATCACTGTACTAGTAGCATTCTTACTTATCTGTTTTTTTCAGTCCCCATGATTACCAGCACTAGTGAGATTATTTTGCTCCCTGGGAACGACTCCCTACATTGGAGAGATCTTCACTAACCTGCCAGTCCTTAGCGTGTCTCTACACCCGCTATTTATCAATGTAAGACTTTTGGCCCCTATTATGACTATTGTTGAATTCACATTAATTGTTTATATATGCTCACTGTTTCTCCTCTTCCTTGAGAGGATTAAGTTGTCCTTTTTTATTGGGTCTTTTTTTCCTATGTTCCTAGATCGGTCCCCTGCTAAATACACTGATTCCATCTCTTCCAAGTTTGACAAGAGGCCCATTCCATTAGTCCCCTGTGAACATACAGGGATATTTTGCAGTCTGGGATTCACAGTGGGGCCGTGTGGTCCAGTGGTGGGCGACTTTGGTGGCATGGGCGCTGATGTCATCTCCTTTTTCCCTCCTGCTTTGTTTTTATTACTCAGCGGCACATATATGCTATATTACTTCATCTCTTTGGTCAATATGGCAGTACCCATTATCGCAAATGCATTTTTTTGCTTATATAAATGTCTTCTCTGTATTTATATTGTTACTTATTTTCTATAAAGTCTTCTGTGCTATCCGGTTGACACCTCTGAAGAATGAATTTTCTGAAACGCATCAAGTGTCACTCTAATTTTTGCACAGCTCTGTTTGTCCTATCATTGTTACATTATTATGTATGGTCACACTGTACCACCCTTGATTATGTTTTTCATTTTACATTTTTTGTATTAATAAATATTAAACTTTTTTTATATTAATCTTTGACTATTGTTAAGTGCCTATATAGTCCCAACCCCAGAGGGTCAACTTTGTTCTGTCTAAATCAGGGATAATGGCACTCCACAACGCCTAGCCAGATTTGATGTTAACAGTATGGAAGGGTACGGACGAGGGCCTGAAGGAATTCCTAGAAGAAATTAACATTAAGGCATATAATTTTACGTTTACAGTTGGCCGGGATCGAAAAACAAATAAACTTCCTGGATCTGGTATTATATAAAAAAGAAAACAAGTTGTTTACAAAAATGTTTTTCAAGGTGACAGATCGTAATGGGTACATCCCAACACACAGCTGTCACCTCCCACAATGGATTAGGGGCATACCAAAAGGGAAACTGATGAGAATTCGCCACAGCTGTAAAGAATTTGAAAAAGTGATACATAGACACTGGCCTATTTTGTTGAAGGATAATATGCTGACAGCTATTTTAGCAAACCAAGATTTGTGTACCGAAGGGCATCAAACCTGTTGAATAGACTGGTGCATAATGTACTGGAACCTCCCAAAAGGCTGCCAATGTTTTTGGACCAAAGGGGGTTTTATACATGTGTAAAAAAACAGAAGTAGAAAAACTAGGACATTTCAATCTAATGTCACTCAAAAACAGTATCCCAATAAAAAGCAAATTACCTGTCAGAATACTTATGTGACTTACCTGTTGCCCTGAACATGTGGCCAGCAGTATGTTGGCCGCACTACACGAAAGTTGGCAGTGAGATTGGACGAGCACCTCAATAATATAAAAAAGGGGTTTATGAAGCATAGGCGTTCTAACCACTTTAGGTTATTTCACAACAGAGACTCCAGTTGATTTATGTTTTGCAGCATAGATAAAATAGATCAACATTGGAGGGGTACGGATATGCGTAAAGCAGTGTCGTACAACGAAGCATGCTGGATATATCGGTTATGTACTATGAACCCTCAGGGTATGAACATTGATATAGATATTAACTATTTTATCTAATTACTGATGTACTGTACAGATTATATGGCGTATTAGGATTAGCATATTGACTGTAATCAATTACTAGTGGTATGTACCTTGATATTTTAAGGCATATTGTGGTTAGCATATTGACTTTAATCACTTAGTATGTCCCATGTTATTTTAAAATTATATAAGAAGCTTAAATGACCATTCATTTTTACTTTAGTGTCAGTTTATTTTGTCAGGGCAGGTGTTCTGCATTATAGTTCAGTGAGTTAGTGCATGTTTAACTAAGTATATTTCTGTCAATTAATGGACGTTTAACGCAGTATATCTATTGCTATTTAACGCAGTATACTTCACTGCGTTACATGCCATTTAACACAGTATATTTCTGTGTGTTATTTCTGCAGTATTTTGTAGTGTTTTGGTGGAGTGTTTCTGTGTAGTGAGTACTCAGGTTAAAGTGCACCACACACCGCTTTCCATTGATTAATGTGCATCCACGTACACATTTCCACATCTTTATTACCCTTTGTTAATAATCCCCACCTCATGTCTGGGAGGCCAACAAGGAGAAGCAGAAGTTTCCAAGGCCAGCAGCATATGTGTCCACAGGCAAAGGTGGATGTGGTCAGTCCTTAGGCAGGGCATCATTTCCTCTGTTTAGTGATATTGCCCGTGCTATCCAGCCACAGCATGCAGAGGAGGTGGTGGACGGGCTTACTAAACCATCTTCATCCTCCTCATCCCCATCACCCAAGCAGAGTAAAGTCCACAGTCCACTGCAGCTTCCAGAGTGGCTACATCTGCCTCCTTGTCCACAGCTATTCCTGCCATAGCCTCAGCATCAGCATGGAGGAGTCAGCTGAGTTATTTGAACACAACGTCAGCCACTTGCTCCTTGACGATGTACAACCATTACTTGATTCAGATGTCGGTTCTGAGGTTGAGGAAGGTAGGAACAAGAGCCTACAGAGAGGGGAGAACATTGGTACACAAATTGTCAGTCATGTTCCCCTAGCCACAGCGTATTGTCAAGTTGTCTCCAGTGGTAATGAGGATGGAGAAGATGATGATGATGATGAGGTCACTGAGGCGACTTTGGTGCCGGATTGAACAGAGGAGGAAAGTGAGGGTGAGGAACAACCCCAACGAGGCAGAAATGATGCAAGAGTAGAGAGCAGCCACCATATTCTATCACATTGTGGGGCTGTTTTCTCCCAGCACCTACCCACAGCTCAGCTGTCTGGGCATTTTTTTTAGCACATGTGCAGCTGATCGCACTGTTGCAATTTGCAAACTTTGTCTCAAGCACATCAAGTGTTGCAAAAACACCAGCCATTTGGGTACCACGTGCTTGACAAGGTATTTACCTCCCATCACCTCCCACCACAACACCTGAAAGCCACACAAAAGGGACATAATTCTGTTCCTCTTCCCTACTCACCTCAGTCTACCCCTGCTATATCCCATGACCTCTTAGCAGTCTCCACAGACAGGGATGATGGTATAGTGCAGGGTGTCCCAGGTCCTTGCAGCACATCTTTCAGTAGCACACCACCAGCTGTAGACTATACCTGGCAATTTTCTCTGCCCCATCTGCTGCAGCAGAAACAAAAAATACAGTCACTGCCACCCACATGCCCAGCGTTGAAATTCAAGCTTGTCAAAGCTGCTGGCTTTACAACTTCTGCATTTCTGTCTGGTGGATTTTGCACCCTTCTGTGAATTTGCAGAATGTGCTGTACCACAATGGCAGGTTCCCAGTCGCTATTTCTTTTCACGTAAGGCTATTCGAACTCTGTACCATCACATGGAAGGCAATGTTGTGGCATCGTTGGTCAAGTCAGTCAGCTGCAAAGTTTACGTCACTGCTAACACATAGTCAGGGATGCTATATTTCGTTCACAGTACAATGGGTAACTCTGCTTTCAATTTGGAAGGATGCAGGGAAGGGGTCTAATTGCTGCAGCTTGTTGTACCATCACGTCTCCATATAGCTAGTGACGATGCGAGATTTGTCAGCTCTACCCCCTCCTCCTCCTCCATGCCCTCCTCTGTTAAATTGTCCTACAAACTACAAGTACCCCCTAAGCGTTTAAGGGGCTATCCAATGAGTCAGGTTAAAAGGTGTCTTGCAGTGCTTCAGTTGGTGTATCTAGGGGACAGGAACCACAACGGAGCAGAGATTCTTGCAGCTCTGCAGGGGCAGGCCCAGAGGTGGTTCACACCACGTAAACTCGTAAACTGGAGTCATGAATGGTGGTGTGCGATAATGCCACAAACCTCCTTAGACAGTGAAAGTTGACACATGTGCCATGCATAGCTCACACCAAATTCAGGTTTAATGAAAAAACTCCAAAACAGGATATCCACTAATTGTCCTCCACCTTGCTCCAATTTCCGATCACAAGAAATTAACCTATGTGGCAGACATAAAAAGCACATTGCAAAGTACGTTTAAACAGATTAAAACATTTATTAAGAATGTACAAACGTAGATAACAACGAGCATCAATGAACAATAATAATGAATGCCGCGGCTAAACCTTGGAGACACAAGCCTGCTATGAGCCGCGGCATTCGTTATTGTTCATTGATCTCGTTTTTATCTAAGTTTTTGTAAGTACAGTCTTAATAAACGTTTTAATCTGTTAATATGTACTTCACTATGCGCTTTTTTATGTCTAAGAAAGAATTTACTCCTGCGCTTGAGGGGTTGTCATGCGACTTGGTTTCCTGGAAATACGACTCAGCTAATGTTGTCATCGTTCCTGCTGTGCTGCCACTCTCAACAGGTCAGGGAAACCCAAATGAGACTCTAAAAAGAAAATGTACAGAGGGCGCACTAGCCTAGCGCATTACCTATGAAACAATTTATTTATATAAAACAGTGTACATCATACTGACAAAGAGGGTGTAAATCACAAGCAAGGTATAAAATGATGGGTCCACCGGAAATGTTCACTGAGCCTCATCCACAGATGCAAACCGTAGTGAGATGCAAACCTCCAAAAACAGCTTACGTGTTTTGGGGGTGCCCCCCTTCCTCAGAGTTAGTTTGAGATGTAGGTGGCAAGGCTTTTTATACTCAATTACGCATTTTGGGGGTGTCTCCCCTTCCTCAGGGCTAGTTTGAGGTGTAGGTGGCTAGGCTTTTTATACTCAATAAGTCACATGGCTTCCGGCGTATTCCCCACCCCCTTTGGGCGGGTCAATGAATAGTCATCACATAATTTCAGTAAACAATGATTTTAGTAAACAATAATCCCATAAATTCTACATCCAAATGAGTCAATCCTAATATTTTGCACCCCCAATTTTAGAACTGTATAATATCTTAAACACCATCAAAATACGGTCTGGATATTTTTAAAGCTGAATCTCACAAAACATTCAATCATATGGCCCTAATAATGGGGTACAGTGGAATGAAACCTGATATTAACTACAACTAGGTGTCATTGTGTTACAGGGTGCATGCAAAATCGAAGGGTAATGGATACTGTACACATTTAACTTATCTGATGTTACTGGCCGAAACAATACCAGAGGATAGCTTAATGTAACAGCTCTGAGGAAGGGGGGACACCCCCAAAATGCATAATTGAGTATAAAAAGCCTAGCCACCTACACCTTAAACTATCTCTGAGGAAGGGGGGACACCCCCCAAATGCATAATTGAGTTTAAAAAGCCTAGCCGCCTACACCTTAAACTAGCTCTGAGGAAGGGGTGGGGACACCCCCAAAACGCGTAAGCTGTTTTTGGAGGTTTGCATCTCACCACGGTTAACATCTGTGGATGAGGGTCAGTGGACATTTCCAGTGGACCCATCATTTTATACCTTGCTTGTGTTTTAGTTCCACTTTGTGAGTATGATGTATACACTGTTTTATATAAATAAATTGTTTCAAAGGTAATGCGCTAGGCTGGTGCTCCCTCTGTACATTTTCTTTTTAGAGCTTTTTTATGTCTGTCACGTGGGTTTATTCCTTGTGATCGGAGATTCAAGCAAAGTGGAGGACAATTACTGGATATCCTGTTTTGGAGTTTTTTCAGGGTGTGGAACCATCCATCTGTGGCTAGCTGTTAAGAAGGTTTTATTGACTCTTGTCACACTGCTTGTTTGAGCTGCCTTCTGGTAAGGAGTCTAGATAGAAACACTGCGGTGTGGTGTGCTATAATTTCACACTGATGTTGGTGCAGGGGTCTCATCTCTTCCTTTCAACACAAGTTTTGGACTGTATACATTTATGTGTTTTTAGCGCTGCATGTGGACTTTTTTAGTGTGTTATATTGACTAAACTGTACTTAGGTCAGGAATAGATGTAATATATGGAGTGACATATTATGCACTTAATATAGTGCACTTTTAATAATGGTTATAATATTTATTATGGAATAAAATATATAATTTTTATCAAAATGTTGTAGTGGTTGATTCATTCCTTAAAGCTATAGCACCAATAAACGTCCAATACATTTTTGTTTTGAAAATTGTTTGACTAATAGAAAAGAAAAATATTTAGCTGAGCCAGAGAAAGGCAGAAGACCCTTATAAAGTATAACTTGATTAGCTCCAATAGGAAAAAAAATCCTTCCTTAGTATCCCTATTATTAATAGCAAATTATATCCAACAGGTCAACAGATGAGCTGAAATGTGAAGTTAATGTATGTAAGAGCAAGATCATACCTGATTGGTGACCAATCAGGGATAGCTCACAAGAGTAGAGTCTGCAGGAAGGTTGAGATTACAGAATGTGCAGACAAAGGGGGGATATTTTCCTGACCATTCACCATAATTCAGGTCTAAAAGCCTAGAAAAGGGAGAGGTTGGCAAGACAGGAGTTATGTCTGATTAGTAGATTTGGGGGTTATTGGTTTAGTTTTGATTGCCTCAAAACAGGGGACCCAACTTGTGGTATGGTACTTCCCCTTGGTTGGTTGTTGGTGGTTCACCCCAGGAGCTAGGCCCCCTAGAGGAAAGTAAGTGTGCAATTCTTATTCACTGCTTAAGTGAATTCAATTCCTCTTTCACCCTTAAGCTATGTCTATAATCCACGACAAATTACGACTAAATAAGTTCACGAGATGTATGATTTGATTTAACTCATAAAGTATCTAAAAATACGATACTGCCTGTATGTTATCCCTTATTTTCTGTTACTCTCATTTATTATCCTGGTAAAGTTGGGAATGTTACTCAACCTGTTTCTATGTTTGTATACATTTTATTTCATAACTTTGACATTGTATTGATATTTTATGAAACCCAAATAAAAAATTTTGGAAAAAAAAAAGTGTGCAATTCTCGAAATGTCATTAGGTAAATGAGGTGTGACTGGGTGCATAATGCTGTCATTTTTCATAGTTGGGTAGCATGAACCTGAACTAAAGAATCAATTTTTATTTATCTACCTGATCACATATCCATTATCTGCAACCTAATGTGATAAATGTGATGTGCATAAAAATAGGTAACATCTGCTCTAATTCCTTTTAGCAGTGAACAAAAGAAAAATCTTGAAACACTTTGTTATCTATTTTTTTTTGTGTGATTTACTCCAAATGACATCAGCAACTAGAGGAAATGTTATGCTACAAGAAAGTATTTTTTATCCTACCTACTGTACATACACACATCCCCTTATCCTAGCTCCCAACTAGTTTTATCCTCAAATTTTGTTTATAGCATTGCATGTCTATTACACCAGTGTAAACATATGTATAAATCTCCCTCACTGCCACTAACCCTAATTTATTTCTATAGTTAGCCAATGCTATCATGTGCTTCCCACACTCATCCAAGTATTCTATAAACCAGTGCAACATATCTTACCTATCACTAATAAATCAATATCATCTATCTACCAAATTAATATATTTAAGAACCACTTCTGAACCAGAAGGATTTGCCCCCTTAGTGACCAGGCCATTTTTTGCGATTCGGCACTGCGTTATTTTAACTGACAATTGTGCAGTCGTGCGACACTGTACCCAAATACAATCAATGTCCTTTTTTTCCCCCACAAATAGAGGGTTATTTTGGTGGTATTTGATCACCTGTGTAGTTTTTATTTTTTGCGCCATAAACAAAAAAATTGCGATAATTCTGAAAAGAGCAATATTTTTCACAATCTGCTATATAACACCCCCCCCCCCCCCCAAAAAAAAATTTTGATTGGTTTGCGCAAAAGTTATCGCGTCTACAAAGTCAGGGAAAGATTTATGTAATTTTTATCTATTTATTTTTTTACTAGTAATAGTGGCGATCTGCGATTTTTATCAGGACTGCAACATTGTGGCCGACAGATTGGACCCCTAACTGACATTTTTGACACTTTTCGGGGGACCAGTGACATTACTACAGTAATCAGTGCTAAAAATATGCACTATTACTGTAATAATGACATTGGCAGGGAAGGGGTTAACCTAGTGGGTGATCAAAGGGTTAAATGTAAGCCTAGGGGAGTGTTTCTAACTGTGGGGGGGATGGGCTTTTGAAATGATCATAGGAACATGTGATCCTATATAGAAGGATCACAAGCGCTCTGTGATCATTCCAGAGAGAAGAACGGTCAGCTGTGTTTACAACAGCTGCCCGTCCTTCTCTCTCAGCGGGGAGCAATCACGGGTGGCCGCTGTGCATTGGCATCCCTGCTGCTGAGTGGGGGCGGCAGTGCGCCACCAGCAGCGCGCGCTCGCCCCCTAGCACCAGGTGCGCGACTGACGTAGTACAGTTTTAATGCGGCAGGCGGTCCTTAAGCGGTTAATTATACTGTATAATTTATAGACATGGTGGCTGCTATGAGAGTCATATTGGGTGTATAGCAGCTGATTTATTCACACTTGGAGATTCATTTTGTGGTTTCATCATCAATGTTTTTATATATTTTTTATAATTTTTTAGGACATCTTATTATAGTGTTTTCCATTAAAGCCAGAATAATTTATTTACAATTTCACACATTTTTGTGAGCACACTATGCGCTCAGAATACCCCTTGTTTCATGAAATACCCCTTGCTTTTTAGGTCACAAATAGACAGAAGTGATTAACTCGATTCACCCCCCCCCCATAAACTTCAATGGGGTTCACCTCTAGGTTCACAAACTTCGACCTTGGGCAAGATTCATGAAACTGTTCACTAAGAGTAACCCAGGCAGATTTGCTCATCCCTAGTCATAAATAACTTTTGCAACACAACTGCTGTGTGGTATAAACCACATAGTTATATATCTATGAACCAGTCATTGAAAATTGAATTCTTTACCTTGCATTAATTGGTGCAAAATGGTATTGTTTGTTTGTTCAAATATTATCTTGTGCATGTTTTTAAAAAGTCCCACACTTTATGGCATGGTAAATATTTTATAATGTAAACCATGTTTCTCGAATAGCAGTGTATAAAATAAATACATGTTTAATTTTTACCTATACATTCTACCTATTATATAATCATTATTTTAAAGGAAGTTTTCCTATAATTTATAGATGTTTTACTTCTACAGGTGTTGCTGATACAATGTGAGCAGCTTTTTGATAAGTGCTTAGATTGAACACTTTTATTTTGTGTGACATGAACTTTCATGTCTAACATCAAAATAATGTGGTCTACATCAAGGCTATTACATAGCAATCATAATGAATAGCACAATTTTCATCAAAATTGTTTCACATTACAGTAATTTGCCTGAATTTCTTATCATTTTAAAAGCAAAGATGTCTTTACACATAGTCAAATGTAGAACAAAAGCTCAAAAGACTGTGACCATTGGGTAATTGCTGCCTTTAAAGAGCATCATTGTCATCTTTCATAGGATGTTACCCCTATGTTTTTGTTAACAAAATAGAACAGTATATATATATATATATATATATAATCTCAATGATGGTACAAACCAAGTGTATAGAGCAAGGTTTCTCATCTAGAGGTTGCTAGGGTTCTTGACAAATGAGAAATTTCTGCCTCTGAAGTTCCCATTGACACCATTGGTATTTTATTTTGTTTTTTTTTATTATTGTTTATTTCTTATTTTGCAAAAGTAATTACAGAAAAAAACACTCTTCGGGAGAGTTACAGCAATAGAAAACAAACAACCACAAAAGGCCCAAAAGGCAAAATACACAAGACAAAATTCACAGTATACAATATGTAGGGTGGAGAATCTTCCAGTTAACCTGGTCATAGGCTGTATACTGACACTACATCTAGCTCAACCAAGCAGCATACCGAAAAGTGTGTAGTGACCATCATTCCAGTGCTTCCTCTGAAAAGCCCACGCTGGCCTCATGTTAGTGAAGATAAAAACAACAAAAAAAAACAAACCAAAGGGAGGATGAGAGCTGGGTTCTGGGAGCTTGGGAGGGAGGGGGCTACAAGACAGTGAAAACCAGAGTCAGAGACCTAGGGACTGGAGAGTGGTTTCAAACCTAGGAGTCTGTCAGATAACAATATTCAGTAGAACAGGTAAATGCAGTTCAATAAAGGCAAGTTTTATTAAAATGCTCTTCGGTATGATTGGCTGTGTCCATCAACTCCACTCCATTCAGCTGATTTTGGAAATCTTTGAAAAACACAGTTTTAGAGAGGGAGCTTACATTTGTTTCCAGCAGGTGGGCATACATGCCTTTGCTGCATTAAGAAAATGGATCAAAAGCGATAGTTTATATTGCTTCAAAGGCATGGGCATCAAATGAAAAAGAAAAGCTGCTGGGTTGTTGGGCATTTGAATATCCGTAAATTTAAAAAATACAGTGTTTTACTTGGGACCAGAAGTAATTACTTACACAACTAAAAGACATGGACCATGGTGCCCTCCTCTTCCTGGCACCTCCAATTTACTGGCAAACTCTGTGGAAACAGCTAATGGAGAGTTTTAGAGACCCTATACCATCTAGATAGGACTTTATAATCCATTTCCTGAACACTGTATGAGTTAAACACCTTGTGAGTCATGGTCAAGATTCCATCACATTGTTGGTCTGTAAAAGTAAATAGCTTGCATACCTTTTGGTCCAGATATTTTAGTGGCGGTGAGTTCAGTGGATGGGGCAAGAGGTGGTAAGATTGCGAAAGATCATGTGGTGTTGCCTCTTCGTTGAGGCATAATTGTTCAAACATTCCTGTTGGGAATAGGTAGATGCACAACTTTCCCACAATGGTGCATAAGAAAGTGTTGTAGTTGCATCAATTCCCAATGAGGAAGAGGAGGGTCAAACATATTGCAAATATCTGAAAGAGAGCACCAATGACCATTGATGAAAAAGTGCAATGCCCAAAATTTACCACCTTGTATAGAGGAAGAGAATGAGCTGTCACTGAGACCCAATGTAAAACGAGGGTGTGCAAGCACTGGCATCATACTCAAAGGGGGCAAATCAGACAGGACCAAGCCTGTAGGTGCATTCGCAAGAGCTCCGAGTTGGAAGTGTAGTGTAGGAGCTCCAGCCCGCTTCTCCCTGCCACGGTCACAACACTGCCCAGTGTCTCCCCACACTACAGACACGGGTCACGTCTGATACACAGGAGCGTTCTGATGTCCAGAGGGACAGCTAGGAGGGATCATTCCAGACTTATGGATACCGGACCATGGACACAGGAGATCCCCAAGATGGCGCCAGCAGCCCCACGAGGCTCTGAGACTGAGAAATACAGTTCCATTGCAGACCAGGATCAGACAGATGGAGGGGAGCACATTCCCAATATCTCAACAGTGAGTAACCCACATCTTCATTTACCCTCTCCAAGATTTACTGAATCCATAATTGAGAGGACTGCAGATGATATCTTATTTACACCTATGGGGGACATTTTAGCAAGCCCTGACATATTTGGAGCGGCTGCACATGAATGCTCTCCCCTATTAACTGACTTGCCCTCCATGATGACATCCTTTTCCAAAATGCTAACCAGGGCTTAGCTCACACAGCGGCCCAGGTTACATCTACTATACAAAAAGACATCATACACCTACACAAAATAGAAGCCATTGAAAAGAAAACAGATCAAACTATTGCTAGAACCAACCAGAATACCGCCCGCATAAATGATCTTCAGGATCAACTGGATTCTGCTATATCTAAAATCGGCGATCTGGAGAATAGATCCAGACACTATAACTTCAAAATAAGGGGGCTTCGTGAATCAATCAAAGATGTCCATTCTGCAATCCGCTCTTTTATGAAAGATCTCATGCTGGATATCACAGATAGCCGCCTTGAATTGGACAGAGCCCATAGGGCACTCCAAACTCCACGTTCAGACAGCTTTCCTAGAGACATTATTGTCAAGCCACACTTCTATTCAGTAAAGAAAGAAATTATGCGATTAACCCACAATTCTGATCAATTAAAAATTCAAGACTTCCAAATCCAAGTGTTTGCAGACCTTTCTACGTACACAATTCAACTAAGAAGATCACTAAAACCCCTGTTATTGGCCTTAACTTACAAAGATATCACTTACAGATGGTGATTTCCCTTTCGCTTGAACTTTTCTTATCGCAATAAATCTTATGGCTTCTCTTCCTTCCCAGAAGGGGAGTGAATCCTGCTGAATACAGAAATATATGACAGATGCTGGACCAGTGCTTTTAAACCCATAGTGTGAGGGGAAAATTATAAAAATGAATGTAAACAATCAATATAAAATCAGATATAGGGAATCAAAAAATATTGATAAAAAACACAATAATGATAAATGTTTCAGGTGTATATAGATACAAAGTCCATGGAGTAGAGTCTATGTAGAGATGGATGGCTGGGTGGCCCCGGCTCTATCAGAGTTAGGAGGGGACTCTGTGCATGGTAGATAAATAAAAGAGAGAGAACAGAGCAGCCCCACCTGAGTGTAGTATTAAAACAATCCTTTATTGGCATAAAAGGTAATGCACTCACATGAGTGATAGGAAAGCAGGCTTTACTGAAAGTCATCCACCCACTGCAGGGGAGGCAGGAGAGGTGTAGACAGCCCTGGGTCCTGGCTGTGTCAGGGGCTTCTAGCACTTCCTGGTGTCCTGTCGGTGTCACAGCTTCTCCCTCATCACATCCGGTGGAAGCGGGGTGGTGCTAGCGTTCGAGGCATGCATGCCCCTTCATCAGGCATTGTCTGAATCCTGCTGAAACTGGGACTGATCTCGCAGGATCATCCTCTTTATTCTCAACAAAAAGGACCATCTTCAGCCAAACATCCTTCTCCTCCTAGTCCTCTCTCCCCCATGTGGCAAAAACAACAGCCAAAGGGAGCTCTTTTCGGGTCCCTAAGACCCTGGCCCCGGAACTTATTTCTCTGATTGGTGGTGACCATCCCCTTTTCTTCTGATGGGACTTTTGCTGTAAAGACTAATAACCCTTTTAATACCCCCCCCTTTTTTTGTCCTTCGAACATTTGGCCTGATATTGTGGGACATTTCTTTGAACTCACAATCATCGTTTGAAACCCATAATCCCTGAATGCTTAACGCCACTTGTTTACTGATTTTTTATCAGTATTTTGTTTTTTATTTAAATAACTTAAAGCGGTTGTAAACCTAAAAAAAAAAACCCTGCAAGACAAAGGCATAATGAGCTAGTATGCATACTAGCTCATTATGAATTACTTGCCTTAGAACGAAGCCCCGACACGGACCCCCGGACACCGCTGTGGGAGCTGACATGATCCCTCGGCGTCTCTTCCAGGCTCTGCGGCTCCGGCGCTGTGATTGGCTGGAGCCGCGATGACGTCACATGCGCGCGGGAGTCATTTTCCGGCAAACTCCCGGCATGGAAAGCTGAAGGTCCGCCGGACCTTCAGAGTGCATGCGCCGCTCGCGTGAGCGGCTGCATGCTGTGAAAATATCTCCTAAACTGTGCCGGTTTAGGAGATATTAATTGTACCTACAGGTAAGCCTTATTATAGGCTTACCTGTAGTTAAGAGTGGAAAAAAACGGTATACTACCGCTTTAAGTAGATAGCATGTACTTATTTTTATGTCCATTTTTATTGTAAAGGAGACACATGATGTGTCAAACTACCTACTTTTAATGTATCAAACACATTTATATTTTTTATACTAACTGGATGTGTGGTAGCCTACATATTCCCACCCATAGGGGGTTACTTTTTTCTTCAGTCTTACTTGAGGAACGACGACAACCCACATCCGAATAACTGGGGATTCTTTACAATGCTGAGAAGAAGGCACAAGAGTGGCAGTTTGCTTCTCCAATCACTTACATTTCTCCATGAATAAAGTCATCAAAGACCCTTATGGCTGCTATATCCTAGTATCGGGTCCCATTGAGGGAACTCTTTACACTTTAACCACTTAACGACCAGCCATGTAGATCTATGTCGGCTGACTTTGAGTGGTTATACCGGGATGATGCCTCTAGCTAGAGACATCATCCCGGTACCGTTGTTTGAAGCCGACGGTCGGCTTTCCGTCGGTAATGATCGATGCGGCTCGGGAGCCGCTCGATCGTTACCCGGGGGGCGGGAGGGGACGTCCCCCCCCCCCCTCCCGCCGCCTTCCGCGGCTTTGCTCGGGGCTCCCGTCCCACCGGAAGCCCCGAGCACCCAGCCGGCGCGTCCGCCGGCTGGATGGAGTCCCGATGAATGCCGGAAACGGCATCGATCGGGTCTCCGATGACGTAACCCGGAGGCGGCGTCCATGACGTCACATCCGGGTTACTGTGCTGCAAAAGGCGGCAGATTTGAAAAACGGCTGTATGCAAAAATGCCGTTTTCGGCGTTTTGCATACAGGGAAGTGTAGTGGAGGGGTCTAGGGTCTTTTAGACCCTCGATCCCTCCATAAAGTGTACCTGTCACACATATTGGTGTCACAAGGGATGTTTACATTGCTTGTGACAGCAATAAAAGTGATCAGATTTTTTTTTTTTTTTTTAAAAACTGTAATAAAGTTAAAAAAAAAGAAAAAATAAATAGGAAAAAAAAAAAAAAAATTTAGCCGCCCCCGTCACCGTTAGCTCGCGCACAAAAAAAAACGTATACGCAAGTCGAGCCGCAAATGAAATCGCTGTTCAAACCACACATGTGAGGTATCGCCGCGATCGCCAGAGCGTGGGCAATAATTTAAAAAAAAGAGCTACACTCTAACTCTAAACTGGTAACCGTTAAATAAATTTAAAGCGTCGCAGATTGAGATCTCTATTGACCGTAGTTTGTCGCCATCCCACGGGGGGGGGCGCAATTTTAAACCGTAACATGTTTGGTATCTATTTACTCGGCGTGACATCATCTTTCACAATATACAAAAAAAATGGGCTAACTTTACTGTTTAGTATTTTTTAAATGCAGTGAAATGTGATTTTTCAAATTTTTTCCAAAAAAATGGCGTTTTAAAGACCGCTGCGCAAATACCGCGTGACAAAAATTTTTGCAATGACCGACATTTTATTCTCCAGAGTCTTTGCTAAAAAAATATATATAATGTTTGGGGGTTCTAAGTAGTTTTCTAGGAAAAAATACTGGTTTTAACTTGTGAACAAAAAGTGTCCGAAATAGGGCTGGGGGTAAAGTGGTTAATCTCATACTATTCCTCGAACAAAAACCAAGCACGCTTTTTTGAATCAATGCTTCAATCTCTTAAATCTCACCTCAAAGGCTTTGTGGTCCTTGGAGGGGATACAAATATGGCCTCAGATCAACATGTCGATAAATCATCGAGCAGTATTTCCAGATTTGAGGGTCCTCCCAGTCAAAGGTGTAAGGGATTTTCCACATTTTTCTGTTCCTCACCAAACCCACACTAGGATAGACCATATTTTTTATTAAATCTTCTTCTACCCCCCACCCCTCTAAACCTAAAATCAGGGATACGACACTATCAGATCATGCTTCAGTATTACTATATCTCAATCGACTATTAGGCTCCACAAAACTATTCAGATCACGTCTTAATGAGGCCTTTTTGAGTGACCCAGTACAATGCATTATTAATACCAAAGCAATAGAAGATTTTTCCCAACTAAATGACAAGGGATATCTCAGTTGACACCCTCTGGGTCATTCACAAACCAGTGATTAGGGGAAAAATTATCTAGCTATCCTCCCAAGCAAAACGAGAACGTAAAATGGAAATTAACAAACTGACCAATGATTTTCACTCTCTGAGCAAACATCACAAGACTAACCCTACAATCGACACATAAAAATAATTAGACGCTGCTCATCTAGACCTGATTTTAGCTCTCACTACAGCAGCAGAGAAACATCTCAGATGGTTGGGGGCATTGTTCTAAACCCCGTCCCACGTCTTTCCCCAAAATTTGAACCAAATTGGACATACTCACTCAACGCCCCCAAAAAATAATCGAAACCTTCCAAAATTACTACTCCAAACTATTTACAGCATATAATGCCTTGGTTGACTCTAATTTGAATGGTTTTCTGCAAGATATTAATTTACCTAAATTAGCTTCAACTCATACTAAGGCTATGGAACAACCGATCTATGAAGCAGAGATTCTAGAGGTTATTAAGTCTCTCAAGATACACTCAGCTCCAGGCTCGGATAGCTTCTCAAATTTCTACTATCAAAAATTTGGCAACTCTTTAACCCCATTTTTATCCGGTTTTTAAATTCGCTCCTAAATGAGTCTTTATTTCAGTCATTCCCAAATTAGAAAAGGAACCGAGCGATGTTAGCAACTATCACCCAATATCTCTGATACACAACGATCTCAAAATTCTAACAAAAATCTTGGTGAATAGACTTTCCTCCATTATCGCACAATATATTCACAAAGACCATGGAGGTTTTATACCGAAGAGGTTTTATACCGAATCTCCAAGATTCAAAAAAATTAGGAGGGCCATAAATATAATTTCTCTACTAAAACCCAATAGGACGGTGGCAAACGACAAGAAGGCTTTCTATTATCTATAGACCTTCAAAAAGCTTTTGACACAGTCTCCTGGCCGTATCTCTTTAAGACCCTAGAAAGATGGGGCTTTGGTCCTACATTTATGGGAATTCTACACTCTCTCTGCTCGAGTCCCTGTGCTCAGATCAAGTTTTTGGGCCACACAATCTTCGCCATAGCAATAGAAACTCTGGCTATAGCCTTTAGGAATCCTCCGGACATTACAGGTGTCCTATGTGGATCCCATGAACACAAATGTGCACTGTTTGCTGACGATCTCCTTCTTTTCATTACCATTACTTTTTAATTAATAGTATTAATTATTAATGTAGGCTTCTCCAAATCCACAGCATTAAATATCTCGGTCTCAGCCCCTCTAGCGGACAGGTTGCGACTGCATTTTCCCTTTTCTTGGAGTACTACATCTATACCTTATCTAGGCATTAATCTTTCTTTCTTTTTTTTTTTTTGTAATTATTTATACAAATTTTATTACATTTTAAAACATAACAATTCTCCAAACAGAGAAAACACCATTGAAAATTTCCAATACATTATTACATTATTCCCTCCCATCCTCCTCAATCCCCTTCCCTTCACCCCCCCCCCCCCTCCCACCATCCTCAGGACCCCACTCCTTCCCTCTGTTGTTCATTAAATTCCACCTAAATTACTATATTTAATTGTGGTTTTTAAATTCTACCCAACACTTCCATATGTTTCTAAATGTTCCCATTTCGTCTTTATCGTAATGATACAGTTCTTCATTATAATACATCTTCTCTACCCTTAATACCCAAACTCCTACTACTGGGATTTCTGTCGCTAGCCAATATTTGGGTATCAAAGATTTAGCTGCCTCCTCTTTCCCCTTCCCCTCCTCTATTACTCCCTCCTCCTACAAATGGTTATAGTGTGACCCCCCAAAATCGCAATGTGTATAAATACATATAAGTGTGTGTGTATATATACCCCTATACAGAAGTTCAGATGTTATGCTTGCCTCCAAAGACGCACAAAAAATGCCCAAAAAAAAACGCCTGCAACAACACACCTGGGCATTTTTGTTGCAGGCGTTTTTTTGGGCGTCTTTGGAGGCAGGCATAACATCTGAACTTCTGTGTAGGGGTATATATACACACACACATATATGTATTTATACATATACACACATATAGGTGTGATAGGAGCGAAGCCCTATGCCTGCAAATTATTTAATTAGAGCAGGCATAGGGTTCTGCTACTTTCACACCTATATATGTGTATGTGTATATATACATACATGTGTGTGTGTGTGTGTATATATACCCCTACACAGAAGTTCAGATGTCATGCCTGCCTCCAAAGACGCCCAAAAAATGCCCCAAAAAAAATGCCTGCAACAAAAACGCCCAGGTGTGTTGTTGCAGGTGTTTTTTTGGGGCATTTTTTGGGCGTCTTTGGAGGCAGGCATAACATCTGAACTTCTGTATAGGGGTATATATACACACACAATTATAAGTATTTATACACATACACACATATAGGTGTGATAGGAGCGAAGCCCTATGCCTGCAAATTATTTCATTAGTGCAGGCATAGGGTTCTGCTACTTTCACACCTATATATGTGTATGTGTATATATACATACATGTGTGTGTGTATATATACCCCTACACAGAAGTTCAGATGTCATGCCTGCCTCCAAAGATGCCCAAAAAATGCCCCAAAAAAAACGCCTGCAACAAAAACGCCCAGGTGTGTTGTTGCAGGTGTTTTTTTGGGGCATTTTTTTGGGCGTCTTTGGAGGCAGGCATAACATCTGAACTTCTGTGTAGGGGTATATATACACACACACATATATGTATTTATACATATACACACATATAGGTGTGATAGGAGCGAAGCCCTATGCCTGCAAATTATTTCATTAGAGCAGGCATAGGGTTCTGCTACTTTCACACCTATATATGTGTATGTGTATAAATACATATAAGTGTGTGTGTATATATATATATACCCCTACACAGAAGTTCAGATGTTATGCCTGCCTCCAAAGACGCCCAAAAAATGCCCAAAAAAGTGCCTGCAACAAAAACGCCCAGGTGTGTTGTTGCAGGTGTTTTTTTGGGCATTTTTTGGGCGTCTTGGGAGGCAGGCATAACATCTGAACTTCTGTGTAGGGGTATATATACACACACACATATATGTATTTATAGATATACACACATATAGGTGTGATAGGAGCGAAGCCCTATGCCTGCAAATTATTTAATTAGAGCAGGCATAGGGTTCTGCTACTTTCACACCTATATATGTGTATGTGTATATATACATACATGTGTGTGTGTGTGTGTGTATATATACCCCTACACAGAAGTTCAGATGTCATGCCTGCCTCCAAAGACGCCCAAAAAATGCCCCAAAAAAAACGCCTGCAACAAAAACGCCCAGGTGTGTTGTTGCAGGTGTTTTTTTGGGGCATTTTTTGGGCGTCTTTGGAGGCAGGCATAACATCTGAACTTCTGTATAGGGGTATATATACACACACAATTATATGTATTTATACACATACACACATATAGGTGTGATAGGAGCGAAGCCCTATGCCTGCAAATTATTTAATTAGAGCAGGCATAGGGTTCTGCTACTTTCACACCTATATATGTGTATGTGTATATATACATACATGTGTGTGTGTGTGTGTGTATATATACCCCTACACAGAAGTTCAGATGTCATGCCTGCCTCCAAAGACGCCCAAAAAATGCCCCAAAAAAAACGCCTGCAACAAAAACGCCCAGGTGTGTTGTTGCAGGTGTTTTTTTGGGGCATTTTTTGGGCGTCTTTGGAGGCAGGCATAACATCTGAACTTCTGTATAGGGGTATATATACACACACAATTATATGTATTTATACACATACACACATATAGGTGTGATAGGAGCGAAGCCCTATGCCTGCAAATTATTTCATTAGTGCAGGCATAGGGTTCTGCTACTTTCACACCTATATATGTGTATGTGTATATATACATACATGTGTGTGTGTATATATACCCCTACACAGAAGTTCAGATGTCATGCCTGCCTCCAAAGATGTCCACAAAAAAGCCCCATAAACGCCTGCAACAAAAACGGCCAGGTGTGAAAGTAGCGAAGCCACTATCCTGCTCTACTGCAATTCTAATACAAACTATCTTTTTTCTATGGCGGTCACCCTGACATGGAAGGGTTTGGTCACCCTGCCATAGCAGTCAGAGTTAGTTAACCCTACACTACACTACGGTCACCCTGACACTTAACACTTTCCCTACAGAAACTAGATTATTAAATCTAACTATAGTGGAAAATAGTACCCTAACTACACTAGATATCCCTTTCCTCACACTAATAATTGCTAAATGACACTTTTGAAGCAGGAGAAACAGAACTGCTTCCACTCTCTTCCACATCCCTGTATTACAATGTTAGAGATTTGGCGGGGCTATCTTATATACTGGGGGCGTATTCACTACTGATTGGCCTCTGGACCCCCTAGTCACTCCAATCACATTCCTAGCATCCTCCTGCCCCCTCAATTGGCTTTTACTGATAGTTCTGGTCCAATCACGGGCTTTTTAAGCCCATTTCCTGTCCCATTGCATTTTGGTCGGTTCTGGTTGCCAAATTCCGAACTTTTTCAGCAAAAAGTTCGGAATTCGGCTGAATTTCGAACAGTCAATGTTCGGGTCGAACCGATCCCTAATCATGAATAGCTCATTGATCTGGTAGCAGATTCCCACTAAATTATTGAAAATGTTTTCAGGCACCGTTGCCTTATGTTTCCGAGGATGTAACCTCTCGGGAACTATGTTTCACACATGGTGGCCCTGTCCCCATATCAGGACCTTTTGGAATAGAGCCTTTCATATGCTACATAAAGTCACAGGAATAGTCATTCCACAAGACCCCAAAATAGCCCTCCTAAACTACAAAGTAGAAAAAGCCTCAAAACACACGCAGAGACTTATTTTTTTTTTTTATGCTACTGGGTGTCAAGATGACGGTAGCCAAAGCGTGTAAAAAAAACTGGGGTCTTGATAAACTCAGCCAAACACAAAAAAAACATGGATCATGGCCCAAGAAAAACTAGTCAGCATCCTACAGGACAAAATAACAGTTTTTGAAGCAGTCTGGGAACCATGGGCAGCTTATGCACAAATCCCGGTACTCCCAGGAGAACTGAATTTATGAAGATCTTTATCCCACAATACCATCTTTATCTCTCTATTTCTACTTTCCTCTTTACCTTATTCTTATTCTGGGTCTTGTAGACCCTCTTTAATTTTCTTTCCTACGGTTGTCTTATAATTTGTTTAAATAAGGCTAAAAGGGGTGAATTAGGTTTAATGGTATCCTCCTGGAAGTCTTGCTTGGAAGCTCAAGGATAGCATAAGATTATATCTTTATACTACATTTCCTTTGTGAAGGAAATCTCAATATCCTCTTCCATCAAATCTAAAGCTGGAGTCTGGAGCTGAGAGACAGGCCCAACAATCTTCAGTTTCCTCTTGTTTTTGCCAGCATTGTTCCTTATATTGAGCACAAGGCGATATGTTAATTATGTTATTTTCCATGTACTTACTTACATGTCTTGTACCATTGGACAACAGACATAGAATTATTTTGTTTCTTTCTTTGCTTGTTAAAACTCAATACAATTTTGAAATATAAAAAAAAAGACCAAGCCTGTAAGAGTTTTAGCAACCAGCAATGTAACCCCAATAGTCAGGTGGTTGCGCAACATAGTAGGGGCTTCTGACAACAGCCAAGGCAAGCCTCTGGGGAAGCAGTCTGAAAAGGACAGCTCCCGCAGGATCCATTGTTTGTTCAAAGACTGGACACACCTGTTCAAAATCTGTGCCCTGTGTATTGCCTTTAGTATTGGACAAAAATCTGGGAGACTAATGTCTCCTAGTGGCTTTGGCCTTGACAGAAGCTGTTGATGGATTCTGTGTGCCTTGCCTGCCCACAAGAAATTTGCAAACATACTCCTCAACTGTTTAAAAAACAAGCTGGAAATATGGATTAGCAGGATCTGAAATACAGTAGATACAGCAAGCATGGCAAAGTAGTCATCTTAAGCGCAATATTTCTGTCGAACCAGGACTGTGGCCCAAAATTTTTGATCCTTTATAACATGTGCCAGAAATGGTAAGAAATTGGTGACAAATAGACTACTGGCTTTGGGGGTAAGGAAGACCCCTAAAACATTTAAACCAAAAACTATCCCGAAGGGCAGTTGCTAGAGTGAATGGTAAGTTCACGTTTATTTTTCTGACCTTTGCAGATTTATTTGAAATTTGAACCATTGATCTTTTTATCTATCTGTAAGGTTTAATTCTTCCCAATGACCAAGTATAAGGAGCATTCCTCCCACTGACCATCTCACGAATGTATCGTGAGTTGTGGATATAGTCAATTTTTTGAAGTGGTTCTCTGAGGCTGTAAAGTTATTTTAGGAGTTCTTCTGTGTTCAAAAGGTTGAGAAAGGCTGGTATATGGTACAGTGAACATTAGATTATAGTTAAACTTTCCTTGGACCTAATGTAAAAACTGAACCAAGGCTTCATAAATCCCATTATTATTTATAATATTTACTTTGCACACAAAAGTCTCATGGAACTGTATGTCTTGAAAATAACAAGCATTATAATTCTTCTACCAATGCAACAAAAACAAAAGGGCCTGTAGCAGTTGTTTAGTCCAACTCCATTTTGTAGTGCAGATGTTCCACTTAACACATTTTGTTTTTCAGCCTTCAAATGTATTCCATAAATTCATGCATTTGTTTTGTTTTTCAATCATTAATGTTGGAATGTAAAACATTTCTATGACATGGAAATAATGTTCCTTGTGATTGTGTCCCCAATGTACAATATATTTTGATAAATAGATCCTTGCTATATCCAGATGCATTGCATTAGTGTGTTCTCTCTCTGAAGGGATCTCTGAACTCTGAAACTGGCTGTTGCTAAACAGACCCATGCTGTCAAATAAAACTGAATTAACGCAGTGAGCTTACAAAGCCACTCTTTAAAGTATATTCAAAGCATCAAGAAGGGTTTGACCTCTTATCAGGTTATTCATTTGGTAATTGTGCTCCACTGTGGACATTTTATCCATTACTTTTCTTGGAGATGCAACAAGAAATGAGAGAAAATCTACCCAAGGTGAATACAGTAGAATTCTCATCTAAGAGATTGGCCCCAGGAACAAGGGTCCCAGTTGAGGGATTTTTCCTAACTTTTGTCCTGGTGATAACTCAAAATTTTTGGATCACCTTTAACTTTCTCAATGGCAACAGGGGGGGATCTTTCCATGGAGGACACAGACAACAATAAAACCTTGAGAAAAGGCCTAACCCTTCCCCATACTGTCTAAAACTTAAAAAAAAATACACTTTTAAGTAAAAACTTTTGTGGCTTGAGGTTGATTTTATTTGTAATGTTTTAAAATTTGAAACCTTCATTTGAATATTTCTAATTATATGAATTCTTTATATAACAAAAACATGTAAAATGGGATACACTGATGGCAGTGGGCTTTCTAAAGCAGCCTTTTTCAACCAATGTGCAAAGGCACCTTGGGGTACCATGAGGTTTCTTGGCAAAATGCCTAAAAATGTATCAAAAAGTGTATTCAAACCAGCAGGTGGATCCATCCTGCCTTTTAGTTACACAAAGCCATGGGTTTTCATTATGCACCATTAAAAACTTTCTAAACATTGGCATCCTAACAACAAATTATGTAATTAGTTGATAAGGAGTATGTCTGTTGCCTCAACAGCATCCTTGTTTGCCCCTCTCCCTCAGCACTGGGAGGACATTAGCTGACTGATGGAGAAAAACTGAGGGAGAAGAGCAACAATGGAAAACTAGTCAGTGTGCAAAAGTGTATTTGCTTTGGGAGAATAAATCATCTCTAACGCTGGGTGTCCCACGAGTGGATGTTGTTGCATTATGTAAAGCTATATGAATAGTTTTTTACATTTTAGAATGGGGTACCCCGAGATGTTAAGTAATTTAAAAGGGTAGTAAATGATCCATAAGAGTATATACTCTGTGAATAAACAGCGCTCACTTTTATAAATATTAACATCGTGATAAATGTGCAAATAAACAAATAGACTATACACAATATAAAAACATACACAATTTTTGAATGAGGTCCAAAAAATATTAATGACAAAAGTGCTTGATCCCCGTTGAACATATATGACATCCAATATACAAAGTTCTTGCTGAAAAGGACTTGTGCCATATAGTGCTTTTAATATCTGACAATTCCTCAGTGTGCTCCAAAAAATAAAACACCACGTGCAAAAGGTGAAATGAAGATCCCCACTCACCAGATGCTGTTGACCCACCTTGTCATATGACAGAAAGCGTAATTTATACCTTGAAAAGGTCTCCGTGACCAGGTTGTATCCTCCGGCCGACTACCCACGTCCCCTCAGTCAGTGGTTCCAGAGGGAAGGTATATTACCAGGCAGGGTGAAAGGAAAAAATGAAGAGAAAAATTATATATAAAGTGCTTGACCCTCTTCCTGACCCTAGATGGAATGCATGCTGACAACTAGTCAGCTTTTGCTTTCACCAATAGTGCAGAGGCCTGCACATGATGTAATTTTAACCATTTTTTTGTATGCAAACCTTAAATGAAGGATTTTAATAAATTGCCTATACTTTTGTATGCTATGAGGAGTTTTTCTTTGTTTTTCCTTTCACCCTGCCTGGTAATATACCTTACCTCTGGAACCACTGACCATCGTGAGGAGGAGATGGGGGGAGTCTGCCGGAGGATACAGCCTGGTCATGGAGACCTTTTCAAGCTATACTGTATATGACCCTTTCTATCATATGACAAGGTGGGTCAACAGCATCTGGTGAGTGGGGATCTTCACTTCACCCTTTGCATAGAAAAAAGGAGGCCGAAAGGTGGGACTTTGAATGAGCTCAATTAGACAGAGATTTTTTTAATTTTATTGATAAATAAGTATAAATATATGTAAAATCTATTATGACACATTCATATAAAAACAGACATATACAGAAGAATGGCATACATCAAGCTATACATTACATATTGAAAAATAAAAATAGGTACAATATTTGAGGATCAAAAATTAGATCTCGGAGGGTAAAATAATTCAATATAACATCTTAGTTTCTGTCAATTCATAATCTTTATATATCGAATACAATGGGACATCTGAGTTAAATGTAGGCTCGGCGCTTTTCATGGACCTCCATCCATTCATCAGGAGCTTTGAAAGAATGTAATGTATCTAAAAAGAAAGGGGATTTACATTATAATCCATTATTGTATCAGAATATTAAAAATAAATAAAGGATATCTAGTGCAAAATCTGCATAGAATGATACCTTGACTAATTTCAAAAATTGACTGTCAAAAGGACAAGCCAAAACTGGAAAGGGAAAATGGAGGCATCCCGGGCATAACCTAGTCCGGGGCTGAGGCACAGATAATCGCCCAGCGCAGAGGGGGATAAGGAGCCACGGTCAAAGCAGGGAACGGGTCTCAAAGACAACACTCCAGAAGGTAAAGGTGAGGCACACTTGGACCAGGAAGGATCTAAAAGTAAGTATTCATGTAAGGTATTCAATGTAAGTCAATTACAGATTCAGAGGGGTTATCCCGTGATGCGATGGCCAAGGATGCATGCACCGGGCTGACCTCACATGGCGCGGATGGGAGGCGTGATACCCCGCCCTCAGCACGGATGCATCCGCACCAGAATATCAGAATATGTATCAGAATATTAAAAATAAATAAAGGGCAATTAGACATATTTCATATGGGTCAGATCATATTTTGTTTTTTCTTATATTTGGGTGGAAGTCATCCCGGCTTTCATGATCTGACACATCTCTTTGTATTCAAACAAAGGTCCTTGCTCATTTTGTATCAGAATATCCCCAATTGTCCACTGCGCATTGCAATATTTGCTTTGTGATTACAATAATTATTAATTATTTTTCATATATTTATACCCAATCTGGAGTGGGTTCAGTGTGAGGTGGATCGGGCTCCCTTTTCCCAGGGGCTGTGATGGGTGGCTTGGTGCCCCTCCCTCTTGCCCATCTCTGCAGATGCATCCGGGCTGAAGGCGGGGTATCACGCCTCCCATTGACGCCATGTGGGGTCAGCCCGGTGCGTAACGTCCTTGGCCATCGCGTCACCAGGATAATTTATTTATTTTATTCCATCCACACCACAGGCGGTCTGACGCTACCCACATCCGGTCAGTTTGACCAGATGTGGGAGGTCAGTTTCCAGTCCATATATTTTGCGTTTGACATGGCATTGGCGTGGACTTGCCATTGAGCATTGGGGTACCCGGCCGGGGTTGGACCGGCTCTCTTTTTCATCAGTCCCTCAATGGGGGATTTCCCTCTCCTCATGTCACGTTTATTTTGGGTATGCTTTTCAATCTCTCCCCTATTCACTTTCATACTCTATTGAGCACTTTGTTGCCAGTGCACTTGGTTTAGTATCTGTTAATTGGTTTTGTTTTCTCTCTTTTTTATTATGTGCACCATTTCTTTCACCATTTCTTTATTAATCCTTTGATTACACACAATATCTCATTCTTCTGGCACCTCCCACTTTGAGTCATTTGGTTTCTATACCTTGGGCACTTTCTTTGGGTCAGTCTGTCTACATTATTAGATTTCTTTTATATACACAGATCTTTAATTGACTTACATTGAATACCTTATATGCATACTTACTTTTAGATCCTTCCTGGTCCAAGTGTGACTCACCTTTACCTTCTGGAGTGTTGTCTTTGAGACCCGTTCCCTGCTTTGACCGTGGCTCCTTATCCCCCTCTGTGCTGGGTGATTATCTGTGCCTCAGCCCCGGAATAGGCTATGCCCGGGATGCCTCCATTTTCCCTTTCCAGTTTTGGCTTGTCCTTTTGACAGTCAATTTTTGAAATTAGTCAAGGTATCATTCTATGCAGATTTTGCACTAGATATCCTTTATTTATTTTTAATATTCTGATACAATAATGGATTATAATGTAAATCCCCTTTCTTTTTAGATACATTACATTCTTTCAAAGCTCCTGATGAATGGACGAAGGTCCATGAAATGCTTCGAGCCAACATTTAACTCAGATGTCCCATTGTAATCGATATATCTAGATTATGAATTGACAGAAACTAAGATGTTATATTGAATTATTTTACCCTCCGAGATCTAATTTTTGATTCTCAAATATTGTACCTATTTTTATTTTTCAATATGTAATGTATAGCTTGATGTATGCAATTCTTCTGTATATGTCTGTATTTATATGAATGTGTCATAATGGGTTTTACATATATTTATACTTATTTATCAAGAAAATTAAAAAAATCTCTGTCTAATTGACCTAATTCAAAGTCCCACCTTTCGGCCTCCTTTTTTCTATATATATTAGGGATGGAGGCAATTAGACATATTTCATATGTGTCAGATCATATTTTGTTATTTCACTCTTTGCATGTGGTGTTTTTTTGGGAGTATACTGAAGAATTGTCAGATATTATAAGCATTATATGGCACAAGTCATTTTCAGGAAAAACGTTGTATATTGGATGTCATATATGTTTAACGGGGATCAAGCACTTTATCACTAATATTTTTTGGACTTAAAAATTGTGTTTGTTTTTATATTGTGTGAAGTCTATTTTGTTTATTCACACATTTATCACATTGTTGATATTTATAAAAGCGATTGCTGTTTATTCACAGAGTATATACTCTTGTGGATCATTTACTATCGTTTAACCAAAAGGTTTGGAACAGCAGCTGCAAACATTACAATATTTATATTTTTTCATCCATGTATACATAATTTTCACAATTTTAAATAGTGCCTTTTGATTGTCCAAAATTTTGAAGTGTGCCTCTACTGAAAAAAGGTTGAAAAACACTATTCTAAAGAGCGGGCAGAACAGTAAATTCAGGAAATCAGTAAAATCAGTCGTGCTGTGGTAGCCTCTCGTGTCTTGCTGCCCCACAGGGGATAAATTAAGCGGCTTGGAGAAAGATTACTACGTGGACTGGGTGCAGTCCGATATCCCTCAGACCTGACCCTGGCTTATTACCAGTCCTCGGATGGTTGCCATCTGGCAGAGGTTATGCCATACCGTTCGGAGATAGTAACAATATAATGTGAACTTTTGATGTAGATACACATGTAGGTTCCCTGAAGAAACAGTGTTGTGCAAAACATGTTGGACCACATCTACAAACATCATTATCTATGTACTGAATTGGGCTGTCTCAGCTGTGAATGTGATTATATTGTACTAATGGTTTTTAAATTGTTTGGAGTATGAATACATTTTGAAATTTGAAAACCTTTTGTCGTACATGTTCACCTCAATGTCGGCATCACTCCCTTTAAAGTTCCCTACTTTCTAGAGATACAGTTAGGTCCATATATATTTGGAAACAGGCACAATTTTAGATTTTTTTCCACTATTTACCAAAACATAATCAAGCTTTAGTTATATATTGGATATGGGCTGAAAGTGCACACTCTCGGGTTTAATTTGAGGGTATATACATCCCAGTTGGAGGAAGGGTTTAGGAATTACAGCTCGTAAGAATAGCCAACCCCCCTTTTTCAAGGGACCAAATGTAATTGGACAATTGAATCAAAAGCTGTTTCATGGCCAGGGGTGGGCTACTCCTTCATTATTTCTTCATTATTTGGCACGTAAAAGGTCTGGAGTTGATTCTAAGTGTGGTATTTGCGGTTGGAATCTATTGCTGTGAACTTTTATCATGCATTCAAATGAGCTGTCCATGAAAGTGAAACAGGCTGTTTTAAGGCTTCAAAAACAAATCCATCAGAGAGATAGCAGCAAAATTAGGAGCAGCCAAATCCACAGTTTGGTACATTTTGGTCCAGACTTCAGGCCGTCATTGCTAGTAAAGGATTCCAAATAAAATATTAAAAATTAACCATTTATTTATGATTATATTCATTTGTTCAATTACATTTAAGCCCCTGAAAATAGGGGGACTGTGTATAAAAATGGTTGCAGTTCCTAAAATTTAAACTTGATATTTATGTGCAACCCCTTGAATTAAAGCTGAAAGTTTGAACTTTAAATTTATTTGGATTGTTTCATTCTAATTTTATTCTAGTGGCAAACAGAGCCAAAAGTATGAAAATTGTGCCTGTGTCCAAATATATATGGACCTAACTGTATATTCTCTACAAGCTGTGGATACTTCATTGAATTGAGATGTGGAAGTGAAAGTCATCTCTAGAGCTAGTATAATATATAATGGCAGAACAGTAAATGATCACTCTATGAATACATTTCTCTAAATATATATGAAATACTTTACAATATTTTTGAAGACATTCCTAAATAACTAACAATATAAATAAATTCCTAACGATAAATTGTTCAAGTGGCATTTTGTCAGTTGTATATATTGCTCCAGAGGCGTAACTAGAACCTTCAGGGCCCCGATGCAAGAAACCATGAAGGGCCCCCCAGACCCCTGGCCGGGGCCCTTCCCTTCAAGCCCGGGGCTCTTCCCACTAATCCTGGGGCTCTTTACTCTCATTGCATGGCCTTTTATTATGGTCCCGCATCAGGATCCTTTCACAAGTTCTGCAGTGGGCCCCCTTCCTGCAATCTAGGGGCCTCCCCACAGTGGTGAAATGCCAGGGCCCGGTCGCAAGTGTGACCTTTGAGATCCTAGAGGTTCACCCACTGTTTTGCTACCGGGCCCCCTGGAGCATGGGGCCCGGTAGCGATTGCAACCCCTGCAACCCCTGTAGTTACGCCCCTGTATTGCTCTTAAAGATGACCAGCTCAAGCAACTTTTAAATGTATTTCCTTTTGGTTTGCAGGTTGCACATCCTGTGGTCTTCATAATACATCAGAATAGTAAGAATGTATGTATTTATTTATTTAAAGGGAAAGTTTCATGCATTTTCTGTGACTTATTAATGCAATGTTTACCTAAAGTCATTGTCATGTGTCTTTCATATTTTTGAATGCTTGCTCTTCCATGTGTTTCTTATTGTGTCAAATATAGAATTATGTCAATCATTCTGGGCTGTGTAGCAATAAATGCTCTTAGGCATCTGATCTGATGACCACTCATCTTTACTAACTTTAGGGGTAATGGATGTTTACCCTTTATAAACCAGATACATTTGTACACATAAACTATTACTACTTTTTTTTCTGTTTTCTGAACAGGAATAGGTTTAATATGATTAATGATATTGTAGATACCATGTATGAACATTATTCTCTAATTTATCCATTAAATTTAAAATAAATCTATAGAAGCAAGAAAAAAAAAATACATAAGTTGGAACAAGTTGGAACAAGAGAAGAATTATATAAGCAGAGATTAATTAAAGTTAATAAATAAATAATAATAATAAAAATACATATATTTTTCAGGTTTCTATACTATTCTCAATTGTTTTATAATGTTTCTTTAAAATTCTGTGTAGATTTACTCCACATAAAAAACCTTAGAAGCATTCTAGAGATCCCCATTTTATTTGTTTCCTTTATGTCTGTATCTTCAATTCATTCTGCTCTCGCAGTATCTCCCTTTCTAGCCACCCATTCAGATGAACTGAGAGCAGAGACTATAAGTGATGGCCACTGGCGAGCCATAATGTAAGAGCTCATCCCTGACAAACCTTTGGATCAGCATGTTCCTCCCTATTGGCTAGGCTACTAGATAGTGTAGACTTTAGCTTCACTGTGCTGATCAGTTGCTTGATTATTGCTCCAGAAGCAAGTCTATACAGATTAGTTTTCAACCGCCTTCATAGAACACCCACATCTACAGGGTGCCTATGGATGTGTTCTTTCACTTTTTTAAACATCACACACACACACAGTGTTTTGGATCAGTAAATACTTGGATCAGTAAATACTGTTCTCTTTTAATACTTAATGTAATCAATGTGACTTTAGTATCCAGTAAGGGTAATAATAGGTGACTTTAGGCTTTAGTAGGGGAAGTATTTAAAAAATAATGTGTGATCTACACACTAACAGGGCTACACCAGTATTAATTTGCAAATGATTCACACCTTGGCTGTTGCTGTGGTCATTCAATCAAGAGTTTCACTGATTGTCAGGGAGACAATATTATACATATATGTATACATATATACAGTACATATATGGTACTTTATAATAGTATATGAATTTACCACTTCAGCACCGGAAGGTTTTACCCCCTTAATGACCAGGTAATTTTTTGTAATATAACACTGTGTTGCTTTAACTGACAATTGCCCATACATGTGACACTGTACCCAAATAAAATGTATGTCCTTTTTCCCACAAATAGAGCTTTCTTTTGGTGGTTTTTGATCACATCTGCAATTTTTTTTTTTTTTTTTTTTTTTTGTGCTATAAACAAAAAATTACCTACATGTTTTCTGCTATATATTTTTTTGGGTAAAACAAATCCCAAAAAGTGCTGCGCAAAAGTTATACCATCTTCAATCTATGGGATTGATTTATGGAATTTGTTTATTTTTGGCAGCTATCAGCGATAGATATATTTTTTTTTACAAAATAATAATTTTATTGCAAACAAAGTAATTGACACAGTAGTTCAACAAAGAGATGGGTACATCAGACATGGCATGTAAAAAAAGTTCCCAACAAGGGAAAGTAATAAGAACGTAACATGAATTCCTAATACAATATATCATACTGAAGGAAGTCCTGAGTCAATGGTTAGGAAATCTCAATGTTGCAAATTGGATGATAACCTGTACACCAATGTGTATGCGTATGCGTAAGCGTATGATATTTTAATAAGGTATGTAGTCATTGTAACCATGTTCACCAGGACCACACTCAGTGATCCGGTAAATTGTAAGAACCATTATGCACCAGCAAAAAATTGAAGAAAAGACTAGAAAATAGAAAGAGCAAAGAGAAAAGAAGGGAAAAAGAGGAGAAGAGAAGGAGGAAAAGTCAGGAAAAGCATAGGATAAGGAGGGGGGGGGAGTCCTGCGGGGAGCGCACCAGGGAATCACTTAAATTAAAAGAAGCATATTATTAAATCTGAAAGGTTGGACATATGTTGTCCACAGTTGCCAGACCTTGAGAAATTTATTGTGGGAGTCTGCAGTTATAGCTGTCAGCTTCTCGTTTATCATTATGTCATTAATGCAGTTCTTGGCTGCTTCGAAGCTGAGCATTGGGGTTTTCAAAGCCTTCGCAATAGTTAACTTGGTGGCTGTAAACAAATGCTGAGCCAATTGGTGTTCTGAGCAGGGCAATTCTAGTATTGGTATATAAAGGAGGGCCTCGTAAGGGTCTTTTTTGAGGTTGATGTGAAGTATGTTATGAAGAAGGATGAAAGAGAAGGTTTTTGGATCTGAACTGGATAGAAAAAATAGTTTCTGCCACCATCCCATGGTTATAGTATGTCGGTCTGTGGTGCCTCAAGTCAGTATGGGATTTTAAGGGCAGGAGTAAACAAATACACAGAAGTAGTACAATTTTAAATACAAAATAGAAATTTATTCCATGTTGAGGTTTTATACATAACATAGGTGAATAAATGGGTACAGTCCCATAGTGATAGTGAAGAAGAATAATAAGTTGTGTTGAACGTGAATTGAGTGACTTTAAAGAAACAATTGATAATTGGTCCTGTTCTGCTGCTCCTCATATCCAAGACTAGGAATGATTGCAGAGAACGGGCTTGATCGGTATTTCCGACATGTTTCGGCCTGTAGCGGCCTTTATCAAGGATTTTTTACCGATTCTGAAGTAAATGAAAATAATGTCAGTGGTAACAGTATATGGCTGTAATCAACATTAATTTGTTCATAAAAATGTGTTGTTACATACATTTTTTTTGTCCAATCTGGACTCTCACTTATCCTGACCACATTGCATCTTGGACCCCTAAAAAGCGTGGCCCAATAAGTAATAATACTAAAATTTCTTTTATACCTTTTACTCCCAATTTGCTCAAATCCGGTAAACTCTAATATACATCCTCTCATCTAATACAGCACTGTTCCTGCAGCTCCCGGAGACACCCCGGAAAAACAATACTTTAGGAATTGGACAAAAAATATGTATGTAACAACACATTTTTATGAACAAATTAATGTTGATTACAGCCATATACTGTTACCACTGACATTATTTTCATTTACTTCAGAATCGGTAAAAAATCCTTGATAAAGGCCGCTACAGGCCGAAACATGTCGGAAATACCGATCAAGCCCGTTCTCTGCAATCATTCCTAGTCTTGGATATGAGGAGCAGCAGAACAGGACCAATTATCAATTGTTTCTTTAAAGTCGCTCAATTCACGTTCAACACAACTTATTATTCTTCTTCACTATCACTATGGGACTGTACCCATTTATTCACCTATGTTATGTATAAAACCTCAACATGGAATAAATTTCTATTTTTTATTTAAAATTGTACTACTTCTGTGTATTTGTTTACTCCTGCCCTTAAAATCCCATACTGACTTGAGGCACCACAGACCGACATGTTATGAAGAAGGATATAAACCCTGGCCAATAGTCTACATACCCTAGGACACGCCCACCATATATGAGCCATAGTTCCATCCTGTAGGCAGCCCCGGAAGCAAAAAGGGGAGTATGATGGGATAAATTGGGCCAGCCTTGCTGGTGTGTAATACCATCTATATAGCACTTTATTAACATTCTCCCATATTAGGACATTCTTGATACTTTTTGAGAGGGCTATTGTCAAAGTCTGCCAAACTTCCCGATCCAATTGTCTTTCCAAGTCTTTCTCCCATTGTAAATGGTAAGACCGTACTGGGGGTGTTCTATAGCAGTGTTTCTCAACTCCAGGCCTCAGGGCACACTAACAGGTCAGGTTTTCAAGAAAACTGAAATACATCACAGGTGATATCATTTGCTGCTCAGTGATTTCAGTATTCTAGTCTGCATCTCCCCAAGGTAATACTTAAAATCTGGCCTGTTAGTGTGCCCTGAGGACCGGAGTTGAGAAACACTGTTCTATAGGATATATTGGACGTATAGAGTAGTGATATTAGTCCTGGGAGTGGGGTCAGTCTCTGCAATGGTTTTCAAAAGGAGTTAATGTATATGTTGTAGGTCGAGATTTTATGAGTTGCCGAAGAAAATGCCTAAGCTGTAGGTATATGTAATGTTTAAGCAAAGGAATGTCATGGGAAGATCTAAGGGCTTCAAAGGTCAGTATTTTTGTATGAGTGAATAAGGAGTGAAGATCAATGAATCCATTATGAATCCACCAGAAGAATTGCTTAGGGTTTTCAAAACTGGGAGGAAACAATGGGCAATGGATAAGACGCAGTAGCGGCAAATGGGGGGAAATCAGGCCTGCCGAGAATTTAACGGAATCCCACAGACAGAGATAATGGGTTAAGCAAGGTCCTAATTTGGTTGGGCGATATATAGGGGGGAAGCCAAATCAGGGAGGATATAGGGGTAGAATTGGAATCTACCAGATCGATTGTGACCCATAATGGCAATTGGGAAGTTTTGTGTAGGTGAGACAATCGGGCAATATTTGCTGTTTTATAGTAAGCTTGTAGAATAGGAACCGAAAAGCCACCATTGATCCTACAAGCATATAAAACCTGTTTATTAATTCAAGGACATGTGGAGCCCCAGATAAATTTCAATAGTTTGCGCTGGTGAATGTGCAAGATATGTAAAGGCATCAGAACTGGTAATACTGGAAAGCAGTATAGCAGTTTTGGAAGATAGGACATATGAACTGCCGTAATCCTGCCGAACCATGATAGCGGAAAATGAGACCAAGAGGAGAGCATTTCGGTCAATTTTCTAAAAAGAGGTGGAAAATTAGCTTGATATAGTCCCTCGTATGTAGGGGAGAGTTGAATCCATAAGTAGGGTAAAGAGGGAAGCCATTGGAATGGGAAGGCCATCTTCAGGGAGTCCAGATCAGAAGAGGAAAGGTTGACTGACATAGCTTTAGACTTGTTAGGGTTCACATATAAACCTGAAAGGGATGCAAAGGAATCTAGAAGGGCTAGTAAGTTGGGCAGAGAAACTCTGGGAGATGGTAAGGTCATCAAAATATCATTAGCAAATAGAGAGATCTTATGGATCGATCCTGCAACTTCAATGCCTTTGATATCAGGATGAGAACGAACCGCTTCCGCCAAGGGTTCCAAAGCTAGAATGAATAGAAGGGGTGATAATGGGCAGCCTAGACGAGTACCCCTCCTGATGGGAAAAAGTGAGGATTCAAACCCATAATATTTAATTTTGCCCTGGGGGAATTTTAAAACACCGTCAGCTAAGTTAAAAAAGAGGTACCAAAGCCATAATGATGAAGTACAGTCATGAGGTAAGGCTATGACAGAGTGTCAAATGCTTTGTTCACATCCAATGATAAGCGCATAATTTCCAGTGAGCGATGATGGGCAATGTGTTGTAACTGTATGATTCGTCTGATAGCGTCACCAGCCTGCCGCTGTGGTACAAATCCAACCTGGTCCTTTTTAACTAGGCGAGGAAGAAACAAGTTCAGTTAGTTGGCCAGGACTTTGGTGAGGATCTTCATATTAATAAGAGATATGGGCCTGAAGTTGGCCCAGGAGGAGTGATCTTGCCAACTTTTAATTTCTTGATACATTGCAGGACCTCAAATCTGAATATCATGGTCTATTAGGGCTGTATGAGATGTAGATAACGTGGGTAATGTAGTGTGTTGTAGGAAGTTATTTATGTCCTGAGTGCTAGCTGTGTCGTGAGCGAGTATAAGTTAATAAGCCTGTAACAAAATTCCTCCAATATCCAAAGAGGGTTACTGGTAAGTACATTATGACGCGTACGTAAGGTGATGGGAATGGGTGTGGGAGTAAAAGTATGTAACCTGTTGGCCATCGCATTTGGTTTATTTGCTTTAGCATACCAATGTTGGCAGGACCAGCGTAGGGCCCGTCCCACCTTGTCAGTAAGGCATAAGTCCAGCTCTGTGCAACATTGGTGCAATCAGTGATTTTTAATGGGACTGAGACATTGGGATGGACACTAAGTGACACTCTTTGTGGACCAGTGACACCAATACAGTGATCAGTGCTAGAAAATGCACTGTCACTGTACAAATGGCACTGGCAGGGAAGGGGTTAACATCAGGGGTGATTAAAGGGTTAAATGTGTTCTCTGGGAGTGCTTTCTAACTGTGTGGGGGGTGCCTAACTGGAGAAAGACAGAGATCCATGTTTCTGCTTAGCAGAAACACAAAATCTCCATCTTCATCTCTGACAGAAGGGCTGTCTGCCTTGTTTATATAGGCAAACCACTGTTCTGCCTCTCCTCCAAACGATCGGTGGGTCCCAGTGGACATCACATCCGCCAGACCCGCTGATTGGCTCCCACTGTGTCCAATCACAGCAGAAGCGGGCCGCCAGTGGCGCTCTCCCCAGAGCATAAGCCGACATACAGGTAAGTTAGTTTGCACAGGAGAGCTTCCCTGCCACAGTATATCTGTGAGGGGCAGTCCTCAAGTGATTAAAGTAAACCTGTGACTTGACTATGCAATGGCAAGCAAGAAGTCCAGAAGCTTATACTTAACCCTCCTCTTATGTTTGCTTTCTGTTACTATCCATGATGTTAACGGGTCGGTTTTGACCCGTGTCTTAAATCAGCCATAAAATACCCTCTGAACAATTATTTATCATCCAATTTGTTTCTTACCTCTTGGTTACCTTGTTAGGCTTCTTTATCCTTGAAAAGATTGGTTTTAATATTTTTGGTGTGACCCCTTAGACCTTTCTTTTGATAGCATACCTCTCATTTTTAAATTTAAAAAATGGTAAAATAAAGTCAGCAACTCTGAAATGTATTGGTCCTATGTTTCTTCACTTTATTTAGAGAATAGCAGACAAG
This sequence comes from Pelophylax lessonae, assembly GCF_965119305.1. Lineage (NCBI taxonomy): Eukaryota > Metazoa > Chordata > Amphibia > Anura > Ranidae > Pelophylax > Pelophylax lessonae. The sequence goes on from NC_138768.1 coordinate 768,693,593, forward strand.
CAGGCAAAGAGATAGGCCCCTCCCTAACTACAGCTCACAGGGTTGAGAGGTGATTGGCTGTCAGTGTTACTAAGCAGAGAGAGTGTTTGTGATTTCAGTTTTGGCACTTATTAGTGTCCTAAAATCCTATATTATAACTGGGTCAGAATTGACCCTAACACCATAAACGTCTTAATTTTCACCACAGTATTTTATAATTTAGTGAAAAGGATTCTTTTTCTATTACATTGTTTAAATAGAGGTTCCTGACAAAGTAAAAAAATCTTGATGCAATAAACAAATTTATGTGATACTTATAGACATTCAAAACCTGAAAACGGGTCGGTTCTGACCCTAACATAAGAGTAGGGTTAATGTTTGCTTCCATGGTATTTAGTGTAAACTGCAAATCACTGGAGCCATAGCTATGACTTCCAGTTTGTTCCATACCCAGAAGTGATGGTTAATTTTTGGCACTAAATGTGGTGAGGGATTGCAGGAATAATAAGTGTATGCTGCTGGGGATGATGGATTAAAGCTGGCAAAGCACAGGTTTGAAGGAGATCACCTGGAGACAAACAGAAGGGCATTCGATCAGTAAAGTTGGGATTCTTAGTAGGGTTGAGCGAACACCTAGATGTCCGTGTTCGACGGGTTCGGCCGAACTTTAAAAAAAAGTCCGGGTCCGTGTCCCGGACTTTTACCGAACTTTTCCCGGACACCGAACCCCATTGAAGTCAATGGGGACCCGAACTTTAAGGCACTAAAATGGCTCTAAAACACCAAAGGAAAGGGCTAGAGTGCTGCAAATGGCAGCAAAACGTAATTAAGAGCATGGCAAGTGCTCTGCAAACAAATGTGGATAGGGAAATAACTTAAAACAACAAAAAAAAACAGAAAAATAAAACAATGTTCTTCTTCATCTCTGAAGGACGAGGCCCATATGGAGTAGGAGGGAGGTTGAGGTGGTGGTGGATGTGGCGGTGACATAGGCGTGCGCACAGGGTGTGCTGGGTGTGCCTGGGCACACCCTAATCACCTAGGGCACATAGCATTGCCAGTGAGGAGATGGGAAAGATCTCCCTGGGACCTGCTCTGCTCTATTTCTCCTTGCCTACAGGTACATGGCCCCGATACATTACTCTCCCTGCTGGCAAACACATGCATGTGTATTTCAACTTTGGGGTGCACACCTTAATGCAATAGGCTGCGCACACCTATGGGCGGTGTAGGTGGAAGCGGCGGTGGAGGAGGACCAGGGCCGGATTAACAGCATCATGGGCTTGGTGCTGAGGATTTTGAAGGGCCTTAAGGGCCGTGCCTTGCCATGCACCCAGAGGAGGAAGGGTGCAGCCATGCATGCCTAATTTAACATGGGATGCTGTCTCTGAAGCCCATAAACACATCCATGCATCGCCAACTGTCCCTCCTTGTCCGGCCTTCACGCTGTGTGGGGAGGTTCTGAGGGTGCTGCCTGGGGAAGCGAGCATAGAAGCCAGACTTCTGTGTTTACAAGTGACAGAAGAGCGGTAACAGTGAATATGGCCAACCCGGGGCCTATATAAAAGGTAGGGGCCTGGAGCTGCAGCTCCAATAGCCCCTACATTAATCTGGCCCTGAGGAGGAGGACGAGGTAGCCAACACTGCTTCTTTTCAAAAATTTTAAATGAGGGTACACCCCAAAAGAGTGAGAAAGAGCAAAAATGGAACAATGGGTGGGTAAGGTCGGTATCCATTGCTATTCTGCATAAGGTACGGAAAAGTCCCGTGGGATCCATGCCTGGTTCATTTTAATGAACGTGAGCTTGTCCACATTGTCTCTGGACAGGCGGCTGCGCTTGTCTGTTATAACGCCCCCAGCCGTGCTAAATACCCGTTCAGATAATACACTGGCTGCAGGGCACGCCAGCACCTCCAAGGCGTAAAGGGCAAGCTCAGGCCATGTGCCCAATTTGGAGACCCAGAAGTTGAAGGGGGCAGACCCGTCATTCACTACATGTAGGCGTGTGCACACATACTGCTTCACCATGTTGGTAAAATGCTGCCTCCTGCTAAGACGTTCCATCTGAGCTGCTGGTGCTGCTGTTTGTTGTGGCGTGCTGACAAAGCTTTTCCACATTTCGGCCATGCTAACCCTGCCTTCTGAGGTGCTGGCGGTGCCCTGGTTGCGTTGGCGACCTCCTCCTCCTCCTCCTCTGCCTTGTGCTTCCACTGTGGCCCCGCTGTCAGATGGGAATGCCAGCAGCATGGCGTCTACCAGCGTGCGCTTGTACTCGCGCATCTTGCGATCGCGCTCCAGTGAGTGAATTAAGGACGGTACGTTGTCCTTGTAACGGGGATCCAGCAGCGTGGCCACCCAGTAATCAGCACAAGTTAGAATGTGGGCAACTCGGCGGTCGTTGTGGAGACACTGCAGCATGTAATCGCTCATGTGTGCCAGGCTGCCCAGAGGCGACGAAAGGCTGTCCTCTGTGGGAGGTGTATCGTCCGTGTCCTCTGTATCCCCCCAGCCACGCACCAGTGATGGCCATGAGCTGGCCTGGGTGCCACCCTGCTGTGAACATGGTTCCATCTCCTCCTCCAGCTCCTCCTCCTCCTCATCCTCCAGAACTGTGCCCCTGCTGGACAATTGCGTCCCTGGCGTTTGCGTGTGCAGGAACCCACCCTCGGAGCCCCTTGCGAATGACTGCCCTGAAAGCCTTGGAAATGTTACCTCTTCATCCTCCTCCTCCTCCTCATCCTGTGCCACATCCTCTTCCATCATCGCCCGAATTGTTTTTTCAAGGAGGCATAGAAGTGGGATAGTTAAGCTGAGAACGGCGTCATTGCCACTGGCCATGTTGGTGGAGTACTCAAAACAGCGCAACAAGGCACACAGGTCTCGCATGGAGGCCCAGTTATTGGTGGTGAAGTGGTGCTGTTCCGCAGAGCGACTCACGCGTGCGTGCTGCAGCTGAAACTCCACTATGGCCTGCTGCTGCTCGCACAGTCTTTCCAGCATGTGCAAGGTGGAGTTCCACCTTGTGGGCACGTCACATATGAGGCGGTGAGCGGGAAGGCCGAAGTTACGCTGCAGCGCTGCCAGGCGAGCAGCAGCAGGGTGAGAACGCCGAAAGTGCGCACAAACGGCCCGCACTTTCTGCAGCAGCTCTGACATATCGGGGTAGTTTTTAAGGAACCTCTGCACCACCAAATTCAGCACATGCGCCAGGCAAGGGATGTGCGTCAAACCGGCTAGGCCCAGAGCTGCTATGAGATTTCGCCCGTTATCACACACCACCAGGCCGGGCTTGAGGCTCGCTGGCAGCAACCACTCATTTGTCTGCTGTTCCATGCTCCTCCACAACTCCTGCGCGGTGTGTGGTTTGTCCCCCAAACAGGCAAGTTGTAAAACTGCCTGCTGTCGTTTACCCCTGGCCGTGCTGAAGTTGGTGGTGAAGGTGTTACGCTGTCCGGATGAGGAGGCGGTAGAGGATGAGGAAGCGGAGTAGGAGGAGTTACGAACAGGAGGCAAACTGAAGCGCCCTGCAATCCTCGGTGGTGGAAGGACATGCGCCAAATTGCTATCCGCCTCAGGCCCATCCGCCACTGCATTTACCCAGTGTGCCGTTAGGGAGATATAACGCCCCTGACCGTGCTTACTGGTCCACGTATCCGTAGTTAGGTGGACCTTGGCACAGATGGCGTTGCGCAGTGCACACCTGATATTTTCCCCCACTTGGTTGTGCAGGGAAGGGATGGCTTGCCTGGAAAAGTAGTGGCGGCTGGGCACGACGTACTGTGGGACAGCCACCGACATAAGGTTTTTAAAACTGTGCGTCTCCACCAGACGGAATGACAGCATTTCAAAGGCCAATAATTTTGAAATGCTGGCATTCAGGGCCAGGGATCGCGGGTGGGTAGGGGGGTACTTCCTCTTCCTCTCAAGTGTTTGGGAGATGGAAAGCTGAACGCTTCCACGGGACATTGTGGAGATGGTTGTTGGTGACCCAGGTGGTGGTGTTGCTGACAGATCGTCTGTTTGCGGGGTGGCAGGTGCCGGTATCACTACAGATGTGGCTGGAGCGGCCGAGACTGCAGCAGAAGAGGAAGCAGGATGAGCCAGAGACGTTTCTTGGTTTTGAAGGTGTGTACTCCACTGCAGCTCGTGCTTTGCACTTAGATGCCTGATCATGCAGGTTGTGCTCAGGTTGAGAAGGTTCATGCCTCGCTTCAAGCTCTGATTGCACAGGGTGCAAACCACTCGTGTCCTGTCATCAGCACATTTTCTAAAGAACTTCCACGCTAGAGAACTCCTTTGAGCTGACTTTGGTGCGCTCGTTCCCTTGCTGCGTTGGGCAGTAGCGGGCGTAGTGTCTAGGGCACGGCCGCTCCGCTTCTGCACCCTGCTCCCTCTTCTGCTGTGCTGGTGGCTCTGTGCGACCACCGCCTCTTCCTCCAAACTACTCAGGTCACCTGCATGACGTTCATTCCATGTGGGGTCGAGGACCTCATCGTCCTCCACATCATCTTCCACCCAGTCTTCACCCCTGCCCTCCTTGTCGGTCTCCACAATGCTGAACGCCGCAGCAGTTGGCACCTGCGTTTCGTCATCATCGGAGATGTGCTGCGATGATCCTTGCATGTACTCATCTTGAGAAATAAGTGGTTGGGCATCGCTGCACTCAATCTCTTCCACTTCTGGGGCAGGGCTAGGTGGATGGCCCTGGGAAACCCTGCTGACAGAGTCCTCAAAAAGAATAAGAGACTGCTGTATGGCTTGGGGCTCAGACTGCTGGCCTGATTTGCAAGGGGGTGAGGTGAAAGACGGTTGGACATTGGCTGCAGGTGCCAACTCTGACCTTTGTGCAGTAGACTGGGTGGGAGACAATGTGAAGGAACTGGAGGCACTGTCAGCAGCAAACCAATCTACTATCGCCTCAACTTGTTCTGGCCTCATCACTTCTAGGGGCGTTTGATGCCCTACCAAATACTGATGCAGGTTCTGTCGCCTACTCACACTTGAGGAAGGTGTTTCACTTGTGCGTGTAGCTGGCACAGATCGACCATGTCCTCTCCTTGCAACAGGAGCTCTACCAGCAGCACCACGACCCAGGCCACGGCCCTTATTTGACGGTCTCCTCATATTTCTGTAATTTAAGATCTTGCCCTAGAAAGGTTTTTATTGAATAGCGGAATAGAAAATATGATCCAAAAAAAGTGTATGTATATCACACGTACACAACCACACTAGGCCCCAATTACTATTGTTTGTACCCCTAAAAGGCTAGATGAGGAGTAGGGGGAGTATGGAACAGGCAGCACCCTCAAACCTTCAGAAGTATGAGATGAACCCCAACAACTTGGAAAGGTGGATCTCTCTCACACGTACCGACACAGACTATCCCGCAATTCAATTGATCCTCAAAGGTTTTTATTGAATAGCGGAATAGGAAATATGATCAAAAAAAGTGTATGTATCTCGCACGTACACAACCACACTAGGCCCCAATTACTATTGTTTGTACCCCTAAAAGGCTAGATGAGGAGTAGGGGGGGTATGGAACAGGCAGCACCCTCAAACCTTCAGAAGTATGAGATGAACCCCAACAACTTGGAAAGGTGGATCTCTCTCACACGTACCGACACAGACTATCCCGCAATTCAATTGATCCTCAAAGGTTTTTATTGAATAGCGGAATAGGAAATATGATCAAAAAAAGTGTATGTATCTCGCACGTACACAACCACACTAGGCCCCAATTACTATTGTTTGTACCCCTAAAAGGCTAGATGAGGAGTAGGGGGGGTATGGAACAGGCAGCACCCTCAAACCTTCAGAAGTATGAGATGAACCCCAACAACTTGGAAAGGTGGATCTCTCTCACACGTACCGACACAGACTATCCCGCAATTCAATTGATCCTCAAAGGTTTTTATTGAATAGCGGAATAGGAAATATGATCAAAAAAAGTGTATGTATCTCGCACGTACACAACCACACTAGGCCCCAATTACTATTGTTTGTACCCCTAAAAGGCTAGATGAGGAGTAGGGGGAGTATGGAACAGGCAGCACCCTCAAACCTTCAGAAGTATGAGATGAACCCCAACAACTTGGAAAGGTGGATCTCTCTCACACGTACCAACACAGACTATCCCCCAATTTAACTGATCCCCAAAGGTTTTTGATTAAATAGCGGAATAGAAAATATGATCCAAAAAAAGTGTATGTATATCACACGTACACAACCACACTAGGCCCCAATTACTATTGTTTGTACCCCTAAAAGGCTAGATGAGGAGTAGGGGGAGTATGGAACAGGCAGCACCCTCAAACCTTCAGAAGTATGAGATGAACCCCAACAACTTGGAAAGGTGGATCTCTCTCACACGTACCGACACAGACTATCCCGCAATTCAATTGATCCTCAAAGGTTTTTATTGAATAGCGGAATAGGAAATATGATCAAAAAAAGTGTATGTATCTCGCACGTACACAACCACACTAGGCCCCAATTACTATTGTTTGTACCCCTAAAAGGCTAGATGAGGAGTAGGGGGAGTATGGAACAGGCAGCACCCTCAAACCTTCAGAAGTATGAGATGAACCCCAACAACTTGGAAAGGTGGATCTCTCTCACACGTACCAACACAGACTATCCCCCAATTTAACTGATCCCCAAAGGTTTTTGATTAAATAGCGGAATAGAAAATATGATCCCAAAAAAGTGTATGTATATCACACGTACACAACCACACTAGGCCCCAATTACTATTGTTTGTACCCCTAAAAGGCTAGGAGTAGGGGGAGTATGGAACAGGCAGCACCCTCAAACCTTCAGAAGTATGAGATGAACCCCAACAACTTGGAAAGGTGGATCTCTCTCACACGTACCAACACAGACTATCCCCCAATTTAACTGATCCCCAGAGGTTTTTGATTAAATAGCGGAATAGAAAATATGATCCCAAAAAAGTGTATGTATATCACACGTACACAACCACACTAGGCCCCAATTACTATTGTTTGTACCCCTAAAAGGCTAGGAGTAGGGGGAGTATGGAACAGGCAGCACCCTCAAACCTTCAGAAGTATGAGATGAACCCCAACAACTTGGAAAGGTGGATCTCTCTCACACGTACCAACACAGACTATCCCCCAATTTAACTGATCCCCAAAGGTTTTTGATTAAATAGCGGAATAGAAAATATGATCCCAAAAAAGTGTATGTATATCACACGTACACAACCACACTAGGCCCCAATTACTATTGTTTGTACCCCTAAAAGGCTAGGAGTAGGGGGAGTATGGAACAGGCAGCACCCTCAAACCTTCAGAAGTATGAGATTGTGTTCACTGTACCCCACAAAGATTGAGTTCACTGCACCCCACAATGATTGTGTTCACTGCACCCCACAAAGATTGTGTTCACTGCACCTCACAAAGATTGTGTTCACTGTACCCCCCAAAGATTGTGTTCACTGCACCCCACAAAGATTCTGTTCACTGTACCCCACAAAGATTGTGTTCACTGCACCCCAAAAAGATTGTGTTCACTGCACCCCAAAAAGGATGTTGTTCACTGCACCCCAAAAAGGATGTTGTTCACTCCACCCCAAAAAGATTGTGTTCACTGCACCCCACAAAGATTGTGTTCACTGCACCCCAAAAAGATTGTGTTCACTGCACCCCAAAAATGATTTTGTTCACTGCACCCCAAAAAGGATTTTGTTCACTGCACCCCAAAAAGGATGTTGTTCACTCCACCCCAAAAAGATTGTGTTCACTGCACCCCAAAAAGATTGTGTTCACTGCACCCCACAAAGGATTTTGTTCACTGCACCCCAAAAAGATTGTGTTCACTGCACCCCAAAAAGGATGTTGTTCACTGCACCCCAAAAAGGATTTTGTTCACTGCACCCCAAAAAGATTGTGTTCACTGCACCCCACAAAGGATTTTGTTCACTGCACCCCACAAAGATTGTGTTCACTGCACACCAAAAAGGATTGTGTTCACTGCACCCCAAAAAGATTTTGTTCACTGCACCCCAAAAAGATTGTGTTCACTGCAGCCCAAAAAGATTGTGTTCACTGCAGCCCAAAAAGATTGTGTTCACTGCAGCCCAAAAAGATTGTGTTCACTGCAGCCCAAAAAGATTGTGTTCACTGCAGCCCAAAAAGATTTTGTTCACTGCAGCTCACACACAGAAAAATGGATGTGGATCACTGACACCTGCCTATCTCCAATCCCACACCACACAGCAATATCGATTGTAGTTTGTAGAACACAGTTTCCCTAAAATTCAGCAGACTCTGTCCCTAACAGGATTGAGAAGAGATCGTAGATCAGGATTGAGTGCAGACCCCACCCCCCACACAGCAATATCGATTGTAGTTTGTAGAAGACACTGACCCTATAATTCAGCAGACTCTATCCCTAAAATGCCTACAACTCGCCCTGCCTAAACACTCCGACCTGTCCCTCAATTCTATCCGGACACAAATGGTTTTTTCCTGCCTATCTTTCCCTAATCAGCAGCCAGCACGTTGATGTGTGCTCTGTCCCTGAATCTAAGCAGCATAATGACGCCGCTGCGGCTGCCTCGAACTTATAAAGACTTGGTCACATGCTTCAGACGGCCAATCACAGCTACTGAGACATTTGCAGGCATGGCTGGGATGGCTTAAGGCACACCAGTTAAACGATTGTTGATTGGCTGTTGAAAGCCCGCCATGAAAAGAGCGCCAAAGCATTCAAAACCCGGAAATAAAACGACCGAACACGGATTTTTACCCGAACATACAGTAAAGTGTCCGTGTCCGTGTTCGGGTACAAAAAATCCAATTATTCGGTACGAACACGAATAATACAGTCCGTGTTCGCTCAACACTAATTCTTAGTAGACTGTATTAAAGATTTGAGAAAAAAAATATTTTTAAAACACTGGAGTACTGGTTGCTGGATAATTTTACATAGCAGGATGGCATGCTATGGTCAAGCATTGGTTATGTTTGAATGAAATGTAATGTTATATCCCACATAACATATGCAGCTTTATTATTTAAAGTAATCTTAAACCCTTCCATCTGCTAACACATTATTATTCTAGAGTACACATAAAGTGAGCATTTACAGTATAAGTGACTGATTTCACTTAAACATATTAATGAAAAGGCTGTTTTCCTAGATCACGTTTGTTGCAGAGAGAGAGGGAGACATGCTAGATAGATGAAATCAGAAACCCTTATGAGATTCAAAGTATCATCCATTTGATCAGGCCATAAAATAGTTACTATTCAGGGCAGTAAATCAAGAAAGTGCTGATTTTGTTACTAACAAGTTTACTTCATTTCATTTCAGTATGTCAGAAGCAACTACCATGGCTTGTCCATATGCTAATCCACTCTTTGAAGTATGTTGGCATGAATTAAGCCAGAACAATAACAGTTACCTCTTGCTTTACAACTAATGCTCATTGTGCCAGTCTAATTCACGTATTTTAGATTTACAAAGCAACTTGATAGAATCAGATTTACCTCTAAACTAGTGTTCTGCCAACACATTATAAAGAAAGTCCCTTACATTATCAAAACTTTCCATGCTCTTTTCATTCTTGTTAATCTCAGCTTCTTCAGAAAGAAAAGTTTATGTAAGGAAGAAAATCCATTTTACTGTAAACTTTTGCACAACCCTTGCTTAGTTTTCTTTTATTTATGATGTGAATATTTAGAGTTGCATTTTTTTAAATGATGTCTGCTGCTTCAAAATCCCAAGTTTGCAAAACGTATGTACTATATATATATACACTTTGCTTTCCAAGTAAGTTACATTTAAAACATCAATATGAAAATGGTGTATGGAATTATTTGCAGTGATCAGAGAATTTTAAAATATTAATAGCATAAAAACAACTGGTCTCGGCAAAGGGCTGGATGTGCTTCACACTCAAAATCATCATGAAGAGCCTTATGATTAGTAACTTTTAGGTCTGAAATACATGAAAGATATTTGTTGAAACATGTTGTATTTTTTCAATTAATTTTATTAAACCCCCTAATTACTATTAACAGTTTTCATAGGTCATCTTCTTAATCTTTGACCATACTTACAGCCAGGAAATCCAGGGCAGTATGGAGTAATGGCCGATAAATGGTGACTGCTTTTGATAGCAATAACAGTAACAGTTTAATAAAAGATTCCCAAAGAAATATGAGTTGTTTTAAATTGGAACATACAGTAACTGTATCTGAGCACCACAAATGGAAAATGCTATTACATTTTTTTTTAATATTCACAGCAAACTCACCTATTCACCCACGTTTCCATGCTTTATGTTGTTGCGACATCTTGAGTAAGGGCACATGACTAATGTAGTATTCATTTTTTTTTTTCCAAAATAATTTTATTCAAGTAGTATTTACTTCCTGGAATTCATTACCTCAAACATGTGAGGAGGATGTGCTTAGCTGAGAAAGCCTCTCCTCCCCTCCTCCACTAGTACACTCCTACATTAGGTGTACATTTAACTCCCTCCTACTCTACCCTTTGTCAGACCAATTTCCCTCCCCTATTCATTGAAATTAATTGCCGATTGAAACAATGGACTACCCTTCCTCTCTCTCTTCTGGGAAGAATTACCGTTCCTAAAATGTCTATACTTCCGAAGCTGCTGTATCTGTCGAGACCCTTCGAGTTTCAATCCTATTGTCCCAATTAAAAGCAATCTAGGGAAGTTGTATTGCTTTTAAATGGAACAATGATTCCCATCGATATGAGGGATCAGTAGTTCAGGCTTTGCGAACCAGAGGAGGTCCAGGAGCCCCAGATTAATTTAAATATTACTACACTATACATGTACACCTATGTTCCATGTTATGGCCATCTTCTGATAAATACATGCCTCAATTGAGAAGCCTTTGTTTAGCCCCAATGTTATTCACCTTGTTGATTTGGAAGCTCTGTTCTCTCTCTCTCTCTTCTCCTTACCCTCCACGTTTCAATGTGTTATTAAACTGGATATCCCTAATGGCTTATCCTACAATTGTATGTTCCCCTGGACCCAGGCGGGAGTTTTCCAACTTCACCATTGACCTGTAAATTTTTGTCCTTTGCAGATATGCAATCTAAACACCAAATTCTGAAATCGCTTTTTTATTCATACCTATGGCTTAAACAATTGTTCTCCAAATCACCTACCTTATCTTCAGACAAACCAACTGGTTTTGAACTATTTTTGTCCAGGAGTCCAAATGAGCCTCATCTAATCTCTTCCATTTACAAAATTCTTCATGAGGCTACCCCCTTAACTGAAAGTGGTCCCATATTCTTCAACAGTCTATCTCCCTACAAGATTGGGGAAACATTTGGAAATCTGCTTGTAAGGTATCACGCTGTGTGGTACAGAGAGAGACTACTTTCAAAATTCTCCTATTTTAGTATAGGACCCGAGACATTTTACATGCTCATAACCCAGAAGCCTCCCAGAGGTGCTGGAGGTTAGTGATGAGCCGAACATCCCCCTGTTCAGTTCGCACCAGAACACCGCAAACAGGGGAAAAGTTAGTTTGAACAAACAAACTTCATTGAAGTCTATGGGACTCGAACGTCAAAGATCACAAGTCCTAATTTTAAAGGTTTAAATGCAAGTTATTGCATGTAGCAATGCAATTTTTTAAAAAAAAAACAATAATTTTTAAAGGACCAGTGATTTACTGAATTTATTGATGCTTAAAGTGAAACTATAAAAATTAATAATTCATTTAAGTATCGTGCCTGGGGGGTCCCCTTAATGTGCCTGTAAAGTAGTGCATCTGTACAATGTATGTAGCCTGCTGCAGCAATACTGACATTTCTAAAGGAAAAAATGTCATATACAAATATACATATAAAATTTCAAATCACATCTACTTGTCATAGAGGTGCAGAAAAATTGGGCCTTGGTTGTTGGTGGTGCCTGAACACAGCAACTACTCACAGTTACTCTTGCCGAGCACAGGGACAGGCCCTGCCGTTAGAAATTAGATACAAAATTGAAATCATATGAACTTGTCATAGAGGTGCAGATAAATTGGATCTTGGTTGTTGGTGGTGTCTGAACACCGCACCCCTCACACTTACTCGTGCTGGACACAGGGACAGGCCCTGCAATTAAAAATTAGATACGAAATTTAAATCACATGAACTTGTCATAGAGGTGCATAAAAATTGGACCTTGGTTGTTGTTGGTGCCTGAACACGGCAACCCTTTGCAGTTACTCTTGCTGGGCATAGGAACGGGCCCTGCTGCTAAAAATTCCATACGAATTTGAAATCGCATGAACTTGTCATACAGGTGCAGAAAAATTGAGCCTTGGTTGTTGGTGGTGCCTGAAAACCGCAACCCCTCGCAGTTGCTCTTGCTGGGCGCAGGAACGGGCCCTGCTGGTAAAAATTCCATACAAATTTGAAATCACATGAACTTGTCATACAGGTGCCGAAAAATTAGGCCTTGGTTGTTGGTGATGCCTGAACACCACAACCCCTCGCAGTTACTCTTGCTGGGCGCCGGAACAGTCCCTGCGGTTAAAAATTCCATACAAATTTGATATTGGCACAGATCAAGTGTTGTATGTGTTCTTATCAGTGATCTAGTGGGGGCGCTGTGCTGTCATCTGACCTGGCCAAGGTTACGTTTCAGCTATGCAAACCTGCTGGAGTGATGGGGACCTGGAAGGTTAGTATCGGCAGGAACTGAAACTGAAATTGGGCCTTTGGTGTTGGTGGTGCCTGAACACCGTAACCCCTCCCAGTTACTCTTGCTGGGTGCAGGGACAGGCCCTGCTGTTAAAAATTAGATACCAAATTGAAATCGCATGAACTTGTCATACAGGTGCAGAAAAATTGGGCTTTGGTTGTTGGTGGTGCCTGAATACCGTAACCCCTCACAGTTACTTTAGCTGGGCACAGGGCACAGTGACCGGGCCTGCTGTTAAAAATGACATATGAAATTTAAATTGTATGCACCTGTCATCCTAGTGCAGAAAAATTAGGCCTTGGGTGTAGGGGTCTTGGGGTGACCTAAGCCAAAAACATTGTTGGAAGCTAGCAGAATCAAGGTTGAGGAATAGGATAGGCAGCATATGCAGTCTTCAAGGGATGGCAGACCCCTAGAAAATTAATTTACAGTCAAAATCAGTTACATCAGCATCAGGGGCTTGATAGCTGCTGTTGATCAAGAACTGATTCATTTTGATAAAAGTCATCTGGTCAACAGAGTCTGTGGATAGACACACTCTTTTGTCCGTCACAAAACCTCCAACAGCACTGAATGTCCATTCAGAAAGCAAGCTGGAAGCAGGACAGGCCAGTAGCTCCATTGCATATTAAGCAAGTTCTGGCCAGTGGTCCATCCTCAAGACCCAGTGGATGCACAGCCGGCTGCCTTCTCCACCGCTCCTCCTTTGGCTGAACGATGCCTCCGAATCACGTCCAGAGAATGTTAACCTCCCAGTGTCTGGAAAGATGTTACACAAATTTTTCTTCAAGGCATTCTCAAGATGTTTCATCCTCTACTCCCTCTGCGAAGGCAGGATGAGCTCTGCAACTTTACCCTTGTAATGTGGATCAAGAAGGTTTGCCAACCAGTAATTATCCCTCTCCTTGATAGCACAAATCCTCTGGTCCTTTTACAGGCTTTGCATAATCATGGAGACTATGCAACATATATTTGAGGAGGCATGATCTTCTGAGTCTTCTGGGCCACTAAGGATGACATTGTCAGGAGCAACCTCTCCCCAACCATATACAACTCCTGGGGTTTCTGGGGAATGAAAACCATCCCTTGAAGACTGCTGTATCCATGCTAACACAATCCTCCTCCTCCTTCTCCTGTGTGTTTTGTGTCCCCGCAGGAACGATATCTGCAAAAAGGGTGCCTTGTGAGGAAATGAAGTCATCCTCTTCCTCCCGCTGTTCTGCCTCAAGTGCCCTGTCCCTGATTCCATGAAGCGTGTGCTCCAGCAGGTAGAATAGAGGGATAGTGTCACTGATGCATGCATTGTCCCGGGCTGACCATTCTTGTGGCCTCCTCAAATAGTGACAGGATGGTGCATGCATCCTTTATCAAAAGCCACTGAGCTTGTCCTTGTGCCATACTCACACAGGTACTCATTGATGGCCCTCTGCTGTGTGTGCAGCCGCTGCAGCATTGCCAATGTTGAGTTCCACCTAGTGGGCATGTCACAAATGAGGCAGTTGATGGGCAGGTTGAATTCCCATTGAATGTCAGATAGCCGAGCACTGGCATTGTATGAATGCCGGAAGTGGCCACAGACTTTTCTGGCCTGCCTCAGGAGATCTTGCAAGCCCGGGTATCTGTTCAAGAAATGCCGCTTCACCAAATTCAGGACATGTGTCAAGTGTCCCTGTTGGAGGGCGGAGAGAAGGTTGGTGCCATTGTCGCATACAACTTACCTTGCTCAAGCTGTCATGGCGTCAACCATCTCTGAGCCTGCTCCTGCTGAGCTGACAGGATCTCTGCCCCGGTGTAACTCCTATCCCTAGACAGACCGACTGAAGCACTGCATGGCATCTTTTAGCCTGACTGCTTGCGTAGCCCTTTGAACACTTAGGGAGCATTGCTGCTTCAGAGGACAATTCAGCAGAAAAGGACATAGAGGAAGAAGAGGAGGAGGTAGAGTAGCCAGATGTGAAAGAACCAGCACCAGCTTTTTGGAGGCGTGGTGGCAAAACAAGCTGCAGCACTGAACCCTGTCCTGCATCCTTCCCAGATGCCAGCAGAGTTACCCAGTGTGCCGTGAAGGAAATGTAACTTCCCTGTCCATGCCTGCTGAACCAAGAGTCAGCAGTAATGTGAATCTTCCTGCTGACTGCTCTGTCCAAGGAGGCCAAAACACCACGTTCCACATGATGGTAGAGAGGTGGAATGGCCTTACTCGAAAAGAAATGTATTTTTGGAACCCTTCCACTATGGTACAGCACATTTCACAAATTCACAAAAGGGAGCAGAGTCTACCAGATGAAAAGGCAGCAATTGTAGTGCTATCAATCTGGCCAAGCTAGCATTAAGACGCAGAGCATGTGGATGGCTGGGACAGTATTTTTTTATACGGTTTAGCAACTGGGGTAGTGAAATTTGCCTGCTGGTCAAATCAAGCGGTGGTGTACTGCTAGCAGATTGGGTGAAAGTATCTGTGGCACTTATTGCTATACCATCATCCCTCTCAATTCAGGTTTTTGAGAAGACATGATGTATAGTAGGGTTAGAGATCCCAGATGAGGAGCAAGGTGAAGAATGCTTGTTTTTATCGTGTGGCTATTTCAGGTGCTATTGCCAACGGACTGCGTAGCAGGTCATCATATGTCTTGTCAAGCATGTGGTGCCCAAGTGTCTGGTGCTCTGGCCACGCATGATACCTTTCAGACAGATATTGCAAACAGCTACACGGTGGTCTACTGCACATGAGTTGAAAAAGCCCACACTAATAAACTTTTGGAATTCCACAGGGAGTTTGCAGCACCCTGCACCTGTGGAGTTCAGTGGTGTGATGCAATAGGTTGCCTAGTCCTATGGTGGCCCCTGGAGCACATCCTGCCTTGTTGGAGTTGTGGGTTTCCTCCTCCTCCTCATCCTACTCCTCCTGCCCCTCACTTTCCTCCTCTATTCCCTCAGGAACCCAAGTACAGTCAATGACCTCATCATCCCCTCCCTCCTCGTCACTGGAGCAAACTTGGCAGTATGCTGCAGCTGTGGCAACATGACCATCATTGTCACCCCCCTCTCTCTAGGCTCACGTTATTCCCTTTATCAACCTGAAAACCAACATCACAGCATTCAAGATGCTGCGCATCCTCCAGCAGCATGTCACTGACACTATGATCGAATAGTTCAGGTGACTCCTCCGTGCATGATGGTGGGGTGACAGAAGGAGTAGCTGTGGAGAAGGAGCCTGTGGAACAAGCCGCTTTAGCAGCTGCGGTGGAAGGCAAACTAGTATGAGCCTGGGTGCCAGAGGACGAGGAGGATGAGGAGGATGAGGGTGGCTTAGTTATCCACTCCACAAACTCTTCTGCATGTTGTGGCTGAATAACACGGCCATCACCGGAAAAAAAGGACGGGCGTGCCCCGCCTGCAGAGGATGCACCATGTCTGTAACCACCACTTTTTACTGTGGAGACAGAGGCTGCTTGCCCTCTTTTCGTGGCCTGTGAGTGTCTGCCTCTCATTGTCAGCCTTTCGGACAGGATTTAGATTTTGGGCGGGGTTTATTACTGGTTGATAAATATATAATATATATATACTGCACTGCTGATATATACTGCAGTGCTGATATGTAATGGAAAGTTATATTATAAAGTGCCTAATATATATTAATATAGAGATCAATGTATGGTCTATACTGAACTGACTGATAGATACTGACTTGCCTGATATAAACAAACTAAAGTGCCTATATATATATATATATATATATATATATATATATAGTACTTAGTGGTATATACTGAACTGCTGAATACACTTCACTATCTGATCTCTAAAATTGTATAAAGCACAAATCTCTCTCCCTGCCTAACTAACTACTAGCAATGTCTTAACTAGACTACTCTGCTGACTACACTGCACTGTCTGATAAACGAACTGTCTGATAAACTGGAAATCATGTTCCTCTCCCTGCCTCAACCACTTCCTATCTCACGCGCACAGTCACACACTACAGGGCGCAGCTGTGTGACCAGCCTAATTTATAGTGTGGGGCATGTACTTTGCCCCTGAGCCATGATTGGCTAAAGGCAGCCTGCCTTTGTCCAATCATGGCAGAGATGATTTGATTGGCCAAAGCATGGAGGTCAAGGTGCATGCTTTGGCCAATAACATAATGCACTGCAAGCCCGCGCGCAGTGCGTTATGGATGCGGGCGCTCGAATTTCCCGCGAAGAAGCACATTTGTTCGTCATTCGACAAACGGGCGAACAGCCAATGTTCGAGTCAAACGTTAGTTCGACTCGAACTCGAAGCTCATCCCTACTGGAATTTCTGGTAGCAATTCTGGCACTCACTATCATATTTTCTGGGATTGTCCCTGCATCAAACCTTTTTGGGTCAGTGTCCAAACCCTTTTGAAAACCCTTTTAAATGTTACTATTTCCCTAAATCCTATACTTTTTTTACTAGGCCTCCCCTTCCCAGACATCTTCAAATCTTCTAGGAGGCTGATGGCTTTTATTTTATTGGTGGCTAAATGTGTTATATCACGCTGCTGACTGTCTACTTCTCCCCCTACATGCTCTCAATTCTTGTCTACTATAAAACGGTGGCCACACAGAATATTGACACTTTGGGTGGATATTTTCATTTAGGGGTGTACTCATTTTTGTTGCCAGCAGTTTAGACATTAATGGCTGTTGTGGAGTTATTTTGAGGGGACAGCAAATTTACACTGTTATACAAGCTGTACACTCACTACTTTACATTGTAGCAAAGTGTCCTTTCTTCAGTGTTCTCACATAAGATATAATAAAATATTTACAAAAATGTGAGGGGTGTACTCATTTTGTGAGATATTGTGTGTATATATATATATATATATATATATATATATTTTTTTTTTTATTTTTTTTTTAATATAAAAACATCAGAGATGGGGTTACATTGATTTAAAGCTATCAAACACATCAAGCCTTAGGTCAAGTCTTAAGACATGTCAAGTCCTAAATTTGCTTGCACCCATGAATCCAAAAATCTCTATGGGTGACACTTGAAAAGCCTTTACTGCTCATCGGTTTAGCATTAACCATGAGCTCTCATCCTAGAGTTATTGCTCTCACAATGACAATCGCAGTTTACATCTACATGCACAGCGTGGGCTGTGTTTGCATTTGCGGGTGTGTGTGGGGTAATGGGAGGTATGTTTATTTTTTTTTAATATATGGTATTATAATTTTATCGGTGGCTATATAGTCACTAGATCATTTTCACTTTGAAACTGGGAGCTGGCTGATAAGACACAGCACTATTGCAGTCATCAGTTTGTGCTTAAAGTATCATTAAACCCACATCATTAAAACTGTCAGTATATACTGTATTACATGCTGTTCATATTCAATCAGTCACTATGGGATTCATTTTCTGTATCCTGCAAAAAAACCTGGTTGACACTGCTGTTTACTGCCACACCCACTTTTTCTGTGCCCCCCACTGCAGCCTGAGA
This sequence comes from Pelophylax lessonae, assembly GCF_965119305.1. Classification (NCBI taxonomy): domain Eukaryota; kingdom Metazoa; phylum Chordata; class Amphibia; order Anura; family Ranidae; genus Pelophylax; species Pelophylax lessonae. The sequence continues at coordinate 768,711,764 of NC_138768.1, forward strand.
TTGTGTAGACCAGTTGTTGCCAAATGTACTGAGAATGCTCAAGTTTCAGTTCCCTCCTGTACATGTCCTCCAGTTTCTTATCTGTGTAGCTTTTGTTTTTTTTTTTATTTATTTTTTTTACATGTGACTGGCAGCAGAGGACCAGAAGTGCCTCCCATTGATGTTTCCATGCAGACAGTCTGGGAAAAAGCTGGGTCGAGTGACAGTTGTATATCAATTGTGAAAAATGTATTTAGATTTTTTTTCATCCATATACATACAGCGAATGGAAGTTAAACATTGTGTGTTTAGTATCACTTTAACCTTCATCTCTTTGCTGAAGATGTGTGTATTTTCAATGTTGCCTTCAAAGCTGCATAAAAAGATTCTTACAATGCTGTATTTTTTAATAATTTACCCAATGGCAGTACCCAGCTGTCCATGCATTTGTTTTTACATGGGTTTGCCTATTAGCCCTAAAAATGGCATGAATTTATTAATTTGCCCACCATGGATATCAAAGGGATTTGCTGATAAGTTCAGGTTTGAATTTTTTTTTAACAGGATTTGTTGAATGCTTGTAAGTCTGACCCATTCCTGTCTGTGTATAGTAAGTTTCTGCAATTGAGCCTTGCAAAAAGCTGGCTTTTTTCAGCAGCACATGAGGAGAGACTGGAAACTATGTTAAAAAAAGGAGCCCAGTGCTCCACCTGCTGACAGAAAGGGGCAGACTCAATGAACAACTTGGTCTTTTTCTGCAGTCATACTTCTATGTTTCTATGAATGTAAGGAGATGTAACATTATTTTGTAATATTTCATATTAACTCAAAAAATGTAAAAAAATTAAATATGTTTTTTTTTTTTTTTAAATCTTGATCATATAAAGGCTGTGTTCACTCTGGTGCGCTGTGGTTTGACTGCAGTGCAGGTGTATTTGCGTTTTTTTTGTGCATTTTACTCACGTTTTTAGCAGCGGTCCCATAGAATTCTATTGGGTTAAGTGTTTTTGCCAAATTTTCGGGAAAACATTTTGGTGCTCTCTCTCAGAAAAACAAGGTAAAAATGGACAACCTAATAGAAGTCTATGGGACTGCAGCTTAAAAACTCAGGTAATACGCACAAAAACCACACACACTCATGCTGCGGCCAAACCACAGCACATCAGTGGGAAGAAAGAAAATCTAAACAATAGCACTATAAATGCTCTTTGAATGTAATGTGTACTTGAGGAATTTCATAGGGAATATCCCCTCCCTGGACTCTATCCGAATTTGGGTTCTGGCAAATTAATATGCTAACTAAAAAAACTGGCTAAGACATCCAAAGGACAGAATAAACATTTATTAGGTTGCTACTTTCATGCATACTGATTTTAGTAGGTTTCACATGCCAACCATTCATTCCCACACTTATGTTTTAAAGATCGTTGTGGTTCACAAAAGCCCATTAAATTTCTGATTTGGTGATTTCAGAGGGGGCTTTTTGTGCATTTGTGCTTTGTACAGTCCCAGTATGGAAGGGCATATGAGTTGGTATCAGCAGAGTGCGCATGCGCGGGAGCTCCGGGATGGATGACTAACCCGTGAGCTCCGCACCGCTCTGGTCTATAGAGAGCCCCTGAGCCAGCGCCGCTGGGAGATTCTCTCTCCCCGCCAGCATCCAGCCTCCCGCACTCCCGAGGGACACTTCCTGCATGTCGGTCGGCTACAAGAGAGAGGTTTCCCGCCGACTCGATTTCTCCTTCCCTCTGCTAGTCGGCTCTAAGATGGCGGCGGCCACTTCACTGCAGCAGGACACACGAGGCAGCTCTGAGGTAGGAGGGCATCAGGATTCCATTGCGGACATACCGCCAGCTTCCCCCGGGACCCTGGTCTTCCCCAGCAACCCCTACCTATACCATTAACCACCCAGAGATCTCTCCTGCCTCCACAGAATCTCTGCTGCACCGATCTCTGGCTCATATAGGGGGGGCATCAGGACTACACAGCCCGGCCTCTCAGGCCTCTCAGGCCTGCTCGCAGCAACTGGGTCTCAGTCCCCTATGTCCCAACCCTGAGATAGCACAACTTGTGGCCCAGTTCTCTGACATGCTGGCTGCGGGCTTAGCACATACGGCCACCCAGATCACTGACTCGATCAAGGCGGAATTACAAAATATCGGCGCAAGAATGGAAGCTATAGAATCCACAGTGGACCAAACCGTGGCAAGAGCCAACCAAAATTCAGCTTGTATCCAAACGCTCCAAGACCAATAAGACACTGCACTTTCAAAGTTGGACGACCTAGAAAATAGAAACAGAAGGCTTAATTTCAGGATTCGTGGGGTCCCCAAATCCATCATGGATGTTCCCACTTCTGTTAAGAACTTTATAAAAGACCTCATCCCTGACATCCCGGACCACCGGCTAGAGCTAGACCGAGCGCACAGAGCCCTGCAGCCACCTCGCAAGGACGGTTTACCAAGAGACATCATTGTCATGCCACATTTTTTCGGGGTGAAGGAAGAAGTTATGAGGAGAAGCAGGGGCAAAGAGGATCTATCTGTGCAAGGCCATAAAATTCAGCTGTTCGCTGACCTCTCGCCTATGACGATTCAACGCCGCAGATCCCTGAAACCATTACTCACTGCTCTTTCCAACAAGTCCCTGAAATACTGGCGGTCCTTCCCCTTTAAGCTGAACTTTCAACATCACAACAAGACTTTTAGCTTTTCCAACTTCCAGGAGGGTGAAGGTTTACTTCAGCAGCTGGGAATCATCACCAGAGACTTTCAGACCTCTGCTCTGACAGCAAGACCACCGACGTCCAAGCGACCTCCTCCAATCAGCCCCCTCTCGAATGTTTGGAACAAACATCAATCGAAACGACATTGTGATGTCTAACCCCCTTGATGATTCCGTTTGGTCACAGATCCGGTTTTTTCCTTTTTCCACTTTGTGCTTCTGGGATTCTTATCCCTGACGGGGTGGCATAATTCCACCACAGTCCTACTTGGAGGTTATTTATTTATTTTTTTTTAAAACTTTTCTTGGACTTTCCTTTGCGCAACTCTAAATGTATCTGCTCATCATACGTTCACTTTAACGTCGCAGCATATGTCATTTGTTTATATTTAGTCTCATTATAGGGATGTGTAGTTTATTTTTGCTCCTCTCTCGCAGACCCCCTCACCTTCAGTCTAAGCCCCCCTATTGATGCATTTACTACTGACCCTTTTTTGTTTTTATACTGCTCCTAGGTAACGGCTTTGGCTGCGACCATAGTTACCATGTCACCTGCTCCTCCTACCCTTCATTCCCACCTTAACTCTCCTTCCCTCCTCCCTGCCCCCTCCTCTCCCTGATTCCGCTCGCTTTCACCCAACTCTTTCACAATTCCCCCCTCCCCCCCCTCTCATCCTTTATTCTCCCCTGTACCTTTTCTGCTTCCCCTCCCTCTCCCCTCAGGTTTCCCTCGCTCTTTTTGTTTGTTCAGGGTGCTACTTTTACTTATTTTTTGATTGGGGCGCCGGACTGGTGCTCCATGGCCGGAGCGGCCTTAATGCGCTCCCTCCTGTTGGTGGTAGGAGCCCATCCTCTTACCTCCTGCGGGAATGCGCCCTGACTGGCTCAGGACGCATCTGCACACACGGTGGGGTGCCGGGGGTTCTCTCCATGGTCTCCCCACCCTCCTGCAAGCTCTTGCAGGCTCTTCTTTTTCTTGCTCTACTCTCCTCTCTCTCTTTTCCTTTTCACTTGCTCTCCCCTTCTTTTCCAGGTTCCTGTGGTCCGGACGATCCGCCAAGATGTTACGTTGCATGGCAGACGGATCGGCTGCTGGGGAATTCACCAGTCCTGGGTTGGTCCTTTGACACCGAGTGCCCTTCTACCATACGTGATGTCGCTTAACGTGAGTACGGTTTCCTCTTTACAGGTGGCATCTCACAACACACAGGGCCTGAACTCTCCTGTTAAACGGAGGAAAGTATTCCAGCACTACCATTCACAAAGTATTGGGGTTCTCCTGCTTCAGGAGACGCATTTTCCAGCCTCATTTAAGCCCAGATATCTTCACCACAAATATCCATCTTTTTATTTAGCCAATGCCCCCTCTAAACAGAAGGGAGTAGCGATTTTGTTTGCCAAAGCCTTGCTCTTCTCTCACATACACACGATTGCGGACCCCCAAGGTAGATATCTTTTAGTAAAAGGCCACCTGCACGGCACCTTATACACATTCATTTCGTACTATGCACCTAACAAGGGACAGGCGAAGTTCCTTACCGAAATGCTTCTACTCCTTTCTCCCCACTTTGAAGGCCGTGTTATCATGGGAGGCGATTCAAATCTAGCCTTTGACTGCTCCCAGGACAAATCGACTTCATCTCGATTTATGATGCGGCGGCCCTCGAGACAGAGCCTTCGAGTGGCCAGATCACTCCATGCTCTCGGCTTAATAGACATATGGAGGGAATTGAATCCCACCGTCCGAGACTATACTCACTTTTCAGCCCCACACAACACTCTGGCGCGCATAGATCACATTTTCATCCCGACCTCTGAAATTTCCTCTGCCCTGAAGTCCAAAATAAGGGACACCCCTTGGTCAGATCACTCTATCGTGACTCTGCAACTAGCATGCTCTTCCAGGGGTCCTACCCCCTGGAGGTTGAATGATTCCCTCTTAAGCGATCCTACTAGATGTACAATAATCGAAAACGCACTCCGTGATTATTTTTCCCTCAACGATCTCCCTGACACCTCCCCCACAATGCTGTGGGGTGCGCATAAAGCGGTTCTACGGGGCCAACTCATCCAACTGGGAGCTAAGATCAAACGTGAGCGACAAATAGATATCGACTGCCTGGAGGCGGATTTTAAACGCCTTAGTAAAGCCCATAAACGCGTTCCCACCTCCGCTTCCCTGGCGGACTTGGATGAGATAAAACTTTCGCTCAACCTGGCCCTCACCTCTAGAGCGGAAAAGAGCTTGCGCTGGCAGGGAGCTCGTATTTATGCATTGCAGGACAAACTGGGCACAAAATTAGCAGCAAAAATTTCCCCTCGGTATCGGGTTATATCCCTCCCCAAAATCAAATCCCGAGCGGGAGAATTAACCAGCAACCCCGATTCCATCATGCGCTCCTTCCACTCTTTTTATTCAAACTTTATACTGCCCCTGCTTCACAAAAGGGGGATGATATTACATCCTTCTTAAATGGTGTGCCTCTCCCCCAACTCAAATCCTCACATAGAGCTCTCCTCGAAGCTCCGTTTACCGAGCAAGAGGTCATTGAGGTCATAAAATCTCTTCGCCCAAACTCTGCCCCTGGCCGGATGGCTTTTCCAACACTTATTATAAATCCTTTGTGTCGACCCTCGCTCCTTACCTGGTCAGGTTTTTCAACTCCATTAGGGGTGGTACCCCGCTGGATAATTCTTTTAATAAAGCCTTCATCTCAGTTATTCCCAAACCGGGTAAAGATCATTCGGAAGTAGGAAACTATCGGCCAATATCGCTTATCAATAACGATCTTAAGATAATGACAAAAATTCTGGCTAACTGCCTTTTGAGCTTTGTCAACCAATACATACATAAGGATCAGGTGGGGTTTATACCTGGCAGGCAGGGCCCTGACCAGGTGAGGAGGGTTATTGATGCTATCTCTCTACTCCAATCGGGTTGGGATGGCGGGAAGGCTCAGGAGGGGTTTCTCCTCTCGCTTGACCTGCAAAAAGCCTTTGATTCCCTATCTTGGCCATTCCTTTTTAACACATTGGAAAGATGGGGATTTGGCCCCTCTTTCCTCACCACACTTACTTCGCTATATTCCTCCCCATTAGCTCAAGTCAGACTACAAGGCTATTATTCAGCTGACATTTCGAACGGCAGAGGCACGAGACAAGGATGCCCCCTATCCCCTCTTCTTTTTGCCATTGCTCTGGAATCCCTGGCCACGGCAATACGCCTGCACCCTGACATTCATGGCATCCGTTGAGGCAGTTCTACTCACAAATGTGCTCTGTTCGCGGACGACATCATGCTATTCGTTACATCGCCATTACTTTCCCTTCCTAATATAGTTGTCCCCCTGGACTCCTTTAGTGCAGCCTCAGGCTTACGGGTCAATATGAATAAATCATTGGCGCTGAACGTCAACCTCCCCACGTCGCTGGTTGATCGTCTTAAGGCCCACTTTCCCTTTTCCTGGCACTCGGACACCATCCCTTACCTAGGAATCTCCTTGACCCCCACGTTGGACAAGCTTTACTTAGCCAATTACCCACCCATGATCAAGAAATTGTCTAATGACCTATCGAAGTGGTCGCGTTATCACATCTCCTGGTTAGGCAGAATTAACGCAGTCAAGATGACACTTCTTCCGCGCATTCTCTATCTATTTGGCTCCCTCCCCATCCCGGTGCCTAAACCGCACAAGTTCTTCAAGCTAGCATCTTCAAATTTATATGGGGCAGGAAGGGCTATAGGATAAATAAACACACACTCTTGCGCTCCCGGAAACAAGGAGGCCTGGGGGTACCAGACCTCTGGAAGTATTATCAGGCGGCTCAGCTAACACAGTTCTCCATCATATACTCAGGGGGGGACAAGCCTGACTGGTACTATATGGAACGTCAGGCCGTCCCTCTTCACACTATTGACTACCTGGTGTGGCGGCCTGCTAAATCTCGCCCTCCAGTTATGGCACCTACCCTCTCTCACTCCTTCACCTTATGTGATTCAATCCACAAAACACTGAGAGTCACATCCTCTTGGGCTCCCCTCACTCACATATTTCATAACCCAGCATTTCCTCCTGGTGAAGATATCGGGGTTTTTAAATGGTGGACGGACAAGGGCCTCTATAGGATAGGCCATTTCTTTGACAGGACAGGTCCCTTGTCGTTTTCGCACTGTACTAACACATTGAAGATGCCACCTGTGGAGCGGTTCCGCCTGACTCAAATTACCCACTTCCTCAATTCCCTTAGGACCGATTCCCCCGAACCCCTCAGGGTTACCCCGTATGAACAGTGGTGTGCTCAAATCTCTGATGTGAAGGGTGGGATTTCCCTGATTTATACTCTATTGAACGACTCTGAGACCAAAACCGCCTACATGATTAAATGGGAACATGATCTAAATTGTGACTGGGACGTCTCTGACTGGCACGCCTGCGTTGGGCGTTCCTTTTGGGGAATGCATAACGTAGGTATTATGGAAGCTAACATTAAGGTGCTTATGAGAGGGTACATGGTGCCTACACGTTTGGCGGCGATCTTTCCCTCGTCCCCACCGGTCTGTTTTCGGGGCTGTGACCTATCTGGTACCCTCCCCCACACGTTTTGGGAATGCCCCAAAATAAGGATATTTTGGCAGCGCATCTTTGGAATGGTTCGTCAAATTACTGGCCTGTCCCTTCACCCTTCTCCGATATATGCCCTGTTGGGCCACTGCATCCCCAAGGTCCCCAAACACACCCAGGCGCTCATTTTCTATATATTTCTCGGTGCTAAAATTACAATAGCCAAACAATGGAAGAAGCCTGCGGTTTCTTTCCGTCTTGCTAAATGAAAGATCTCCTGGATAATGACTCAGGAGAAAATGTTCAGTATTTTGGATGATTCAAAAACAAAATTCGAGCAGATCTGGGAACCTTGGGCGGCTTTCGTAAATGTATCCATCTAAGACCTGCCTAATCTAATCTTGACAATTACAACCATGCTTCTCACACGTAATGGACGGAGCACGGGCAGCAGGAACCTTCTCCCTCTCACTTCTTCTCTCTATTCCTCTCTGCTCCCTCTCTCCACCTCTCTGTCCTTTCTGACTCCCTTATTCTTCTCTTATACTCCTTCAGTGTTTTTGCAGCGGACAAAGAGTCAGGTTTTACTTTTTCAATAGGGATCGTGTGGGTCGGGTATCCTACCCCATGTTCCGATTCGGTTGGGGACAGACCCAACATTGTGTATTAGCCAGGTTTCTTAGTTTATACAATCTGTTGTTTAGGTTATAAGGGAAAGCAAGGTCTCTCAGATGAATCTGTAATGAGGGGTTTACTATGGATATTCTCACATAAGTTACTTTTTAGGTGGGACACTACCTCTGAGACACAGTATGTTCCCTTTAGGGGTGTCTTAGGGGTCGTGGCCTTGCGTTTTGGGGGTCCCCTCTACCTCGTTTTGTTTTCTCATGTTCTTATATTGTTCCATGACCTAATGCAAATTCTTCTATCCTCATTACCTGAAACCTGATTCGCTTACTTCTGTTCGACCTGGTCGTATTTTGACCTACTACCCACTTCTAATGCCTATTACCTGAGCTTTGTTATCAGCTAGTATGTCTACTTGATTTTGATGTACCATTACTGTTTTGTATTTACAGTTGTTAAACTTTAATAAAAATATTGAAACAGAGTTGGTATCAGCAGTGCTTGCTGCCCTCCCCTGCATGTCCAAAGTCCTAGGATGGCATCCCTTGATGAAGACAGAGGAACATTTTTTTTAAATGATTTTGACACCTGGTGGATAAGGTGATATTTATGAATATCTGTCTGCTGCAAATTAACCCAATCTTCCACATATCTTGGAAGGTGAAATTAAATTGACACATGAAGTGCCACTTTATGATTTATTTTGGTATTATGGAGCAACTGTATAAATCAAATAGATTTCTTTTCATTTTTTTCACAATCAAATCTTTATTAAAAGTTGAACAGAGCTAAGGTTTAGATTTCTATGACAATAACTATCCGAATTAGTCAGAACAGGTTTTTCAAGCAAGCAAATGTTTACAGATGTGATATGGGGTAAGTGGACAGATCAACATTTTGTTGCATACCAAACAAATAAAAGAATGAAATTAACCTCAGTTTTGCCCCATGAACAAATTTAGCATATTCGAATCGCCCCAAACTCCTTCCTGTTTGGTTAAGCCAACACACTCCATTTGAGGCACTTTGCACAAAACATGAAACTCAAAGACATTTAGTCTTAGATATCTATGCCATCATGTGCTCTAGAAGTGACCTCAAATGTAATAAATGTAGCCAACAATGGGAGCAGGAACTCTCTATATGCCTATCAGTTGAGGATTGCGAGCATATCTTTATTTACATTCATAAGGGAAAATAATGTTTCCACACAGGAACATGGTTTTACATTTTTTTTTCTAGATGGTACAGAACCCCTAAGAAACTTCACAAGCTTTCACTCACCATCTCACCCAAATTCTGGCATTGTAACAGTGGTCTAGGTTAGCTCTTACATATATGGTGGTTATGCCCAGTTATTTAACCATTTTGGAAAACAATTTCTCCTACATCACACATCTCTATCACATGCTTTATTCCACCGGTCACTGACACTTCACCTAGTTAGCGTGGCAAAAATGTGTATACCAATACACTGGCGCACAACAACCCCCCCCCAAGTATAGCAGACTGGTTCAAACATGTCAAGAAAATTGCGGAAATGGTGGAATTTGTTCATCTGGCTCAGAAGACACCCTCGAAATTTAGGTAAAACTTTGGCTTGTTGGCACTTTTCGGACTCTGCTAAATTTACCCAGATACTGAACAACAGCCATAGTACACTGTAATCTTTAGTCCTGTTGGTGGAGGAGGATAGGGTAATCATTTGATCCTTTATCTTTCAGTTGCTTAAAACCTTATCCTCTCTCATATTCAGACACATGTTATGTTCTAATGTGCTTGTATTGTCTACATATAGATCAGTCTTCATCACTGAACTCTTTTTTGGATTGTCTGATCCTGGTTGATACACTCTGTTGTAGTAACTGTCCCTTTTATTTGCAACTTTAAAACAAATTATTGAATATAAATTAAACCCAGCATCAGCTTTCAATTAATAATACTGTAAAATGAAAAGGGTAATCAAAAGTATATAAACAATACTTTGTGCAATATTAAATAAGTTAATGTGTTTTTACTTTACTTTATGAAACGTAGAGAAATAATACAGGTGAGAGTTGCTTCTCCTGTCACTAATCAGTATATTTTGTATCTATTATTTTTCCGGCAAGATCCCTAGAAGACAGATTTATTACACTTCTCTTTTGTATTTAAAGCATCTGTTTTGAGAGTGTCATGTATATCTGCTGTCTTGTCTCATAAAATATCTTTTATTAACCATATTTTTCCCCATTTTAAGATGATGACTAGTAGCCTCCTGTCATTGCTCCCTAACGCAAGCATTTCACTATTTTATTAAATGACTCTTGCTCAATATGCTGTCACCTAGCTGTTTGCCATTCCATATAAATGACTTAAAAATGTTCTGTCTACATCTGGCTCTCCATTTAGTTGGCTGTTTCTGTAAAAGCACATTTTAGCCAAGCTGAACTACAATACAAACTTTAAAGAACTGGTATACTTGGGAATTTGATAAATATCAATTTTAAACAGTACCTAGTATTTAGAAGCTATTCCCAAAACGACAAATAGAAAGCAAAGGCCTAGTAAACAGTATTGCCTGTAAGATACCTGCAGCTGATTTTTTCCCATTACTGACTTGCTATGGCATCCCATATAGGTATAGGGGCAGGGCCTAAAGAGTAACTTCACTTTTGTTTGAAAAAAACAATCCCCTTTGGGTGATCAATGTACATTGCAAACTTTGTTACAGACTTCTACTTACTTCTGCTCTGAAGAAAACACTGTTTGCTCCAATTTGTGTCTTCAAAAACTGATTCTGGATGTAAGTTACTTATTTATTTTTTAAAAATAAATATATATATATTTTTCATATAAACATAATAAGAAGAATGTTAGAAGAAATACATATAAACATAATAGCATGCAGTATTACCAAGTGATAATGTCAAATTAAATTAACATCACAGAACGAACAGAGAGAGAGAGTTGAGTACAATTATGTATGGTAAATGAGGTGAAAGTACCAATCATACCCAACCTTCACCAGTAACCCACTAAAAAACTATGAAGACGCAGAGGGAACCGTGTAAGGAAAGGCCAAAAATGGATAGACCCCCCTCACCCAGCAGAATACCTGCCAGGATAGAGGAATCACCAAGCAGGCCCTCCCATATAGCCAAGTAATAACATTGCACAGAATCGAGAGGAGTGAACAGAAAAAATACACAAAAAAATAACAGAAAAAAAAAACTAGCTCACAGGAAAGTATGGGTTATTAGAATTGTTAAGGTATAAGGTGTACAAGAGGTCACAAAAAACACAACCTCAGGTGTAGGGGGAAAGCAGGATTGCCAATCACTTACTGAATTTTCAATTTACCTAGAGAGTTTGTGAGATTTGCTTTAGCATACCATACCATGTATTGTAAAGAGCACAGGGAGGTGTAAATCTCCAAGGTTGACATAGTTGACTCCATTAACCTCCCTGGCGGTATGATTATGTCAGGAATTATGTACCAAAAGTGGTACAATTTTTTTCATGGAAATTTGGCGTTATGTATTATAGGCCTACAATTTTTAGTAATTACTGACCAAAACAAGACTCTAGTAGACATCCCAGATGTGATATATTTGAAACACAAACGCATGAATTATAATCTAATCAATAATATAATTGTATTATATAGTATATAATATAATATACAGTGGGTACGGAAAGTATTCAGACCCCCTTAAATTTTTCACTCTTTGTTATATTGCAGCCATTTGCTAACATCATTTAGGTTCATTCTTCTTCCTCATGAATGTACACATAGCACCCCATACTGACAGAAAAACACAGAATTGTTGACATTGTTGCAGATTTATTAAAAAAGAAAAACTGAAATATCACATGGTCCTAAGTATTCAGACCCTTTGCTGTGACACTCATATATTTAACTCAGGCGATTTCCATTTCTTCTGATCATCCTTGAGATGGTTCTACACCTTCATTTGAGTCCAGCTGTGTTTGATTATACTGATTGGACTTCATTAGGAAAGCCACACACCTGTCTATATAAGACCTTCCAGATCACAATGCATGTCAGAGCAAATGAGAATCATGAGGTCAAAGGAACTGTTTGAAGAGCTCAGAGACAGAATTGTGGCAAGGCACAGATCTGGCCAAGGTTACAAAAAGATTTCTGCGACACTTAAGGTTCCTAAGAGCACAATGGCCTCCATAATCATCAAATGGAAGACGTTTGGGACGACCAGAACCCTTCCTAGAGCTGGCCGTCCGGCCAAACTGAGCTATCGGGGGAGAAGAGCCTTGGTGAGAGAGGTAAAGAAGAACCCAAAGATCACTGTGGCTGAGCTCCAGAGATGCAGTCAGGAGATGGGAGAAAGTTTTAGAAAGTCAACCATCACTGCAGCCCTCCACCAGTCGGGGCTTTATGGCAGAGTGGCCCGACGGAAGCCTCTCCTCAGTGTAAGACACATGGAGTTTGCTAAAAAACACCTGAAGGACTCCAAGATGGTGAGAAATAAGAATTTCTGGTCTGATGAGACCAAAATAGAACTTTTTGGCCTTAATTCTAAGCGGTATGTGTGGAGAAAACCAGGCACTGCTCATCACCTGTCCAATACAGTCCCAACAGTGAAGCATGGTGGTGGCAGCATCATGCTGTGGGGGTGTTTTTCAGCTGCAGGGACAGGACGACTGGTTGCAATCGAGGGAAAGATGAATGCGGCCAAGTACAGGGATATCCTGGACAAAAACCTTCTCCAGAGTGCTCTGGACCTCAGACTGGGCCGAAGGTTTACCTTCCAACAAGACAATGACCCTAAGCACACAGCTAAAATAACGAAGGAGTGGCTTCACAACAACTCCGTGACTGTTCTTGAAAGGCCCAGCCAGAGCCCTGACTTAAACCCAATTGAGCATCTCTGGAGAGACCTAAAAATGGCTGTCCACCAACGTTTACCATCCAACCTGACAGAACTGGAGAGGATCTGCAAGGAGGAATGGCAGAGGATCCCCAAATCCAGGTGTGAAAGACTTGTTGCATCTTTCCCAAAAAGACTGGCTGTATTAGATCAAAAGGGGGCTTCTACTAAATACTGAGCAAAGGGTCTGAATACTTAGGACCATGTGATATTTTAGTTTTTCTTTTTTAATAAATCTGCAACAATGTCAACAATTCTGTGTTTTTCTGTCAGTATGGGGTGCTATGTG